>NC_057714.1:30590232-30630927 GCF_004010195.1 Chiloscyllium plagiosum
CACTGCTTCATCAGGTGGTTGTGGAGCACAGTCGTACGGCACAGAATTTATAACAACAGGATAGCAGTGTCATGGAATGTAATATCAAACACATTTAGTTTCTACCTTTCACCTTTTAGGATTATCACCTGTGCTTCGAAAGCTGGTGCTTTGAAATAAACCTGTTGGACTATAACCTGGTGTTCTGTGATTTTTAATTCACCCAATCCTGCCTAATTGCCCCAAACCTGGCCCTGCTCCAGTTTCATCTGGGGACCTATCTGATCCTTTTCCATAACTATGTTAAAACGAATACAGTTGTGGTCACTGGTCCCGAAGTGCTCTCTGACTGACAATTCAGTCACTTTCCTGACCTCGTTTTCTGAGGGGAGGTCCAGTGCTGCTCCCGCCTGAGTAGAGTTACATCTTGGTTTAGGAAAATTTCTTGGACACATTTGACAAATTGTACTCAGTACAGGCCTTTTACTCTGTGAGTGGCCCAGTCCATCCAGGGGAAGTTAACATCTCCAACCAATACTACATTATTATTTCTATAGGTACCTGCACTCGCTCTACACACCTGCTCCTCTAGTATCCGCTGGCTCTTTGGGAATCTGAAACACTGTCCCAACAGAGTCCATCCCCTTTTTGTTTCTAACTTCTAACCATATGGCCTCATTTGATGATCCCTTAAGAGTATTCTTTCGAAGCACTGTTGTTCTGCCCTCCCTTATCAAAAGTGCAACTCTCCCATCTCACTCACTCTGTCAGACCTGTAGCTTCTGTATCCTGGAACACTGAGCTGCCAGTCCTGCCCTTCTCTCAGCCATGTTTCTGTTATGGCTATAATATCCCAGTCCCCAAAGTCAATCCATGCTCTGAGATCGTCTGCCTTACCAGTCAGGCCTCGTGTGTTGAAATAAATGCGTGTTTAAACCAGTAGTCTTTTCCCTCCCTTGACTGTGCCCCAGGATATCCAGAATAGGAAACTTGTTCTCGGTGGCTGAAGTATTTTTCTCCTGACTGGCCGATGGTACCTCTCTTACTCAGAGTCCCTGCCAACCTATTTTTAACCCTCCCCAGGTAACACTAAAAAATCTCCCTCGCTGTGATCCTTGTGCCCCTCTGGTTTAAGTAAAACCTGTTCCCCCTTGTACAGGTCACCTCCACCCCAGAAGAGATCTCAATGATCCAAACATTACCTCATCCCCAGCTCCTCAGCCACACATCTATCTAGCCTATCCTTCTATTTCAGTCCTCAACGGGGCAGGTGGCACTGGGAATAATCTGTAGATAACTTCCCTTGAGGTCATCCTTTTAAACTTCTTACCTAACTCCTGATACTCATTTCACAGGACCCCATCCCATTGTCTACCACTGTCATGTAGACCGATGTGCGCAATGACCAATGGCTACTAACCCTCCCCTTCAGAATGTTCAGTAACTGCACAGAGACATCCTTGACCCTCGCACCTGGAAGGCAGCACGCCATCCTGGGATCTCTGCTGCAGCAAAAGAATCTCCTGTCTGTCCCCCTCACAACTGAGTCTCCTATCAGTATCATGATAGGAGACGGACCGTATTGTTGAAGAGAAGAGTGTGAAACGGACTGGTAAGCTAGAAGAGATACTTGTTAGGAAGGAAGATGTGTTGGGCATTTTGAACAACTTGAGGAGAGACAGGTCCCCCGGGCCTGACGGGATATACCCTAGGATTATGTGGGAAGCAAGAGAGGAAATTGCAGAGCCATTGGCAATGATCTTTTCGTCTTCACTGTCAACGGGGGTGGTATCAGGGGACTGGAGAGTGGCGAATGTTGTGCCCTTGTTCAAAAATTGAATAGGGATAACCCCGGGAATTACAGGCCAGTTAGACTTACTTCAGTGGTAGGCAAAGTAATGGAAAGGGTACTGAGGGATAGGATTTATGAGTATCTGGAAAGACACTGCTTGATTAGGGACAGCCAGCACGGATTTGTGAAGGGTAGGTCTTGCCTTAAAAGTCTTATTGAATTCTTTAAGAAGGTGACCAAGCATGTGGATGAGGATAGAGCAGTGGATGTAGTGTACATGGATTTTAGTAAGGCATTTGGTAAGGTTCCCCATGGTAGGCTTATGCGGAAAGTCAGGACGCATGGGATAGAGGGAAATTTGGTCAGTTGGATAGAAAACTGGCTAACCGGTTGAAGTCAGAGAGTGGTGGTAGATGGTAAATATTCAGCCTGGAGCCCAGTTACAAGTGGAGTTCCGCAGGGATCAGTTCTGGGTCCTCTGCTGTTTGTAATTTTTTTAATGACTTGGAAGAGGCAGTCGAAGGGTGGGTCAGTAAATTTGCAGATGATACGAAGATTGGTGGAGTTGTGGATAGTAAGGGGGACTGTTGTCGGCTGCAAAGAGACTTAGATATGATGCAGAGCTGGGCTGAGGAGTGGCAGATGGAGTTCAACCCTGTGAAGTGTGAGGTTGTCCATTTTGGTAGGACAAATAAGAATGCGGAATATAGGGTTAACGGTAGGGTTCTTAGTAAGGTGGAGGAGCAGAGGGACCTTGGGGTCTATGTTCATAGATCTTTGAAAATGTGGAAGCTTTGGAGAGGGTGCAGAGAAGGTTTACCAGGATGTTGCCTGGAATGGAGAGGAAGTCGTACGAGGATCGGTTGAGAGTTCTCGGCCTTTTCTCGTTGGAACGGCGAAGGATGAGGGGTGACTTGATAGAGGTTTATAAGATGATCAGAGGAATAGATAGAGTAGACAGTCAGAAACTTTTTCCCCAGGTACAACAGAGTGTTACAAGGGGACATAAATTTAAGGTGAAGGGGGGAAGGTATATGGGGGATGTCAGGGGTAGGTTCTTTACCCAGAGAGTGGTGGGGGCATGGAATACACTGCCTGTGGGAGTGGCAGACTCAGAATCATTGGCGACCGTTAAGCGGCAATTGGATAGGTACATGGATGGGTGCTTAAGCTAGGACAAATGTTCGGAATAACATTGTGGGCCGAAGGGCCTGTTCTGTGCTATATTGTTCTATGTTCTATGTTCTATGACAAAGACTAGGAGGACTATCTGCAGTTGGGTCTATATTTGGAAAGTGGAAGCATGTTAAAGTGGGACAGTGAGAATGCAGGGCCAGTGTGTTCATGACGAGGGAATAGTAAAGACAGCAAGTCCACTGATTACTGATCAAGCGATATCGTGAGATTGATAAAGAAAATACAGTGCAAAAAAACCAGGCGAAGCCATCCAAAAGTATAGGGACTGCAAAGGGGTCTTTAGAAATGAGGGGAAAACAATGGCCATAAAATATCCTTGTCAGATACTATAAAGGAAAAGCCACAAGATATTTTATCAGTATAGTTAGAATAAGAGGATTACTGAGGAAAGAGCAAGGCCTATGAGAAACCAAAGGGACGATCAGTGCATGGAGCCAGAGGAAGTAGGTGAGGTCTTCAATGAATACTTCCCATCTGTATTCACACAGGAGAAAGACATGTAGCCGGGGATTTCAGTTGGGATGGTAAGGTGCTAGAACATGTTAAGATCGATAAAGGGGAGGTATTAAATGTTTTCACAGGCATAAAGCTGGAGAAATCCCCAGTGCCCAATGAAATGTATCCTCGGCTGCTATGGGAGGTAAGGGAGGAGATTGCTAGGGCCCTGGTGGATATATTTAATACTTTGCTGGCCAAAGGTGAAGTGCCGAATGACTGGAGGATATCTAACGTGGTTCCTTTGTTCAAGAAGGGCAGCAGGGGTAGGCCAGGTAATTACAGAGTAGATAGTCTGACAGCAGGCGGAGGGAAATTACTGGAAACAATTCTGAGGATGAATCAAAGGTAAGGATCATCTCGGCTCAATCCTCACGGATTTGGGAGAGGAAGATACTGTCTGAGAAATTCAGTGGAGTTTTTTGAAATAGTGTCTAAAAATATTGATGAGGGCAGTGCAGATGATGTGGTTTACATGGACTTGAATAAGGCCTTTGACAAAGTCCCACATGGAAGGCTGGTCCAAAAGGGAAGAGCCCATGGGATCCAAGGCAAGTTGGTAAATTGGATCCATAATTGGTGGATGGGCTTGTCAGTGTTTCAAATTCTTTCACCAGCGGCTGTACCACAGGGATCGGTGCAGGAGCCACTGCTGGTTATTATGTACATTAACAACTCGGATGCGAAAGCAGAAGAAATCATTGGAAAGTTTAAAAATGACATGAAAGGTGAGGGTGTTGTACACAGTGAGGAGGATGGTCTCAGTCTACAGTCCGATGTCAATCATATGATAATCTGAGCAGAGTTTAGTAGTGATCGAAGTGAGGTAATACCCTGTGGTAGGAATGATAAGCGAAGGGCAGACATAATGAACAGTAGGTCCTTGCTGAGCTCTGAGGAGCACAGGGACCTTGGTGAACATGTCCATAGATCCCTGGAGGTGTCAGCACAGGGAGACAGGGTGGGGAATGGACCTTACCTGGGGGTGGGACGGGAACCAACATCCTGGTGGGGCAAATCGCTGGCACGGTTTGAGGATATAAACTAGTCTGGCAGGATGTTGGACCTTAAACTGTCAGAAAGCCAGATAGAAGTTTGAGTCTGGTGCACAAGGTAAATACAGCAATTTTAACAGAAAAGGCAGGCAAGAACATAGCATGGAATAGGGAAAAACTGATGATTAAACTGCATTTATTTCAGTGCGAGGGGCCTGATAGCTAAGGAAGATGAACTCAGGGGATGGATGGGAACATGGGACTGGGAGAGTATAGTTATTACAGAAACACAGCTGAGGGAGGGGCAGGACTAGCAAATCATCTTTTCAAGGTAGAGAGACCACAAGAAGCATCGAAGGGGTCGCGAGAAAGGAAGGACGCGTGGTGGTGGTATTTGATTGCATGAAACATCACAGCAATACTAAGAGATGACATTCCTGTGGGATCGCCCACTGAGTTAGTGGAACTGTGAAAACGAATGGGTCATCACTTTGATACAAGTGTACTGACCCTGAATAACCAGTGGCAGACTGAGGAACAAATATGTCAGGAGATCTCAAATATCATTCAGAAGGCTGTTATGGTAGGGGTTTTTAAACTTTCCAAACCTAGATTGGCATTTCCACTATTCAGTTGTAGGAAGAGAGGAATTTGTTAATTGCGATTCAGAAAACGCCAAACAGTACGTAAATCGCCCAACTAGAGGAAGGTGCAAAATCTGACCTCCCCTTGGGAAACAAGGTCGGGAAAGGGACAGAGGTGTTAGTGGGAAAGCATTTTGCCAAAGTGATTCCAATTCTATTAGTTTGAAAACAGCGATGGAAAAGGACAGACCTGGTCCAAAAGTTCAAGTTATAAAATGCGGCCGGACCAATCTTGATCGTATCAGCCAGGAACTTTCAAAATGTGATTGGGGAGTCTATTTGCAGGGAAAGGGAAGTCTGGCAAGTGAGAATATTTTAAAAGTGAGATAAATTGAGCAATCAGCGCCAGCATGTTCCTTTTTGTGTGCAGGTTAATGCTGACAGCATTCGGAAACACTGGCTGTCTATTGAGGGTCTGGTCAAGGAAAAGGGGCACATGTCAGTTATAGCCAGCTGCATCAAGGGAATTCTTGAGGAGCAGAGGGGCTGTAGGAATACACTTCGGATAGAAATCAGGAATGCAGAAAGGGGACGTGAAATAGATTTGGCAGATAAGGATAAGGAGAATCCAAAAGTAATTGTATAATTATACTAAGAGCAAAAGAGTAACTCGGGACACAATATGGGCCCTTAAATATCAATGAGGCTATCGATGTGTGGAACTGCAGGATATGACTAAGACCCTAAACACATTTTGCATTCCAGAACTTGCTATGAACAAAGACTGGGCAACTCAGGGAACAAGGGAAATATCTCAGCCCACAATTGGAGTACACCGCAATTCCAGTCTCCCTGCTCTCAGAAGGATGTTGTGAAACTTGAAAGAGCTCAGAAAAGATTCACAAGATGTTGCCAGGGTTGTTGCTGCATAAGCTGTCGTTATTTTCATTGGAGCATCGGAGACTGAGAAGTTACCATACAGAGGTTTATATAAATGTGAGGTGCGTGGATTGGGTAAACATACAAGGTCCTTACCCAGGGGTTGGGGAGTCCAAAGCTAGAGGGAATAGGTTTAAGGTTAGAAGGGAAAGGTTTGAAAGGGACCAAAGGGACAGCTTTTTCATGCACACGGTGATGCGGGTATGGAATGAGCTGAGGGAGAAAGTAACAGAGACTGATACTAATGACAACGTTTGAAAGGTATCTGGATGGGTATATGAATAGTCAGAGTTTAGCGGTATATGAGTCAAATGCTGAGTAATGGGATTTGTTTAGATCTTCTGGTCAGCCTAGATGAGTTGGGGACCGAAAGGTCTGTTTCCATGCTGTACTTCTCTTTGACTTGAAAATAGCGCATGTTATAGAAGAGGTGGTTCTAGAGGTTTCAAAAAAAAGATATGGAAGACCCCAGGACCTGATTATGTGTACCACAGGATATTGTGGGACACTGGGGAAGAAATTGTGGAGCCCGGAGCAAAGGTGCCATTGACAGCCACGTGTGATGGGGTGGAAGACTGGAGGGTGGCATCGTGGGCAGTGAAGGAGGTTTGCTACGATTACAAAGGGATCTTGATTATATGGGTGAATGGGCTGAAAAATTGCAGATGGAATTCAATCTGAATAAATACGAGGTAATGCACTTGGTAAAACAAACAAGGGTAGAGCTTATACAATTAATGTTCGGGCCTCGGTTCGTGTTTTAGAGCTGAGGGACCTCTGGGTTCAGGTACATAATTCTTGAAGATTGCACCACAGGATGGATAAGACAGCACTTGGAAGGCTTGACTATTGCTCAGTCCACTGATTGGAGGATTTGGGACGTCATGTTGAGATTGTAAAGACATTGGTGAGGCCTCTTCTGCAATACTCCATCCAGTTCTAGTCGCTCAGTTATAGGGAAGATATTATTCTGCTGCAGGGTGTTCAGAAGAGATTTACCAAGATATTGATGTGTATGGAAGGCTTGAGATCTGAGAAATGGCTGGCTAGGTTGAGTCTTTTTTCACTGGAACCTGGAGAATGAGAGATGACCTTATGGATGTTTATGAAAAAAGATGAGGGATATAGATAGACTTAATGGCAGTTGCCTTTTTCCCAGGATGGGGGAGTCTCAAGAAGATGGGGCACATTTTTAAGGTTAGAGGAGAGAGATGTTCAAAACAAAAGGATACAAGTGGCAAATTGTTAAACAGAGGGTGGCTCGAGTGTGGAATGAACTTCCTGAGGAAGTGATGGATGTCGGTATAGTTACAACGTTTAAAAGACATTTGGATAAGTACACGAATAGGAAAGGTTTGGAGGGATATGGGCCAGCAACAGGCAGCTGGGACGAGTTTACTTCGAGGTTATGGTTTGTTTCAACTGAAGAGTCAGTTTCCACGCTGTAGGACTATGACAAGAATATAGTATTGTTCCATTATTTAAGAAGGGCTGTGATGGAAAGCCATGGAACTAAAGACCAATTAGCCCAATGTCAGTGGTGGGTAAGTTGTGGAAGTGATTCTGCCAGACAGGAGTCACATGTATTTAAAAAGGCAAGGATTGATGAAAGATAGTCAGCATGGCTTTGTGCAAACAAAGTCAGGTTTCACGAACCTGACTGCTTTTGTTAAAGAGGTGACCATACATTGTCTACACTAACGTCAACAGGGTCTTTGACAGGATTTAGGATGATATACTGGTTCATAAGGTTAGATCACATGGGATCAGGGAGAGCTAGCCGTCTGTACACAAAATTGGCTTGACAGTAGGAGACAGAGGGTGATGGGAGAGGATTGTTGTTCAGACTGGAGGTCTGTAACCAGCGGTGTGCCATAAGGATGGGGGCTGGGTCCACTGATGTGCATCATCTACGTAAACGATTTGGTTGAGAATATGGGAGTCATTGTTCCTAAGTTTGTAGATGATCAAATTAATTTTGTAGTGAATATGGCTATCAAAGGGGATCTTGAACAACTGGGCCAGTAGACCAAGGGATGAAAGATAGAGTTTAAAATCAGGTGTTGGATCTTGTTAAGACAAACCATGGAGAATGATCACGATTAATGGTAGAGCCCTGGGCAGTGTTGTAGAACAGAGAGAGTCCAAGGGGTGCAGTTACACTATTCCTTGGAAGTGGTATCACAGATGGACAGGGTGGGGAAAGCGGCATTTGGCACACTTACCTTTATGGATCAGAACATTGAGTACATAAATTGTAGATATTTGTAACATTGTCCTCAATATTTCCCTTGGGCAGAGGAGGCTATGGGTTGATCTTATGAAGGTTTATAAAACCATGCCGTCCATAAGGAATGTGAATAGCCAATGATACGTGAGTCCAAAACTAGAGGCATAAACGTGAGGTGAGATAGCACAGAGGGAGCTAAGGGGCAACATTATCCACAGAGGAAGGTGCATAGATGGAAAGGAATGCCAGGGCCACATGGGAGAAACAAGAACAATTATAACATGGAAAAGACATTTGGACAGGAACATGGAGAGGAGAAGGTTTGAAGGGATATGGGCCAGATGGAGGCAAATGAGTCTCGTTCATTTTGGGAAACTTGGTCAGCATGGACTAATCGGACTGAGGTTCTGTTTCCGTGCTGTATGAATCTGTATCAAGTTACTGGAGGAGGAGACTACCGAGGTAAGGCATGTTGTAGACACTGTAGCAAGTTACAGCAATAGGGATGGTAGTCTGGAATTCAGTATGTTTCAAATATGGGGAGGGACTATAGGGAAGGGAGGAGGTTACAGGGATGGGAACTCATGTAGGAGTTACAAATTATTGAAGAGACTGGTCCATCAGACATGACATAGATACAGTGTTGGAGTGGGAACACAGAACAGAAAGATCTCAGGCAGCATTCTCACCCTCTTGTGGGAGGCCTGCTTTCCCCTCTGTTGTACAGATGCTCACTAAAACAGCACAGGCCTGGATTGATAACTCTGAATTCCAGATGCTGTCTCAGTGCAACCTAAGTTAAAGTAGGGGCGATGATTGAGCCTGGGGTGTTTCTGTACTGTGCTCCACCTCCAGCACTGTAACTATGTCATGTCTTGTTAGCTGATGTTTGGAGCCCTCTCATTGCTCTCTGCTCTATGCACTGTGAGTGATCTTACCTCACTGCAGGATTTATTGAAGGCTCCAGGTCTCCCTACCCTTTGTCTCTCTGGCTGACCAACCATCTTCAATGAGACACCCAGCAACTGGGAAGTCTACTGAGTCAGGAACTCCCTGAGTGCCTACAGGAGAAAGAGAAACAGACAGAATGGGAAATTAGACTGATGCAGTGAGGGTTACACGTGAAGAATGGCCCTGAGTCCCACAGAGATCTGGAAAGTCCCAGTCTCCATCTCTGGCCTGTGCTGCCTCGTCTCTCTGGAGTGGAGAGTTATGTTGGCTCAGGATCTGGAGTAGCTTCAAGAGCTCTGTGCCTCCGCATATCAATACCTCAGCAGGGAGACCGTCTGCTCCAGCAGCCTTGTTGGTCTTGAGCTGGAGGACAGCCTTCTCTTCTTCGTGTGGGGCTGGGGCATTGCTGAGCCCGTGGTGTGTAGCGTGTTGTGGCATACGGTCAAGGATGTTCTGATCAATGACAGAACCCTGGTTGAGGAAGTCTCTGAAGTGTTCCCCCCGCGTTGTTTAATGGTTTCTTTGTCTTTGATCAGAGTCACTCCGTCCTTGGCCAGCAGTGGGATGGGGCCTGGGGGATTTTGGGTGATAAGGTGGAATTCAAATGGATTATGAAGTACCACAGTGACCACTCCAAGTACACCCAACAGTCTGAAATTTAAACAAAGCAAACTACATGGGTTTGAGGGGAGAACTGCCCAAGGTTAACAGGGGAAACAGACTGAAATGTATGCCTCTAAATTAACAGCAAGAAAATATTCAACAAAAGGACATTCCCTTGGCACAGACCAAACTTTAGCAAGAAAGACCAATCAGTGACTGCCTTGGGTCTTTAAGGATCATATTAAAATAAAACAGGCTTCGAAGACTGTCAATAAAAGCTAACAATTCTGAAGGCAGAGTGTCTCAGAAACTGACAAAAGAGCGTTCAAAATGTTGAAGCAGGTGTTAAAGGGAGAGCAAGGGTTATCCCAGTAAGAGGAGTGTTGTAGGAAGCGGAAACATTGTTGGGCTTTAATGAGATGATACGGGAGACTTGAATGTACTGGATGTGCTGACAGATACATGAAATGTGATAAGGGCCTCAACGATAATAAAAAGCCGATATGGATTGTTGTGGCAGGAGGGATTCACAGAGTGAGGGAGGGCAATATGTGCTTGAGTTGGTTCAAGAGATATGGAGGATTATGGGACAGGGAAAGAATTACAAATACAGAGCAAGTTGTGTGACTCAAACCAGTTTATCGAGATAGAAGTGTCAATGGGGTTTGACCAGATATTAACAGGGCAGGAGGGGATAAAGGAAGTTCGATATTGACAGAAACTGGAGGAACAGGAGCATATTTGGGCTGTAAGGCAGTTACAGACATAAGGAATGCTTTAGGGACTGGAGAAAGATACAGCGATAAGCGAGGGTTGTTCTGCTTGAGGAAGAGATGCCAACGCATACACACAGAACTGAACACTCATACCACCACACACACAAAAATATTCCCAATCTGCAGGATAAAGATCAACTCCACGCTGGTGTCAGATGTGAATTCGGGAGGGAAATATGCCATTTTATTGATGCATTCATGGGATGTGGGTGTCACTGGCTGGACCAGCTTTCATTACCAACTTCTAATTGCAAGAGGGCAGCTCAGAGTTAGCCATGTTGCTGTGGGTTTGGAAGCACATCTCAGCCAAACCGAGTTAGAATGTCAGATGTCCTTCTCTTAGGGTATAAGTGGACCAGATGAGATTTTCCTGATGATCAACAATGCTTTTATGGTCATTATTAAATGGTTGCAAATGGTCTCACCAATGTCCTGTGCGGCCACAATATGGTGTCCCAACTCAGTCTCCCAAGGTCTGACTAATGAAGGTAAATGGATCCAAATGCCTTCTTCCCCACCCTGTCTACCTGTGACACCACATCCAAGCAACTGTGTACCAGTACCCATCTCTCTCTCTTTGAAAATATTACTCAGAGCTGCACCATTAACTGTTTTTGTCCTACTGTTTCCCCTGACTAAAATACAACTCCTCGCATTTAAATAAATTAAACTCCATCTGCTGGTCCTCAGCCCACTGACTCACCTGATCAATATCCCATGGTAACCTGAGACAACCTTCTTCACTGACCACTCTGACACCAACTTTCGTGTCACCCACAAATGTACTAACTATGCCTTTTATATTCTCCTCTAAATCGTTTATATGAATGAAGAAACACAGTCGATCCAGCGCCAATCGTTGCCACACACTAATGGACACAATGTCCATACAGAACAACAAACCCATGCCACTACCCTCTGTCTCCTACCATCAAACCAACTTTGTATCCATTGGTGCAGCTCTCCCTGGATCCCACCTTATTAACCAGTCGACTATGCAGAACCTTTTACACACCATCTCCCACTCTTCCTCCTGTCCACTTCCTCAAAAACTCAATCAGGTTTGTGGGATATCATTTCTCACACATAAACCCATGCTGATCATCCTTCATCTGCCATTGCTTTTCCATTTGCATGAATTTCTTCGAATCTATTCCAACAATTCACACACCACTGATGTCTGTCTCAGTGGTCTGTCGTTTTCTAGCGTTTCCTTGCAGCTTTTAACTGATGGAAAAGCATTAGCCACTCTCCAGTCTTCCAGCACTTCATTGGGACTGTAAATGATATATATAACTCTGCAAAGGGCCCTGCAATGTCTTCCCGAGCTTCTCACGGAATTCGAAAAGCCACAAGGTATTTTATGACAATCGTAAGAGTAAGAGGATTCCCAACTAAGCAGTGGGGCATTTTAGAAACCAAAGGGACAATCTGTGCATAGAGCCAGAGGAATTACGTGAGGTCTTAATTGAACACTTCCCACCTGTATTCACACAGGAGAAAGGCATTGTAACCGGGGATTTCAGTTGGGACACTGAGGAACTAGAACATGTTAAGATCAATAAGGAGGAGGTAATAAATGTTTTCATAGGCATAAAGGTGGAGAAATCCCCAGTGTCAATGCAATGTATGCCAGGCTGCTATGGGAGGTAAGGGAGGAGATTGTTGGGGCCCTGGTGGATATATTTAATATTTTGCTGGCCTCAGGTGAAGTGCCGACTGACTGGAGGATCGCTAATGTAGTTTCTTTGTTCAAAAAGGGCAGCAGGGATAGGCCAGGTAATTGCAGAGCAGATGGTCTGACAGCAGTGGGAGGGAAATTATTGGGAACAATTCTGAGGGACAGGATGGATCACCATGCCAAAAGGCAATAATTGATTACGGTTATAGTCAGCATAGATTTGGTAGAGGAAGACCCTGTCAGATGAATTAAGCTGAGATTTTGAAGTGGTGTCTGAAAATATTTCTGAGAATAGTGCAGATGATGTGGCTTCCATGGAGTTCATTAAGGCCTTTTGACAAGGTCCCACATAGAAGGCTGGTCCAAAAGGGAAGCGTCCACGGGATGCAAGGCAAGTTGGGAAATCGGATCCATAATTGGTGGAGGGTTGGTTTTGTGATTGAAAGCCTTTGCCCAGCCGGGGCACCACAATAATCTGTACAGGAACCATCGCTGTTTATTATGTACATTAATGACTCGGATATGAAAGCATAAGGTATCATTAGTAGGTTTGCAGATGACAGGAAAGGTGAGGCTGTAGTCCACAGTGAAGCGGATGTTCTCAGACTACAGTCTGATATTCATCAGATATAAACTGAGGAGTGTAGTGGCAGATGGAGTTTACTTCTGATCAGTGTGAGGTAGTCCTGTGGGAGGTATGGACGTCAGTAAGGCGTTTGATGAGATAAAGTGATGGAGAAGGTGAAGTCACAGGAGTCCAGGGCGTCCTAGCTAAATGGATAGAGGAGTGGCTGGGCAACAGGAGATAGAGAGTAGTAATGGAAGGGAGTTTCTCAAAATGGAGAACTGTTCTGTGTGGTGTTTCACAGGGATCCGTGCTAGGACTACTATTTTTTGTGATATACTTACATGGTCTGATGGAAGGTATACGTGGTCTGATTAGCAAGTTTGCAGATGACACTTGGATTGTTAGATAGCAGAAAGTTGAGGGGACTGTCAGAGAACACAGCTGAATATAGATAGATTGCAGAGTTGGGTAGAGAAATGGCAGGTGTGAGGTGATGCATTTTGGAAGATCCAATTCAAGAGCGAATTATACAGTAACTGGAAACAGCCCTGGGGAAAAATTGATGTACAGAGAGATCTGGACGTTCAGGTCCATTGTTCACTGGAAGTGGCAGGTCGATAGAATGATCAAGAAGACATACAGTATACTTTCCTTCCTGCATTCCAACAATTTAAGAAGTGGAGAACCACAGACCAGTTAACTCGTCACCCACAGGAGGGAATCTGTTGGAATCTATTGCATACAAGAGTAGGCAGGCCATATTACAGTTGTATAGGACTTTGATTCGGCCACATTCAGAATACTGCAGACAGTTCTGTTTGCCACATTACTGAAAGGATCTGGATGCTTTGGAAAGAGGGCAAAGGATTTTCACCAGAATGTTTCCTAGAATGGAGAAAACGACATATAAAGAGAGGTTTGGTAGATTAGGATTATTTTCATTAGAAAGACGGAGGTTGAGGGAAGACTTGATTGAGGTCTACAAAATCATGAGAGTTGTAAACAGGGTGGAGAGCAAGAAGCTTATTGCCAGAGTGGGGGACCCAGTTACTAGGGGTCAAGATTTCAAGATGTAAGGGGAAAAGTTTAATGGAGATAGGCTCAAAAAGTTCTTTGCGCCGAGGGTGGTGGGTGGCTGGAATGCATTGCCAGCAAAGGTGGTAGAGGCGGGGACGATAGAGTCGTTTAATATGAGGAAGCAGAGGGGTACAGATCCTTAGAAAATAGGTGACAGATTTAGATAGAGAATCTGGATCGACACAGGCTTGGAGGGCTGAAGGGCCTGTTCCTGTGCTGTGATTTTCTTTGTTATTTGTAAATACTAGCAAAAAGCGTCTGTTGACACTTGAAAGGAAAATGATACCAAGATCAAATGTGGCACAGCGAATGTGTAGCTATGATGATTTATTGTAGAGAACAGAAAAATGACAAGGAGGCGAACCAGTTACATTGCGTCTGTCTTCAAAGAGGAAGATCCAGAAAATCTCCCAGAAATACCAAGTCACCATGGGACCTTTGTAACTGAAGACTAAAATCAATCATATACAGTTACGAGGTAGTATTTGGAAACAGAACTGGGATCAGTATTGATAAGTCTGACAGACCAGATATAATTCAAACTGAAAATTCAGAGAAAGCAGCAATACACAAGTTGATTGCAAAAGGAACCACTGTATTTTTCTGTATTCACTTCGGAAGATTATAAATGCATTCAAATGAATTAGGAAGGGAAGAAGTGGGAGAGTGGAGGACTACAGGCCAGTTAGTTGTCATCCACAGTAGGGAATCTGTTGCAACCTATTATAACAAAGACCTAATTGGACAATGAGAAAGTAATAGCAAATTTCAAAAGAGTTGTTCTGTATTTAAGAAAGGAAAGTTATAATTTACAATTTTTTTCTCTAAGATACGTCTTGAAGATGTAAGCGATGGCGAATCAGTGAACGTGGTGTAGTCAGATATTCAGGAGGAGTTTTAATCAGCACACACAGTAAGTTAGGGGAAAACATTACAGCAAAGTGTATTGGGAGGAACATATGCAAACAGGGGAAGGTAAACATTAGAGAAACTATTGGAGAACATAGGTGGTTGAAGAAGGCTGTTTGTGTGACTGCAGACCAGTGTACGCTGGTGTGCTACAGGTTTCAGTGCTGTGTCCCTTTAAACGCCTTCCTTTAAATGGAATCCGAATATCGACGACGAAGAATCAACTAGACACAAAGTGTCAGCTTGCTCTCTCTTTACCATGCTGTCTGACTCACTGTGATCTCTAGCATGTGTTCGTTTCAGTACAGATTCTGCTTCTGCAGTAATTTGCTCCGATTAGAAGTAAAGACATTTTGCACTAGTAACACAGATAATTGGGGAGACTGTACCTGGACTGTACCTGTACAATTTTGATGTCTTGATCTAAGTAAAATATACTGATCACATATACTGAATGGGCATTCTCCAGATTAATCCCTCAGGTGGCACAATGGTCTGCTGAGGACACATGGTCTGAGATCAAGGCGGGAATCTGTGTTTGAAACTGGAGAACGCTGATTGATTGTTATATGAGAACTTCACGTCTATTTTACTTTGGAAAAGGAGGTGGCAGTTACAGAATTCAAGAAGATGGACTGGGAAGGTCTTGAACAGATTGATTTAAGATGTGAGCAGGGATTGATGGTATTGGCTGGTATAAAATTGGACCAATCCACAAGTCCAGAACAGTTAAATCTCAGGCTGCAGTTGGAGACAAGGGATGAAAGGCGCTGATGCAAATGTTTAAATAGAATCTCTTCACAGGTGAGGTGCCCGAGGACTGGAGAACACCCTTAAAGGAAAGGTGATAGAGATAAGGCAGGGAACTATAGACCGGTGTGTATCAGATCAGTGTTAGAGAAACTTTTGCACAAAATACGTGATGGTAGAAGTCTGTTTGTGTGACTGGAGACTGGTGTCTCCTGGTGTACCATAGTGATCAGTGCTGTGTCCCTTGTGGTATTCATAAATGGTGCAGATGTGAATGTCGAGGGGGAATGGGAGTGGGAGTGTGATAAGTAAGTCTGTGTTTGACACAAAGATTGGCCAGGTGGTTGGCAGTGAAGAGGAAGGTCGTCCCTTGTGGTATTCATAAATGGTGCAGATGTGAATGTCGAGGGGGAGTGGGAGTGTGATAAGTAAGTCTGTGTTTGACACAAAGATTGGCCAGGTGGTTGGCAGTGAAGAGGAAGGTCTTATGTTACAAGAAGATACAAATGGAATGTCATATGGGTGGATCAATGGCAGATGGAATGTAACCCAGATTACTATGAGGTAATACACTTTGGAAGAAGGAACCAAATGGGGAATACACAATGAATTGCAGCACACAAGGAAGCTCATAGGGAGCTACTCCACACATTCTTGAATGTGACGCGGGAGCATAAAAGATTATGTAAGAAGTCAATGGAAACTGTAGGCATAACCTTTACTCATCGAGGCATAGATTACAAGATCTATGTAGCACTTTGGTGAGGCCAAGATGGAATACTGTGTTGAGTTCTGGGAGCCACATTACAGGAAGTATGTGATTATTCTGGAGGGGGTACAGAGATTCACCTGGATGTTTCCAATGATGGAGCATATCAGCTATGGAGAAAGGTTGGAAGAGCTAAGGTTGTTTAGTTTGAATGAGAGAAGGCTGAGGGGGACGTGATTCAGAAGGATAAGATTACGAGGGACATGGACAGGATCGCACTTTTAAAGGGAAGGATTTGAGGATAAGAGATGATTCAGGGATTGTTTTTCACCCAGAGGGTCGTGAGATCTGGAATGCTCTTCCGAAGGGGTCAGTTATCATGGGTCACCTCACAACCATTAGAAATTATTTGGACGAGCACTTGAAGTGTCATACCATTCATGGCCACGGGACTAATGTAGGAAAGTTGTAATAATATAGATCGCGCTGTATTTTTGATGGTACAGAGTCTATGATTCTGTGATTGTATGGCTGTGGAAGGTCAATCATTGAACATCTTAAGACAAGGAGTAATGGGTTTTGGAAGAGTACATTAACAAGCATGAAATGTAAAATCTTCTCAACGTACAATATACCAAGGTAAAATGCTGGAGAAGATAATTGTAGCTTCCTTACAGTCCGAAACTAGTGAATGGAGAACAGGAAAATGACAGACTATGAAGCATCTACTTCAGTTTTGCCTTCATGAAAACAATTTTTTAAAAAATGCTTCCAAACAATTCGAGATCAACTGAGAAAGAAAGGAAATACAATCAAATCAGTAAATAAACAGTTTTGGAGAAATTATTTGAACTGAAATCTGATAAATCCCCACGGCCTGATAATCTTTATCGATGATTCCTAAAGGAGGCGGCCATGGGAATAATGGATACTTTGCTTGCTGTCTTCCAAATTCCTGATGATTGAATGGACAGATTTGGGAGCAGCAAATATAACTCCAGTATTTCTAAAGGAGGCAGGGAGAAAGCAGGGAATTACAGTCTCCTTAGCACCAAAGAAGCAGGCAGGACAATACAATAATCTATTAGAAAGAATGCTTTGCCAGGGAACTTTGAGAATGAAATTAAATCGAAAGTAATGAACATGGATCAAATCAATACCAAATTATTAAAGGTGAATCATATTGAAGAATCCAACTGTGAAATAAATTATGGCGAAGCAATAGATGTAGTGAATTTGGATTTTCAGAAACATTTTTGATGACGTCCCAAGTGTAGTGTTGTGACAATGCTACTCCTTTAACAAGGTTATGCTGTCCTTGTTTTTTTTTCATAGCGGTCTTAAAAGCAGCGAATCCGAAAAGTCTGGGTTTGACTACTTGGGAATGCTTTCAAGTCTAAAATTAAAACACGTACAATGAGGAGCAAGCTATGCTAGATCCGGTCCTGTGTAATGAGACAGAAATAATTAATGACCTCATAGTTAGGAATCAACTTGTAAGGAATGATGACAGTATGGTTGAATTTAAAACACAGATGGAGAATGTGAAAATAAAATTCAATACCAGGTTCCTGTGCTTAAACGAGGGAGACTACAGCAGAATGAGGGAGGACTTGCTAAAGTCGACTAGAAACAAATACTTTATGGTGAGAGTTGACGAGCAGTGGAGGATTTTCAAAGGAATTTTTCAAAGTCCTGAGCAAAAGTATATTCAGTGAAAAGGAAAGACTGTAAGAAAAAGGGAATCTGCCGTGGGTGTCTAAGCAAATACGCAAGGTTATCAAATTGAAAGAGATGGAATGTAAAGTGGCCAAGAACAGCAGGAACCTTGAAGACTGGGAAAAGATTAAAGGTCAACAGAAAGCCACGAAAAGAGCTACAAAGAAAAGTAGGATAGAACACAAGAGAGAAAAAAACTAGTACAGTATATGAAGACAGATAGCAGATGATTCCACAAATATATAAAATGAAAATTAGTGGCTAACTTAAATGTTGGTCCTTGAGAGGATAAGAAGGAGCATTTAGTTACAGGATATGATGAAATGGCTGTGGCATTGAACAGGTATTTTGTATCAGTCATCATAGTGAACAACACTAATAACATGCCTGTGATCGACGAAGAGATGAAGAGATGAAGATTCTAGATTAGAGTGGTGCGGGTACAAGCACAGCAGTTCAGGCAGCATCTGAAGAGCAGAAAAATCGACGTTTCGAGCAAAAGCCTTTCATCAGGAATGTTCTGAACTGTTGTGCTTTACCAGCACCACTCTAATCTAGAATCTGGTTTCCAGTATCTGCAGTCCTTGTTTTTACCAAAGAGATGAGGGTAGGTGAGGACTTGTGAACAATCATTATTGCAGAGGAGGTAGTGTTGGGCAAGCTAATGGAGCTATGGCTAGACGAATCCCCTGGCCCAGATGGAATGTATCCCAGGGTACTAAAAAGGTAGCTGGAGAAATAACAAGTGCACTTGTGGTAATTTTCTAAAATGTGCTGAACTCTGGGGCAGTCCCAGCAGATTGAAAAACAGCAAATGGGACACCATTGTTTAAAAAGGCAGGTAGATAAAAGTTGGGGAATTATAAACCAGTTAGCTTAATCTGAGTAATGAGGAAGATGCCTTGACTGTATTATCAAGGAAGAAATAGCAAGGCATTTTGATAGAATACGGCCCATTGCACAGATGCAGCGAGGATGCATGAAGGGCAGATCATGCTTAACAAGTCTTTTGGAAATCTACGAAGACATTACGAGCAAGATAGACAACGAGGCCACAGTGGATGTGGTGTATCTAGGTTTCAAAAAGACTTCTGACAGGGTGCCACATCGTAGGCCGCTGCATTAGATAAAGATAGATGGCGTTACGGCTGAAGTATTAGCATGGATAAAAGATTGGTTGACTAACGGGAAGCAAAGAGTGGGTATAAATGAGTGCTATCCTGGCTGGCAATCTGTGCTGAGTGATGTGCCTCAGGGATCAGTGTTGGGATTGCAATTATTCACAATTTATATAGATGATGTGGAGTTGGGAGCATGCGTAGTTTGTCAAAGTTTGCAGATGACACGAAGATGAGTGGCAGACCAAAGTGTGCAGAGTACTGTGAAACTTTGCAGAGGAAAATAGTTACATTGCATGAATGGGTAAAGGTCTGGCAGATGGAATACAATGTTAATAAATATGAAGTAATCTATTTTGTTAGGAGTACCAGTAAAAAGGATTATTACTTGAATTGTAAATTGCTGCTGTGCAGAGGGACCTGGGTGTCCTTGTGCATGAATCACAGAGGTTGATCAGCAGGTACATCAAGTAATTAGGAAGGTAAATGGTATTTTGTTCTTCATTGCGAAAGGGATTGAAGTTAAAAGCAGGGAGGTTATTTGCTGCTGTACAGGGTGCTGGTGAGGTTATACCTGGAGTATTGTGAGCAGTTTTGGCCTCCTTACTTGCAAAGCGATGTACTGGCAGTGGAGGTGGTGCAGAGGAGATTCACTCTGGTGAATCTGGAGTTGAGGGGGTTGTCTTATGAGGAGAGACAGAGTACATCAGCATTATATTCATTGGAATTTAGAAGAATGAGTGGAGGTTCTTATAGAAACATAAAAAATATTATTAAGGGATGATGTAAGAAAAAAGTAGAGAGGATGGTTCCACTGGCAGGTGACGCTCGGACAAGATGGAATAACCTCAATATTAGAGGGAGCAGATTTAGGATTGAATTGAGAAAGAACCTTTTCACCCAGAGGCTTGTAATTCTATGGAATTCCCTGCCCAATGAAGTAGTTCACGCTACTTCAGTAAATGTTTTTCGAGCTGAGATAGATAAGTTTTGAACAATTAAGTAAATTACGGATACGGTGAGAGCGCGGGTAAGTGGATATGAGTCCACGAGTAGATCAGCCTTGATGTTACAGAATGGCTGAGCAGGTTAGAAGGACCAGATGGCCTACTTCTGCTCCTAGTCCTTCTGTTCTTATGAAAGGAGAGTGGCCAGTTATCCCAGCGCAGACCGTCTTCTTTGATTTGTTTGGACTGAATTTTCACAGACTGGCTGTTTACTGAAAGCAGGCAGCCAGTTGTGAAGCTATCAGGCCAAAGAAGAAGGTCCATGCTGATCCCTGTTCTCTCTGATATCTCTCCTGGAAGAACCTGGGTTTGATTTTTCCTTTCGAATTTTTGATGGGGTGTTTATGGGTATTGTTTCAAGTATTTCGAACAACAGCTTAGATTATTTAGATACAGATTACTTACAGTGTGGAAACAGGCCCTTTGGCCCAACAAGTCCACACTGACCCCCCAAAGAGCAACCCATCCAGATCCATTTGCCTACATTTACCCCTTCACCTAACACTACGCGTAATTTAGCATGGCCAATTCAGCTAACCGGAGCATTTTTGGACTGTGCGAGGAAACTGGAGCACCCGGAGGAAACCCACACAGACACGGGGAGAATGTGCAAACTCCACACAGACAGTTGCCTGAGGCGGGAATTGAACCCGGGTCCCTGGCGCTGTGAGGCAGCAGAGCTAACCACTGTGCCAGGGTACCACCCAATGGCTTTCAACCATTTTCAGATTCTCAGTTGAGAAGTGGAGTGCTACTGAAGACCAGAAAGCTTCACCTGGAAGATTAGTTGAGTAGCCAACTTTTAATAGGTTTTGATATTTATTTATAAAACTTTAAAATGACAAAAGCTGGGAATAGTCACGTTAGTTCTACTTACTGTGGAACTAGTAGCATGGATATGGCTTCTAATTGGCTGTCTCTTGGTATTGTCATTCCTAATCATGTTCCACAGTCATGCCTTACATTTTTGTAGGCTGGATTGAAAGTCAGTTCTTGGTCTTCCCATGTACCCAATCCGCATGAATTTAATTTGCTAACATCATTAAGTTAGGATAATCTGTTGGGTTTTCGGATAGGTTGGTATTCTGCATACGATTCTCTTCTGTTTGTGTTTCATTCCGTAACGCTGAAAATAAATTCTGTTTTATTTAAAACTAAGTGGCTTGGCCAGCTGCGTCACTCCTGGATTATCTGCATTACACCTGCTTAAGGCAACAAGCAAAATTTGAGTCTGCACTACTTCCTTGAAATGACTTGAGATGGTCTGTCCTGGCCCATAACAGTGTGCAACAGTGAGATCAAATATACTGGTATGGGTTGAGAATGGGAGGGAGCTGAAAGAAAAAGTGAGTCATAATAAGCAGTTCCTTTTTTTGGAGTGGAAAGCAATTACGAGCAGGATGATCCCGGAATTGATGTTTGGCACCCATCTATTCAGGAAGCAGAATAAACATCTGCTCGAGAGTACTAAATGTAATGTTTCAAAATCTGCTGATGGCACCAAACTGAGAATTGAGTGGGTGAGGCGGATGTAAAGAAGTTCAAGGTAATTGAGACACGTGGAGGGAATGGGCAAATACGTGGCAATGAACAGCAATGTGGATGGACATAACACTGAACATTTTGATTGGAAAAATATAATATCAGGCTAGTATTTCAAAAGGAATTGATGTGAAAATGTTGATCTATGAAGATACTAACGTGCATACTTTTGTTGACTTCTTCACCGAACTCTGAGGTCCATTCACGGCAGTGCATTCTGAAGCCAGATGTCAATACTGGGATTGGCACTGGCACACTGCCCAGTGTACATAGACCCTCCCAATTGGGTATATGTAACATTGAAAAGGATGTGGATCTCCCTGTACACCAGTCACTGAAAGCATTATTGGAGCAACTGAAAGCAGTTAGGAAGGTAAACGATGTGTTGACCTTCATTTCCGGGGAGTTTGAGTCCAGGAATAAGGGTATCTTATTACAGCTGTACATGACCTTGGTGAGACCCCATCTCGAACATTGTGCAGTATTGTGTGCAGTTTTGGTCTCCTTACCTAATAAAGGACAAAGCTGACATTGGGGGAGAGCAGCAAAGAATGACCAGACTGATCTCTAGCATGACAAACTTGTTGTGGGAGCAGAGTTTGAGGCGACTGAGTCTGTATTCCATGTGGTTTAGGAAAATGAGTGAAGATCTATAATACTCTGACAGGACGAGATATATTGGAAGCAGGGATGATAAATCACCTGGCTGGGACGTCTAAAACAAGCGGCCACAGTATTAGGTACGGTCAGGGCACTCTGCATTGAGATGAGAATAAGTGTCTGAACTCACAGACTGGTGAATCTGGGAATTCTATGCTACACAAGCCTGTGGAAGCCAAGGCACTGAATTTCGTTAAGTATTTCATGACACTAAAGGTTGCAGCAGAAGTTTGGTGTGGGGAGAAAGGATCAACCATCGTTATATTGAATGGGAAAGCAGAATTGATGGACCGAAGTTCCTAATTCATATTGTTCCAATAATTAATCACTTCAAAAGATATACAGTATGCAGTGTTTGTGAAAAAAAAATGAAGAGATGTTAGACCAAAAACTAGAATGGAGGAGGCTCAATGTGTTGAATGACCTACTATTTTCCCGATGTTTCTGTGCAGTCTGTGGGAAAACTCTGTAAATGTGTCACAAGCTCTCAGCTGTTAGGAAGGAGGCATCTGCTGGATCAACAGGACTGTGTTTCCCATTACATTTTCTGATACCGAGACTGGTGCTGGGTGTTTTGTCCAATTTTATCCATTAAGGGCTCGGAACAGTTTGATACAATAGAATGTCTTGCTTGGCATTTTAGAGACCGTTGAAGAGTTTGCCACATGTCTGTCGTCTGGAGGCACTTTTAGGCCAGAACAGGAAAGCAGGGGAGATTCACTGCCTGAAAGTACATTGGGAAGGCAATCGGTGTTTACAATCGACATTGGCTTCAAGGTCACTGTTACTGACAGCAAAGTTTAGATTTCGATATCTTATTAGTTGATGTTAACGTCCACCAGTTGCCAGAGCATTAGTCTGGTCGGGATTGGTAATCCAGTGACATTTCCACAACAGCACCATTTCCATGGGGACCAATCAGAAACCACACTGAGCTGATAATTTCTGTGCTGCTTGACAGCTCTGTCAAAAATAACTCACACCATTTTGTCTATCGTGATGGGACTGAGGGGGTAGCAAATGGTCAGACTGTAATTATTCTTCTCGTAAGGGACTGGACATAGTTGAGGAATTTTCCACGTTGCCAGGGAGATGTCAGAGTTGGAGCTGGAATGAAACAGTTTCCCCAGGGACACGGCTTGTTATGCAGCAAAAGTCTTCAGTCCTATTGCAGGAATGGTGTCAGGGCCCATTGCCTTTTTCGTACCTACTGTGTTTAGCCGTTTCTTCATGTCAGGTGCAGCGAATCGAATTGGTTGGAGACTGGCATCTGTGATTCTGTGGGCATCATCTAAGGAACACTTCTGGCTGAGGATGGTGCAGACATTGCATACTGTCTTTTACACTGATGTGCAGCAAAGTTCCATTCTTTCGGGGAATGGCAAAGTAATAACCTAGTGGTATTGAGCTGTTAGTCTAGCGACCCAGGCAATGCTCATGTGATCTAGGTTCGAATTCTGCCACAGCAAATGGTGGAATTCAAATCCAATAAATGTTTGGAATTAAGAGTCGAATGATGATCATGAAACAGTTGCTGATTGTGTGTGAAACCCATCTTGTTTGCAAATGCCCTTTTGCATTCATTCCTGCTCTGGCCTACTTGTACCTCCAGACCCACAACAATGTGTTTGACTCTTAACTACCCTCCGGGCAATAAATGATGACCTACCCAGCGACACACTAATCTAATTGAGCATTTTTTAAAAAAAAATATTTGTGGAGTCCTCTTCTTTCGTCAATTGTTTCCTAGTTCAACTCCATTTCTAACTGGCTGTGGCAGGACTGCAGAGCTTCGATCTGATCTGTTTGCTTTGTAATCATTTCGTCATCTCTATCCGATGTTAGTCCTGCTGTTTGCAATGTAAGTGAGTAGTCAAGTGTGGTAGCTTTAAATGGGTTGTCATCAGTTTTAGGTACACATGGCTCTGACCCTGGTATGTTCACCTACACTCGTGAATGAAACATCATTCAGCTTATTGGGAATAATGGACTGAGGAATTATCCTGGGCAAAAAGTTACAGAGTGTGACTCAGTACAATTCTCCTTCTGTCCAACTGTGATCTACACTATTACATGAATTCCCGGGTTTGAGCTGCAGTTTCTGCAATGCAATTCTGATGTCTGTCGCCCAATTCATATCGAGATCCATTGATCGGTACCCCGTGAGCTACTCTGGTTTCTGATGTGGCAGCACTTCCATTTTCATATTCTCATTCCTCTGAGCGTTTGTTTATTGTGTCACACCTCTTACTTGTCATGTTTTTCAAAACTCCAAAACATATTCCATGAGGTAGCACCATGGCTCAGTGTTTAGTGCTGCTGCCTCACAGCGCTATGGACCCAGGTTTGATTCCATCCTCCAGCGAGCATCTTTGTGGAACTTGCGCATTCTCCCTGTGGGATTCTTCTGAGTGCTTTGGTTCCCTCCCACAAACCAAAAATTTCCAGCTTAGGTGCATTAGTCAGGGGTAAATATAGGATAAGAAAATGGGTGTGCTTGGTTTACTCTTCAGAGGATCGGTGTGGACTTGTTGGGCTGAAGGGCTTGTTTCCACACTGTAGCGATTCTAATTCTAACATTCTTCTGAACGTTTTCCCTTGCAGTTATGCCATTTTCGGTGTTTAAATTGAATGTGAATCACTCTGTTCTCTCCATGGCTTCTGATAAGAACTCTGTAGTGTCAATGATTCCAGTCTTATGTAGTTTCAGAACCAAGATATTTGTGCATCTTTTGTTATTTTTCACTTCCCAGTGTATGGCAATCCAAGTGGGTCAGGACATTTGGGCAGCTTTGACATATACCTTTGAACATGTTCAAAACCAGAAATTTCTGGAGAAACTCAGCAGGTCTGTCAGCATCTGTGGAGACAGAGAAACAGAGATGGTGTTTCAAGTCCAGCATGGCCCTTGTTCATAACTGAAAAGGGCTGCTTAATGCCTTGGCAAAAGTGGACGAGGGATGATAGGAAACAAAGCATGTGGAGACGCAATGGCACAGAGGGATGGGCTTTTAATTGTGGAAAGAGAAACAGATATAAAATTGATGTAAATTAAAGTGTGGATGGCAGAAATGGGTTGTCTCTATTGACTGCAGGATAAAAAAAACACAGACGAGATCATTGGGAGACCAGGAAGTAGAATATATGAAAAATGGAGAACAGCCATACTGGAGTCAGGCTGTGAATTTGGAATTGTGTATTAAGTCCTGCAGTCTGTGACACATGAAAGTGTAAAGTGTTACTCGAGCTTGGGTAGTGTTTCACTGGAACATTGCAGCAGCTCAGGACCGAAATGTTAGGATGAGCGCAAGGTTGGTTATTGAAATGAGAAGCAATGAGAGGCTGAGGGTTATTCCTACAGACAGAGTGAAAGTGGTCCTCGAACCAGTCTCTGTTTGGTCTCCCCAGTGTAAAAGAGACAGCATTGTTAGCAGCAATGACAGGAGACTGGATTGAAAGAGTAAAAGTGAAATGCTACTTCACCAGGAAGATATGTTTGGGGTCTTGGACAGTGAAGAGGGAAAGGTGAATGAGCAAGTGTTGCAGCTTCTGTAATTGCATGGGAAGGTGTCTTGGGGGAGTTGGGAAGTGTTCGGGATGATGGAGGGTGTCACAGAAGAAATTGTCCCTATGAAATGCTGTCAGTGGTCGCGAGGGAAAGATGTGTTTGATGGTGCTGTCCCATTGGAGATGGTGAAAGTGGCGGAAGATGATTCTATGAATGTGGATTCTAGTACAGTAGAAGCGAGGACGAGGGGAGACCTATCATTGTTCTGGGAAGGAGAGGACGGAGTGAGGGCAGAAGCGCGGGAGATGGGATAGTCACAGCTGAATGCCCTGTCCACCGGGATTAGCGGATTTCTGATTTGAAGAAAAAGGAAGTCACGTCACAGGCAGTTCACTGGAATGTGGCGTCATCAAACAGAAACAACAGAGACGGAGAAACTGGAAGAGTGGAGTCAGCCTCTGCTGATCATGTGTTCAGCTACATGTAGAAGTCCCCATGAAAGAACCAGACATCTAAATTGAGGCTTTCTGTCTCACATCTGATCTGAAGCGGGATGTGGAAGTAGACCCAGAGGAAGGTCAGTGGGTATACCTGGGCAGACATTCAAGCAGATATCCAATAACGCTCAGAAATTATTGTTTCTGTTAAAAAAAAAGGACTCGATTAGAAGATGTACCACTCATGGTTGCAAGGATTCTATGATGAGCATTAGTGTAGGGCCAGATTTAGGATGTTTATTTCAGGGACCATAAGCAGATGCTGGGCGTGACTTTCAGCTGTGCTTCCTGAATTCCCCCCAGAAACCCCTGCCATTGCTGCTCCATCCTCTTCCCTGCTCCTCTCCCCTTCCTGATTCAAGTTCTCCATCTCCAATTACAGAGCACATTCTCTCACATTATGGTCCCTCCCCACTTCACCTGAAGCTCTTTGATCGAGTCTACCTTCCCTGCACTAGCATCAAGCTGCGTTTTGTGCTGCCACCTTGCCTCTGGTCTCAGTGTGACTCGGCCTCTCCATTCATGCTGTTTTAGACCTCCCACTCACATCTCACTCCGGAAAGTTTCATTCTTGGAGTAAACCGTATTGAAAACCCCTCTTCCCCTTTGCACTGAATTCACATTGTGATCCCAAATCCAAAAAGTACACTCAGCCTTCATCTCACTCTGCTAAAGGTGCATGCTGACCGTATGGTACAAGAATTCCTTTTTTTTTATATAGAACTGGCCAGAGATACGTTTTCCCTGTAGAGATCATCATCCCCTTTGAACAAAGGAATTTGTTTGCTTGACGTATTATTAGCACTAGTAAGAGTTGCAAGCTGCCTTAGTATTGTAACATGGAGAAAAACAAATCACATTATGAAGTTTGGGCTGAGTGTTGTTTACCTGTCATTTTTAATACTGTTACAAATTTGCAGTGCTTATCTTTAAATGCTTCTTCTTGAAGCTAGAATCAGATGGAGTGTTGATGGGTGACATTCTAGAAGTTTTAATATCATGGGAGGCATGGATAGGGTGAATAGCCAAGGTCTTTTTGAGAGGATAGGAGAGTCCAAACATAGATGACATAGCTTTAAGGTTAAAAGGAGGAAATTTTAAAGGGACAAAGGGGCAACGTTTTCACACAGAGGGTAATTTACTTATGGAATGAGCTGCCAGAGGAAGATGCAAGTACAGCTACAACATTTCAAAGACATTTGGACAAACATATAAATGGGAAACGTTCAGAAGCATATGGGCCAAATGCAAGCAGATGGGACTAGTTTAGTTTGGAAAACCGGGTCAGCATGGACAAGTTGGACCAAAGGGTCTGTTTGTGCGCGATATGACTGTATGAATCTAGAAAGCGAGGCAAAAGGAAGAAAAGGTAAGATGTAGGCAAACTGGCAAGAAATATAAAAGCAAGCAGCGCAAGCTTTAATGTGTATATAAAGAAAGTTCAAGATGAATGTATGCCCTTTGGTAGAAATGAAGTCAGGAAAATATATTGAGGACGTTTGGAGGGTATGCCTGGAGGGAACAGACAGATAATTTACACCAGAATTTTATATCATTCCTCACATTAGAAGACACTGTAAGTATTTCAATGATATTATCAAAATAGCCATAGGAGGGAAGTTCTTGAACTGCCTCTAACAAAAAGAACAAGGCTTTTTAATAAACAGGTAAGAGTAAGGGTACGCAGGTCAGCAGTAATTCACAGTTGGTTTTAAAGCGGCGGTTACAGAGTGACTGGTATTACTGTGAGAAATATTTCATAACTCTTTGGATTGCATGAATGTTCCAGTGAAAGTGGGAACCCTACAATATGGCGCCTGTTTTCAAGAAAACAGCGAGACTGAAAGCAGTAACCATTTAGCCTCAACATTATTGTTGGGAATCTGCTAGAGTCTATTATTAAGGAAGGAATTGCAGGGCATTTAGAAAAGCTTCATGCAAAGTCAACAAGGTTTTGTGAAAGGCGATCTATATTTTGCCTGTTAAATCATGCAAAGTTTTTTCTGGAGATCCCTGAGAATGTAACAAGCGGACATGATAAAGGGGATCTGGTAGACACAAAGTTTCTCGAGATTTTTCATAAGGTTTCACGAAATGAAACTTGTTACACAAGACAGAAGCTCATAATTTGACAGCTAATATATTAGCATGGGATGACGGTTGGTTAACACATAGAAATCGGACTCTCAGGGTTAATGGATCTTCCTGATGAAATATATCTGCTGGAGTATCACAAATATCAGTCCAATGCAATATTTAGTTACAATCTATACTGAAAGCCGGAGCTGAGTGCAATACATATCCGAGTTTGAGGATAGCACTGAGAACCAAAAGGCAGGCTGTTACTTAATGGAGAGGACACCCACAAAAGGAACAGTACAAAGGGATGGGATTGTTTTTGTGTCTGAAACATAAGGTCAGCATACTGATGCAGCAAGTAACTAGGTTGGTTCATGAGGCGGGTTCCTGGAATGAAAGGGTTAAATTATTGAGTACATCTAAAATGGTGAGGTGTTTATTCATTGTCGTTTAAATGAATGTGGATGATATTACTGAAATGGACAAGATGCAGAGGGAGCTTGACAAGGTAGCTTTCGAGAATGTGGATCCATTCCAGGGCAGAGAGTCAAACTCAGGGTTGTAGATACAGAATAAGGGATATCGATTTCAAACTGAGATGAAAAGAAACGTCTTCTTTCAGAAGGTAGTGATTGCCTGGAATTCCCTAACCCAGAGGTTCTGGAGACTGGGTCACTGAATGTATTTACAAACTGGCTCGATTGGGTTTTGACATAGCAGCGAGTTGAGGGATACAAGGGGTTAGCAGGAAAGTGGAGTTGAGCCCTGAAGTAGATCAGCCATGTTCTTATTAAATGACATTTAAGCTGGCTTGAGGGGCAGAATAGCCTGCTCCTGCTTCCATTTCTTACATTCTTATGTTATTCTTCTGGAAAGTAACTGGTTATTTTCCTGAAAATGGTGTTGTACAATGTTGCATTAAGGGAGAGCAGAGGATTTCTTTGAGCTAACGCTGGATGCGGGTACAGGGCTGTATTCACAGCGAATCTGGGTCAGTAACATGACCCACATTTGGAGCAGAAGTTAGAGACGGGAAGCCTGAAAAGAGGGATTGGGGTGCGGGTCAATTCCTGGCTCAGCCTGGATTTTCCAATTACATTTCCCAAACTACATCTAACCATCGTGGTAGCCTCGATCTGCCCCTGTGTAGCAGGTCCGAAGGGATGAATGGAACATCAGTACATAAGGCTGAGGGACACGAGTGGGACATTCGGCCCTTTGACACAACTCCACCAGTTGATAAGGTCGTGGTTCATCTCATTGTGGTCCCAGCTGCACTTTTCTCTCCAAGCACCATTATCCCTGATTCAACTTTCTGTGGAAAATCAGATGAAGACAGTCTCAATATAATATAAAGTTTCAGCCATCCCATAGTTCTGGGAAGGAGAATTCCTACGTGAATAAATTCCCACTTTGTGAATTTCTCCTCACTCTGGTTCTGACTGAGGTTGGAGGTTGTCACTGTTTCCTTTTCTAGTCCCACTCCTTCACTACTCACATCACATTTTAAATGTGACCAGGTTGGTGATATGGCCAATGATAAAAGTCTTAGACTGGGTCAGGTTCAGTGATAAGAACAAGTCAAGCAGATTTCTTTAGTCAGACACAAGTAACTAATATAACTAACGGAGGAGCATGGTGGATATGTGGTTAGCACTGCTGTCTCACATCACCAAGGAGCTGGGTTCAATTCCAACCTCGGGGGTCCTGTATGTGGAGTTTAAACATTCTCCCCGTGTCTGTGTGGGTTTCGTCCCAGCGTTCCAGTTTCCTTCCACAGTCCAAGAATGTGCAGCCTAGAGTGGATTGGCCATGTTAATTTGCCCATAGTGCCAAGGGATGTGTATGTTAGGTGAGTTAGTCATGCGAAATGCAGGGTTACATGGATAGGATGGGGGGGCAGGTCTCGCTGGGATGCTGTTCGCTGGGTCAGTGTGGATTTGATGGGCAGAATGCCCTGCCTCCACACGGTTGAGGTTCTCTCACAATATCAAAAAGTTTGGACTATGCAAATACCCAGTGGGTATCTACCTGATATACGCTGCTGAAGGTCTTGTATGTTTCAGTAAAATCACCTCTCTTTCTATGAGTAACCATAATATCAGGCCTTCATCCCTGGGATACATGAAGTGAAACATCTATGAACTGCTTCCAATGTAATTATATCCAATCTCAGGGAAGTAGACAAATAATAACCTCACACCCCAGTGCTATGAGTTTTTGGAACTCTCTTCCCCGCAGACCATTGGAGGCAGAGATATTGAATATTTTTGAGGCACAGACAGACGGTTCATAAGTAACAACAGAGTCAAGGATTATCAAGGAATGGGCAGGGATGAGCAGCATGGGGAAATGTTGACAGTGGTACAAAATGACATTGCTTCAGAACATCCGGAAAAACGAAATGGTAATCTAGAAAACATTTTAAAATGCGAACAGTGATAGAACAGAGTTCCAAGGACCATAGAGCTGCTCTGTCATTAGAGAGAGACCACTTGTGGTCATTTAAGCTGAGGGTCACCACACCTCAGGTGATGGGTTGAGGGTGAGACAGCGTCCCCATCATGGTAACCTCTGTCAGTGTGGTGAATTGAACCGGCGCTGTTGGCCTCCATCTTCATCGCAAACCAGCCGTCCAGCCAACTGAGTGGGAGACAGTGTAACTGTTACAGACAGAAACAGTCACAGGCAAAGGGCAAGAGAAACTTTCATAACAAGGGAAAAGGTAAGATTCAGATAACGGTCAAAATATTGACTGAGGTTAAAAACATTCTCTGCTAGAAATTGTATTTTATGATGAGACAAGTATTTCAAAGCCGTCGTTGGCTGCATACGATAAGGTGAGACAAATGAAATAACCAGAATTACTAATTGTGATTGGATATCGATAACCATAAAATTAGTGTATACTTTTGATTGGTCTGTGTAAAATATGCTTACCATTACATAGATGGAGAAAGCTGATGGAATATATTGTTGGGAGAGTGCGTCCCCTTGGGAAATGCCCTCGAGCAGGCGCTTGAAGAAAACCGGGGTAAAAGTGCCTGAGTGATGTCTGCTCAGTGACAGGAACCCAGGGGGTTGAATGACTGAAAGTTCATGTCACATGGAACTGAGAAAAGCATCAGATCAGCCACAATTTTCTTAAATGCTGGAATACGTTTGAAGGGCTGAATGGCCTCATGGTTGATTTGAATTGCATGCGATTTGAAAACTGTAGAACTTTGTGTCTTCCCCTACTGTGTTACATCCTGGGACATTGACATTTTTCTGAAAATGTGCATTATTTGGAACACTGACTTGAACATTCCAAAATCAGCATTCTTCAGAATATTCTATCAACACATGGGAGTATTGCAAAGGCGAGAAAGAGAGAGAGAAGGCTTTGCATGCAGTAGTGAGAGTTGTGGACCATGAATCGTGTTCGGGCGTCGGTGCTATAACAGATATACAGTGAGTGTGAGGGAGCAGGGAGAATACGGTGCCCTTATATTGACAGAGTAGCGAAGGTTATTGAAGCTTGTCCTGTATTACTGAACATTTCTTCAGACCGCAGATACTGCACTGAGCTGGTTGGTGAGCTCAGGCCATGCTTGGTGGGTCTTGTGGTGTGGCTCCCTCTGGGAAGAAAATGGTCCCCCTCTGTACTAGCACTTCCACCAGGACCTCCATGCCCCTGTCAACAAACCGCGGTGTAATTGACCCATATTTGCCATGCTCAGGGTAAACTGTGCAGGGCAGCTCCAAACGGAGAGAGCTCAATCGTGTGCCCATTAGCAATTAAAGATGGCACCAGTGCCAGGGATCACGGACTATCGGGGAATCCGGGCGGTGGTGAGGAACTCCAGCCATGATGGGTGGGATCGGGCTGGCATTGAATGACAGAAACACCATGGGGTGGCTGGGTAGTTAATGAGGTGAGTTCGATATGATAGTACCAGGAAACTAGCTCAGCCTTGTGCAGACAACACATCTGTCACACTCAGTGAAAATCACACAAAGATAAATTATTGTTATATTCAGCCCAATGAGTCATAGACTCTGCTGTGCTCACTTTCAGTTACAGGGCTGCAGAACGAATGCTTACTCAAAACTGTCCATCATCCGAACTCACACCAATATCCGGTTCACCCATCAATCCTGGGAAAACTGGCTCATGTTGCAGGGTACTGTCAAAATAACTTCATATCAGCATGCTGAAACTTGTGATCCTCAATGAAATATTCTCTCAATCTCCCTCTCTCTTTTCCCCAAATTATTTTGTTTGTTGTTATTTAAACTGATTTCCCCACCATCTCTCTCTGGCAGTGATTTTCATACCCACAGCACCCGTTGTCATGGCACAATGGAGATATAGAGCTGTAAATGGATGGGAGGGGCACATCCTTTCACTTCCAGTATGGGCTGCTAGTTTCCCCGCACTGTTACTGAACAATGCACTGGGGTGGTGTGCACAGCTCTACATGTTGGGAGGGTAACTGCTCCCGGTTTACAGACCAATTCACTGCTTGTCACTGTACAGCTACCCATACTGAACAGAAACCTGTTTATAAAGCAAGACACTAGTGTGGGCTGCATATCACCCAATGCTGGACAGACCGTTTCATCTCGGTTACTGAATCAATGCCCCGGTGTGTCTGTGCTGGTCCCCATGTTGGACAGATAGCCAGTGGCTTGGTGAGACTTACGCAGTATTCCATCCTGGAGAGATTGCTGGGTTGCACTGGGCCTCGTCTGCACAGTGCTTCATCCTAGAAGATTGCTGGGTTGTCCTGAGCCTGGTCTGCACAGTGCTCCATCCCAGACAGATTGCTGGATTGTCCTGAGCCGGGTCTGTACAATGCTCCATCCTGAACAGATTGCTGTGTTGAACTGAGCCTGGTCTGCACAGTGCTCTGTGCTGAGCAGGTATCTCATCTAGGTTTATACGTGTCTGGGCTGGATCTGTGAAGTGGATCCGGTATAATTCCTTATCGAGCTATCACTCCTCCAGCTCGGCGCAGTCGGCTGTTAAACCCCGTATTTCTGCAACATGTTGTCCATTAAGTAATTAACCAATTAAAACATGAATATCTGTCCTTCTTGCGATGCACATGTGCTGACGTACCTGAAAATATATGATGAAGGTTGTGTCAACCCGAAAGTTTTCTTATTTTAAAGACAAGTATGAGGTGCTCTGTTTCAGATGCAATTCGCTTGGTCAAAATATTCGACATTCAGCAAAATACAATATATTCAAACACTCGTCGATAAAATACAACAAAAACAAGAGCAACTTGTAATAACTTAATTCTATTGGAAAACAGAACAGAATAATAGATTATTTAACTACTATACAGTAACTACTCCAAAATGGCAACATCCTATAAACACCCGCTTTTCACAAAATAAATTCAGGAAACAGATTGTCTCACATGCAGTTCTCCAATCCAGGAGGAACGAACATCAAAAGACAATTCTGAGAGAAATCTCAGAGAGAGAGTGCAGCAGCCGGGAGAGATTTCCTGCCTTCCAACCCTGCTGAGACCATAGCAATATCTGGCAAAAGGTAAAACTAAGATTCATGCTTCTATGGGAGCTTGGCCATCACTCCACAGGACCAGACTGCAGCTTCAAGGACCACAAGGAATAGAGTGTATCTACGCCGTCTATTGGAACTGCAGGAGCCTCTCAAAAATGCCTAATCCCACCGAAGCCATTAAGTGATGGTAAGATAAATGTCAAAGTTAAACATAAATAAATAAAACGAAAGCATACAGCAGGCCTGGTAATCCATCATAGATGGTCTCGGGAACCCAGCAATTCCTACCCTGCCAAAACACAGTAGAATCATCGAGCTTGTGAAGAGAAAGCATCATCTCTCTCTGTCACCTCGAACTTTACAATTGGAGATGTGCCATTCACCCAATAGTCAGCGATGTCAATACCCCACCCAGACTAAGTATTATTGTGATCTATACGGGATGCAGTGAAATCGGTTAACTGGAGCTGTTTGTTCAGTGACTATGATTGATATCAGTCTCCATGGACCCTAACTGTGTCACTGGAGAATTTCCCTCTTCCATAATTATGGGGCATCTTTGAACCTGTTGTCCCGTAGTATCAGGGGAAGCGTGATCCTCAACACGATAGGGATCAGCAGCTTCAGAGAGAGGGAGAGGAAGTGAATCAGAACAATAGACTGAAATGTTCCAGCAATTGATCCGAATCTGAGAGTATTACATTGGAATATCACTACAATGAACAGGAGTTTATCTTTGGGTCTTTACTAGCTTTCTCAGGATTGGCCATCGTTAGAGTTGGGGATCAAAGCCGTACTGAGGATTATTCAAGCTGGTTACTACCCCATACTCGCTATTATTAGTGTTCCTGGTAAGTCTATCCCTGTCAATTATATAACCTATGGTGAAAATCATTGCTAATTCTATTATTTATATTTCGCAAAGACGTAGAGTATTTTATTCAGTTTCAGTCACGAACTCCACTTCTTTTAATTAATTTCAGACTCTTCACTCATAAACATCTCAGAAGGAACATGGCTGTTCACAACCTCAACCTAACTTTTTCCCTGAACTGTTTTGTGTCTCGGTATTCTTTCTGTCATCGAATTTGCCCACACCCAATTCGATTATATCCCTAATCTTGACCTCTGCCTCCATGCTGTTGCTGAATTAAACATCATCTAGCCCTTTGTTAACTTGAGAATTTATGGCTCCCGTTGTATTCTGACCTCTCTGTCAGTGACAAATATTTTGACCACAAACTTGTTGCCGTCACTACAGGTGCTTCACAACAGCTACTCTGTATGGGATTCATAATGACACTGCACGTATAATTCAGAGGCAAAGGTGATGACTCTAAAGGCTTTGTTTGAAATCCTACCACAGCCGATGACTGAACTTAAAGTCGAATGACAAAAATTGGTATGAAATTTCACTGATGGAAAAAATAAACAATCAGAATTTCTTTTAAGAATTCACTGAAAGCCTTTGGTAAAGAAACTTAACATTATTGCCCGGTCTGGACTAAGGGCGACTTCAGTTCCACAATAAAATAGTTGGCACCATGATGTCTTGACAAATGGCCTCAAAATCAAGGGTAATTAGGATGGACAGCACATGCTGCCCTTGCCAGTGGTGCTGACATACCATGAAACAACAACATTAAAGGTGAAATAAACCAAGGAACTGTGGATAATGGAGATCTGAAATAAAATTCTCCAGTGTCCAGAGAGAGAAAAGAAAAGAAAACAAAAGGATTGCTGATGTTGGATTGGAAGGAAAATAGAATGAAAAGTTATTCTAACATTCCTGCCTTTCCCATATTCCCGAATATCACGTCCATTTAGGTATGTCCCTGATTAAAGTGAGTTATGTTCCCTCTGCCTCTCTTCTCTGAGTGTGATGATCTATTCCATTGGCAATACTGCCCTGACAGTTGCTGATATACAGAAAAAGGAAATGTTACAGAGTCAGCTGCTTCTTTGGAGAGAGGAACTGTTATTGTGGGGCTTTACAGAGATGCAACGGCTTTCTCAGCCAGGAAGAGAAACTAAGGAGAGAGAGGCATTTCAACGCTGAATGGGTGCACCATGTGTGTGGGGCATTGACTTGCTGCTGTCATTAGAAAGTCAGTGGAGTTTCAGTGGATGGTGTTCTCAGGTTTGTTTCGTCAGCTGCTGAGTTCATTCAGGGAGACCCGAGGGTCTGGTGATCGCACTCTGGACACTGCATGTACAGAGTGTCTGGGTCTATGGTAAACAAATGGAGCGTAGACTACACAGAAGGGAAGCTCTGGAAACAAGGAGGAGCAAAGCACTGCACTTTCCTGCCTGGGATTTCCAGGAACATTTGTCTAAGCTGGACCCATTCAGGTGTAAAGTGTGAAACCAGCTTGTTTCAAAAATTAGGTGCTCACTGAGCTGCGTCCTTCCTTCCATATAACCTGTAGCCTCACACCAGGGACAGGACTGTGCTGACTCTCACTATGAATTTACCTGTTTTAATCCTGGAACTTTCTAGGCAAGAGTGGGTAATGTATCCACCATCTCTGAAGTGTAGTCCTCCGATGTATAACGAGCTGACAGAAGCCACCGCCTGCTGAGAGGTATGCATTGGTTCCATCTCCACAGGAGAAGGTACAGAAACCAACTTCCAGATATACTAGAGAGAAGGGGGACTGGTGAAAATGTGGAAATGCAGGAAATTAGAATTAATGCAGGTTATCCTTTTGGAAATCTAATTGAACTGAAGTTTCATAAATTGCTGCATCTGATGAGTTACATCCCAGAGCATTGAGGAGATGAAAACAGAGCTAGAGAAAAAATTATTGATTATTCTTCAAAGCTGGTTAGATTCTGGAAAGGATCCTGCAGACTGGAAAGCAGCTATTGGAAACATAAATATTTAAAACAGAACGGAGAGGGAAAACATAAAACTAAATAGCTTGGTGTTAGCTGTGAGAAAAAAAAATAATTGAAACGTTTTATAAGGAACATAACAACTAGACATTTGGAAAATAATGATATGATTTGGTAGAATCGGCCTAGATTCAGGAAAGGGAAATGATCGTTGATAAATCTTTTTGTGGAGATTGTCCATTGAGCCATCAACAATTGAGAACCAATGGGAGTGGATTATTTGATTTTCTAGAAGACGCTTGACCTGATTGAATACAGGTGAGTGGGGAATGTGAGAGTCCATGGGTATGTCGGGCAGGAATATATACGATATGGATTAAACATTGGTAATGGAGATACAAGAGGAATACTGTTTTTCTCTCGACTGAAGGCTTGATAGTTGGCAGCAGGATCAGTGTTTGGGCAATAGCTGTTCACAAGGTTTAAAAATAATTCAGATGTGAACAACAAATATAATCATGTACATTTATATTTATTAAATGGTGAGAGATTGGGAAGGGCCTGGATGTCCTTGGTCATAATTCGCAAACAGAATTCTTATGGGGCAGGAAGTAAGTGATATGTGGCTCTTCATGCAAAATGATTGAAGCACCAGAGTTAGAACATCTTTTCCATTGGTCGTGTTTTGTTGAGAGAGTATTTATTTGGTCTGCTTTATAGATAATGATCTCTTTGTCACCGAGACAGCACAAAGGAATTTTACCAGACTAAACCCTAGCATGATGGTACCACGCGGCGTGTGTGCAGTGACTATGTGTTTACTGTGTAGGGCTCTGAGAAAATAAGCTGAAACTTGATGATTATTGACCGACGTGCATTATGTCCCAAACAGCTGAATAGTGTGAAAATTCCATACTTTTCATTGGATGATTGATTCCCGATAGTTTACATGCATCTGCAGAGCCCCATGTCGATTGACAGAGAGCTACAGGCTATAAATGAACTCGGGACGCTTGAATGCACAGTTAGTGTTTGACTCTGCATTGAATGTCACTTTGTGCACAATCCTGTCAGCAGTTACGATAACTTCATTTTGAAAGAGTTAGTCATTCCCCACCAGCTTCTGACCTCCGTAGAGATCATGGGTCTGCCTTCTTGGAGATTGAAAACAATTATTTGTAAAATACTTTAAAAATATTGGCTTAATTTCCAATGCCAGAAAACCATGTTGAAGTAATACTTATGTACTATGAGTAATTAAGTCACGTGGATCAATTTGGAGCAGTCTATCTGTACAGCCCCTGCTCCTTTTGTTTGCAACGTTAAAACATCTCTGACCCATTCCTGTTCCTGTGTTAGTGGCTTGAGAAGCTGAATGACCTCTTCCTGTTTCTTTTTAATGACACCGGGAGTGAAATGGTCTCTTTCTGATCCTTTGTAAGTGAGTGTGGGAGTGACCAGATTCCTTCTCTTCCTGTTTTATAGGCAGGAGGAACTGAATGGCTTTCTCTTTTTGATCAGTAGTTTTGATGGGCTGAATGGCTTCCCCATATTCTTGTGAAACGAGATTGAAGTGCTGGATGTGCTCCTCGTTTTACTGTGGAAATGTACAGTGTAACATGAATGATACCCAGAATTTAACAGCACAATCTTGAATGTAGTCCAGGTCTTGTTGCACATGGACACAGACTGCTTCAAGAGCTGAAGAGGGACAACTTGTTCTAAACATTATGTAAACTTCAATGAATACCCCCACTTCTGCTAAGTTTTGACTCAATGGGCTGAAAGGCCTCCTTCCAAACTGCAGGATTCCCCGCTGACAAACAGAAGATGCCTGGGCTGAGGGAGCTACCTTGAGGATCTCCTGCAGAGATGCCCCATGGCCGAGATCATTGATGCCCACCAATGATAGTCATCTTGCCTTGTGCCGTGAATGGCTCCAAACAGTGGAGAGGTCACAATCGATTCTCATTAAGTGTGATTTTCCTCAGGCTCCTTGATCTCATCCTCAGTCAAATACTGCCTAGAGTTCAGGGCCAGGCTCTCTTACCTGAGCCCCTGTGTTCCCTCTTTTGCTCATATCAATAGGTCATGATGTAGAAGCAGAGAATGTTTTCTTCAAACAGAGGGTAATGAATGTCAGGAGTTCTCTTACACAGAGTTAGGGGAGCTAGAAAGGGACCAGTGGTGTTCTGCAGGGAGCTGCTCTGGGACCCCGACTCTTTGTTATTTCTATAAATGACTTGGATGGGGGTGTGGAATAGTGGGTTAGCAAGTTTGCCAATGACACAAAGGTTGTTGGAGTGGTACAGAATGTGGAGGGCTTTTGTAGGTTGCAACGGGACATTGACAGGATGCAGAGCTGGGCTGAGAAGCGGCAGATGGAGTTCAATCTGGAAATGTATGAAGTGAATCCCTTTGCAAGCTCGAATGTGAATGCAGAATACATGGTTTAGGACAGGATTCTTGGCAGTGTGGAGGAACAGAGCGACCTTGAGGTCCTTGTCCACAGATCCCTCAAATATGCTCCCCAAGTTGATGGTGTGATTAAGAAGGCATATGGTGTGTTGGCTTTCATTAGCAGGGCGATTGAGATTCAGAGCCGTGAGGTTATGCTGAAGCTCTATAGAGCCCTGCATAGACCACAGTTGGAATATTGTGTTCAGTTCTGGTCAACCCATTATAGAAAGGATGTGGAAGCTTTAGACTGGAAATTTACCAAGATGCTACCTGGACTGGAGGGCAAGTTTTATGAAGAAAGCATGAAGGAGCAAGGGCTTTTCTCATTGGAGGAAAGAAAGATGACAGGTGACTTGATAGAGGTGTGCAAGATGATGAGAGGCATAGACAGAGTGAATAGCTAACGACTGTTTTCTAGGGCAGAAATATCTATCACGAGGGTTCATAATTTTAAGGTAATTGGAGGAAGGTTTAGGGGAGATATCAGAGGTAGGTTCTTTAGACAGAGAGTGGTGGGTGTGTGGAATGCACTGCCAGCAGTGGAAGTAGAGTCAAATACGTGAGGGAAACTTAAAGAGAATCTTGGATAGGCATATGGAAGAACGTGAACAGAAGCATGTAGGATAGTCTGATCATAGAGTAGGATAAACGGGTGGTACAACATCGACAGTCGAATATCATGTACTGTGCTCTACTGTTATTTGTTCTGGGTTCTATGGAAGTGCTCATAGAGGTTGAAGATGGATGTTGATGTATCAGAGAGGTGAGGGCTATGAAGCCATGATCTTCGTGAAAGGCAAGGCAGGCTTGGGAGGTGAACGACCTGCCTTTGTTTCTGATATTTTTACATTCTGTTATTTGAAAATTTGATTAAATTAGATTAGATTAGATTAGATTAGATTAGATTAGATTAGATTACTTACAGGAAGGTACCTGGAAGGTCTGTTACAGAATGTTGCAGTCAAGGAGCCCAGAGGACTTTGTGAGCCATCTCTGGGTGAGGTATGGGGGCTGTATTCACAGTAAATCTAGGTCTACTAACAAATGGAGCACAAGTTGCAGAGAGGGGAAGCTCTGTAAAGAGAAATGACGGATCGCTTTCATATCCAGCCTGAGTTTTCCAATTACATTTTCCAAATCTCCCAAACCGAGTGTGACAGTCATGAGAGAGTGAATGTTCTCCTCTGTTTCTGTGCACCAGGTGATAGCAGCAAGTGGCCTCCAACTGCTCAGATCCAGCAGGATTGAGGGTCTGAATGGAACACAGAAACAGGGGACTGACGAGTAGGAGTGGGTCCTGAGATACTTCACCAGGCACCAAGATTGTGGCTGATCAGGTTTGGTTTCAGCCCCATTTTCTTGTCTGTATCCCATTAGTTGAGACGCAGTCTCTGTGAGATCTTTAACTAACTCAACTGTGAATACTTGCAATCAGAGAGGCACCACAAACTTCTGGGGAAGAGAATTCCCATTCAAAAGCCCTTTTAGCATTTCTCATCATCCCTGTGATA
>NC_057714.1:30631427-30693877 GCF_004010195.1 Chiloscyllium plagiosum
TGCGATTTCTCTGTTCTCTGCAATAAATTATCCTGAACGCGCACCAACTGTTCCACATTTGACCTTGTTTTTGCTTGTTTTTCATACATTGATTGACGCTTTTTAGCAGTCTCTATGTTTTTCTTTCGTTTGCACGCTTTTTCTCTTTTTGATTTTCTTCTCAGTTTCTTGGCCATCCTTTGCTGGGTCCCACATTTCTCTGAATCACTGGCTTACTGCAACACTTGGCATTTTTCTAAGCTGCCTCCTTTCATCTAATAGGTAGATGAAGGTGGGGTTGAAAGTGATAGTCGGAGAGGAGGGTGGACCAGATTGATAGGAAGGAAGGTGGACACATAGGAACATTCAAAATGGCGGTGCTGACTTGGAAGGTTGGAGCAAGATAAGGTGGGATTAGGGGAAATGGGGAAATGGGGAAATCCACTATGATCCCCTAAGGTTGGAGGGACACAAGGCAGAAGAGGATGCTTTCTTCCTCCAGGCTTCTGGTGGCTCTGGTTTGGCGATGGAGCTGGTCTAGGGCCCTCATGTCCTTGGCAGAGTGGGAAGGGGAGTTACAGTGCTCAACCACAAGGCGATGGAGTTGTTCAATGTGGCTGTCCCTGAGATGTTATCTGAAATGATCCACAAGTTGACCTCCTGCCTCGCCAATATAGAGAAGCCACATTGGGATAATGGATGCAGTAGATCTGTCTCCCTTCATCACCTATCACTTTCAACCCCACCTTCATTTACCTATCATAATCCCAGCTATCTCCCCATTGCCGCACCCCATTGTCATTTATCTGTCAGCCCCCTTGGCCCATAAGCTTCATTCCTGATGAAGGGCATATGCCAGAAACATCGATTAATCGGCTCTTAGTATGCTGCCTGACTGTGCTTTTCCAGCACCACACTCTTCGACTCTGATCTCCAGCATTTGTAGTCCCCACTCTCTCCTCATGCCTTCATGGTTTGCATGACTCAGATTTATAACGGTTACTTCAAATAAAACAAAAACTGTCGTGTACTCAAACAGCATAAAAGAAAACCAATATATTGTGGTCACTGTTCCCAAAAGGTCCTTTGCAGCAAAATTTTCAATTAGCTCTTCTGATCACTCAACACCAATTCCTAAATAACCTGATCTCGAGCTCAATGCTCAACATAAAGTTCATGTAAACCATCTCACACGTGGTCATGAAATCCATTTTTCCCAGCATTAGCCTTCAATTGGGTTAACTCAGTTTAGATATAATTTACACAGTACATTATGACTGCAGTACCCACAAATATTATATCTCATTTCCTAGTTTGTAACATACCCAGCATTTGTATTGCAACTTTCACTTTAATATATAGCTCCTATCAACGTTTGCTACACCTTACTAGATTCTGTGGAATCTGAGCTACGTGGGCTCTAGGGAGTTTAATGGTAGAGATCATTTCGCCACATCATTTATGATCTTCTCAAACTTTTATTTCTCCTGATCTCTCGTTATGATGATGGAGTAGAGAAGAAAAATGATCTTCCAACAATGCTCTGTATTCCCCCAGATTCAGCTCTAACCTGGTTGGGAACTTTACAGCAGGCTGTTAAAGTGTTGCTGCTGCTGTACAGGGTCTTAGTGAGATCACATCTGGAGTAGTGTGTACAGATTTAACCTCTTCAATGAAGAAAGGATGTTGTTATATTGGAAGCAGCTCAGAGATGGTTCCCTCACCTGATTCCTGCAACGAAGGTGCTAGCTTATAACGAAAGGATTATCGGGTTGACCCAGTAGCCATTGAATTTTACAACAATTAAAGATAATCTTATTTGAACATAGATGACAGAAGGAATCAACAAGTGAAGTAAATTACACAGATTGTGGAGGAATCCATTCCGTTCTCCAGCCTGTTACACAGGAACAACAGGAGGATATTCAGGCCTTCGAACCTGTTACACCAAAACAGGACGAGGCTATTCAGCCCCTTGAGTCTGGTATACATTTACAGAAGGAGGCCATTCAGCCACTTGAGCCTATGCTGCACCTGTATCCTGTTAAACAGCAAAAGGATCAATCCATTCAGCCTCTTCAATTCTGTAACATAGGAACTGGAAGAGGTCACACAGTGACTTGAGATTGTTACACTGGGATAACAGGAGGCCATTCAGACCCACCGAGCCTACTGCAAGGGAATTGGATAAGGATAAAAACTATCTGAGACTTCTTTCATGAGAAAGGAAGAGGTGACTTAAACACGTGTCTGTTGTATGGGAACAAGAGGAGACCAATCAATTCCTCGGTCCCATCTCCGGGATACATGAGGAGACCGTTCAGTATTTCCACCTGTTATGGAGAAGTATGAGAAGACCCATCAGCCCCTCAAAATGTTACACAGCAACAGGAAGATTCCATAATCTCCCAATCCTCTAAAGCATCAACAGGGGGAGGTCATTCTGGCCTTGGAGATAACAACATGGGAACACCAGAAAGACGTCAGCCCATCGATTTTGTACACCAGCAGGTTGATGCGTACATTCAGCCACACGTGGCTCTTACTCTGCAATTGGAGTAGACCTCTTAAAGTCTTGTACCCATTAAACAGGAATTCAAAGAAAACGTAAAGGTTGAAGAAAGGGAAGAACATATAATAACGGTATACATTAGGGACTAAAGTGTAACAATAAACTATTGTAATTTAAGGCAAAATTGTTAGAGCCCATTGTACAGGACATTTGAAAGTTAAATCACAATCCGTCAGAGTCATCATGGTTTTACGAAGGCTAAATCGTGTTTGAATTGATTGCTTGAGTTAGTTGAAGATGTCACAAACAAGGTGGATCGTGGATATCCTGAAGGCATCAGATATGTCGCTTCTCCAAAGAGTAAGTGGTAAGATCAGACAATATGGGTTTAGGAGTAATTTATTAGCTAAGATGGAGGATTGGTTAACCAACAACATGTAGTCAGATGGAATAAGTGTGTCATTTTCTTTTGGCAAATGCAATTTGTGGGCTGCCATTGATTTCAGTACTCATGCCTCAACCATTTGCGATCGGTGGTATTACTGTACTCGCTTGACGGGATAGAAAATACGATACCACATTTTCAGATGACACTAACATCCGTCGCAACTTACTTCGGAATGATGATGCAAGAGATTTTAAAACTATATGGATAGGTTGGATGAATGGGCGAACATTTGGCAAGGAAAATTAAAGTGAATAAATATGGGGTTATTCAAGTGGCAAGCCTAATAAAAAGACAAATTATTATCTAAATAGAGAGAAAGTTCAAAGTGCTTAGGTGCAGAGGGATCTGGGTGTCTGCTTGCATATCACAGGAAACCTGCTTGCGGGTACTGCAAGTAATGAAAAAAGCAAGCATAATTGAAGTGTTTATTTATAAAAGGATAGAGTAGAAAAGTAGAGTTTGTTGCTGTAGCTATGCAAGGCATTTATGAGGCTGCAACTGGAATACAGTTTGGGTGTCCTGCAGAATGAGGTATTTCCATTGGAGGCAATTCAGAAGAGCTTCATTAGATTGATTCCATATTTGAAGTGTTTGTCTTATGAAGAGAAATTGAGCAGTTTAGGCCTATACTATCAATTTTATAATACCTCATTGAGGTCTGTAAAATGCTAAAGGTAATTGAATGTGTAGATGTGGAATGGATTTGTTTTTCATGAGCCGCAATCTACAACAAGAAACTAGAGTTTTAGGATGGAGAGATGGCAGGAAAGTGGAACAGAGGCCATTGACATCAGCCTCATCGAGGGGTTGGATTCCTCACAGGTGCTCCTTGTTCTTATTCAACCCTTCGGCTGTGTTGCACTGGAATGGGGGAGGACTGGGTATCATACAGGAAGCAGGCATTCATGATAAATCAGTTAGAGAGAACGTAACCAGTAGGGTCACACAGTGACCAGCGCTGGGTTCTCAACTATTTACAAGCTATATTAATGATCAGGAGGATGGAAAAGGCATACATATGCTGAGTTTGGTGATGTCGCTGTGATAAGCAAGAGATTAAGTTATCAAGAGAGGATGGAGAGTCTGCAAATAGATTCAGGGAGATAAAGACAATGGATAATATTTTGGCAGATGGAATTTAACATTATATAACCTGTCATTTCATTTACAGGAATAATGGAAAGCAATATGTTACTGAAATGGAGAGGGATTACAGAACTTAATGATTCTGTGTACTGGGGGGTTCACTCAGATCCGTTCAGACATGGGAGGTTTTCTCCATCCATGATCGTCAGCTCCCAGACACTCCAAGTGACCCTATTGCTCTCCGTACACATGGAATACTTTGATGTGGTTGATTGGTGGTGGGGATGGTGTTTTGAAACGTGCATCAAGGGGACGGCCTTTATCCAAGGTATATTCATTTCTTTCTACGTGGAGACCCGATGACGATGGGAATGGCTGACTGCTTCTGAATGAAGAGGCCGTGACTGCTGCCAGGACAGTGGGTATTCACCAACATGATATACTGTGCATGGGTACACTGTAACATTAATAGAGAGAGCTCTTTCAGTTCCTCTACCTCTCCCCATTGCATGGGTACTCTGCAGATGCAATGTACACCATCGGGAATCTCACTATACTGGATACACCCGGCAGCTCCCTGCTGTGGGAGAAACAATGTATTTACTCATCCAACATATATATCCTCCATCATCGAATGGTGACATTGATGTTGAGAAACTGGGAAATGATGGATATGTCACCTAGTCCTGCCTGGAAGGTTCTGGATCATAGAAGCTGAATGAACCAGTGACCTTAATAGCCACTGGCAGTAACATCTTCCCCCTGGTGTGAAGTTTCAGGTCGTGTTGAAGGAGGTGACACCTCTCCACGACCAGCTCCTTGTTCAATCAGTATCCACTCACACTCTACTCCTGGGTTAAGTGATGCTTGGGAAACTGTTCCTGGAAAACCTGAGGTGGATACAGCAGATCCCTTTCCCCACACACACTCACTGCGTGATTTCAGAGCTTCCCCTCTCTGCAGCCTCTGCTCCATTTGTTGCTCATGTTACAGACCCAGATGCTGTAGCTACAGTCCCCATGCTCCATCCAGAGTTGAGTCACCAAATCCTCAGGTCTCCCTGAATGTCTGAGGCAGCTTACAGCACAACCTCCAGCAAAGCATCACCAGTGCATGTGTGTCTTTATCTGTCTGTGTGTTGTGTCTGTCTGGGGTGGGGGTTGCACACATATATTTTGTGGTGTGAATTTGTATTTGCAGAGTAACATTGCACTTTGCTCAAAAACTGCATACATTCGTGTAGAACTCTGAGCTCAAAAACTGCATGAACTTATGTAAAACTCTGTTATCTCACTTTTTAAGATTGCAATCAATCTAAACATCAGAACACAGGGGGCTAACACCTTCAACATATTGTCTAGCTATCACCATTGTTAACAGCTATCCCGAGAATGCAACTTTAAAAAAAGGTTTTGTGATTTATACATGAAAGAAGTGAAACTATCACTGTATTCTAACAGATGAAAGGCTTAGCAGACAATCAATTTTTCAATGTATAATTTCAGTTATGTCACACTGCACATTTTTGCTATAAATTCTGTGTTACGATCGAGCCCTCCACTATCACCTGATGAAGGAGCGTCGCTCTGAAAGCTAGTATGCTTCCAATTAAATCTGTTGGACTATAACTTGGTGTTGTGTGATTTTTAACTTTGTACACCCCAGTCCACCACTGGCATCTCCAAATCATGTTAAAACCTAGGTTTTCTTGCCCTGTCAGCTGTATAATTTCAAATTGAATGGCAGAAATAGTAAACTCAATTGAAATAGACTGGTATTTCTCTCCCTAAACTTCTCCAAAAACTTTAAGGGGTCACGATCAGTGAAAAGGATTTGGTTCATGTATGTTATTCGCAATTTAAATGCTGAAATGTTGCAACGCCAACACCAAGCTCAAGGCCTCCTTCCCCATTGTGGAATAAATCTTTTGGTCTTTCCACTGGACACTCCAACCACACGTTACATAATGGAGCATTTCTCATCTATCCAATAGTCCTACTGAATGACATAGCTCCTCATGTCTCTGCATAAAAGAATTACATGATTCTGTACCTCTTAATGCTGTAACCTCTTTAACTGCTACTCCTGGCCTATGCCAGTAAACCTTACTTTCACAGATATATGTTTTAGAAGGATCTCACACATTCTTCTCAATCTCCCACAGAAACCAAACTTTGATTTCTGAACTCAATCATCATCATCATCATCAGCCTTTTCAGCTTCTAATCTTGCCATTGATACTCTCTGCTCTTCCACACGAGTTCTCACAACTGCAGGAAGTGAACTGTTGAACTTCTCCAAACTAAGAATCACTCTAACAGTGTCATAGCTTTGCTCTGTTTTTAATACCCTTACCCACCTTTCAAAATTACTTTGTTTTATGCTTTCAAACTCAATGTGCGTTTAACCAGGGACCCTTTTTTAGATTCCTGAAACGCTGTCTGTCGGCTTCTGACACTACCTCATATATACTTCAGATGGCTTTCTTCGCCTCCTCATACTGGCCAGATACCTCCTCCAATAGGGATGCAAATACCTATCAGCTTTGTTTGGATCAACTAAATCCACATAGTTTCTGAGCAGTGCATTTGTTTAGCCACTTTGTCAAATGAAATTCAAAAGGCTTCCGCATTCTGCTCATCAAATTTAGATAATGCCTGGATGTATTTAAGAGAACCCCATTAGGCAATTGGTTACTACAGGGTTGTTCAACCTCACTATCCTCCTGATCCAGCCTACCATCTACCTTCATCTCCGCCTTCTTTGTCAACTTTCATCTCTAATTGCTAATATTTGAAGTTGGAACTCTCTGCTTTTTTTTTACATTTTTTACGACTCCGTTTCTCTGTTTCTTCTTCACTTCCTTTTTCTTTTATTTCTAATTTTCACCATAATTCAAACTGGTTCAATACCTTCTCATGTTCAAAGTGCCTCATTTGAAATTGAATTCTAGCCATTTCCAAAGAGTCTGATGATGGTTCAACAAAACGTAATTGCCGAGCTATAGCTGTAATTATCTCTCATTTTCTCACAGACAAACTCAACCCCCAACTCCAGCTTGTCTGCCAATTCCTACAGCTTTGCCTTCATTACCTTTTGTAAAACCCCCAACTTCACTTCTTCCACACCCAGAGAACTCTTAATGACTGAAACAATCTTTATACACAAAATATGGTTTAAACCAACCGAATTCAACATCCAGAACAAAAGACACTAACAGCTACCATACACGACCTTTGAACCCAATAGCCTCCAGGTGCATAATCTCCAGTGTCTGCATGAACTTATTCTAGATTCTCTGGTTTCCTCCCACAACATAAATATGCACATGTCAGCAGAATTGGCCATGCTAAATTGTTTGTAGTTTCCAGGGATGTGTGGGTTAGGATCCTTTGTTGGGGTAAATGAGTAATAATAGGGTAGAGGATTGGGTCTGGGTAGGTTATTCCTCGGTGGGTCGGTGCGGACTTGTTGGGTCGAATGGCCTGTTTGCACACTGTAGGGATTGTAATTCTAAACCCAATTTAGTATTATCGATTTAGAACCAGACATGAGTCCCCAGTTTTCTATAGACTAACCAGACTGCCTCAAACTAGTTTAAGAGGGTAGCTTGGATGCACACCTTTTCTTATTTTCAAGGTAGATGTGAAATGGTTGTTCCAGATGTGATGTTACCAGTCAAACCACTCACCATTAAGTAAAACACAATATATTTAAACATTCTAATGAAAATCCATGCACAATGAAGAGGAATTTAGAATAATTTAACTATTCGAATCCTTACCGGAATAATGGATACAGTATCTTCTACAGATGAACTGTTCCAATATACTAACATCCCATAAACAAACCCCTTGGCAAAAAGGAACATTCAGACATAAATTCTTGCATACAGTTCTCCAATCCAGGAGGAAACAGCATCAAGTCAAGTTTCAGAGAGAGTAGCAGCTGGGGATAAGTTACTAGGCCGTTGTTACTGCTATTTATTAAAAACCTTAAAAGCATCGTAAGTTATTTACTTGAGCCATTTTCAGCAGGCAGTTTGGCCTTCACGATCTCTTATTTAAAGAAAGGAGAAAATAATCTTTTTTTTTTAAGTGACAGCATTGTCACACAATTTAGATGACTGGCCCTTTACTTAAGGGACTTCCTCGTCTTACTGATCGCAAGGTCACCTGAGAGGGACAAATACAGATACAGACCAAGTTACAAGGATGTGTCTCATAACTTCTGAAATACCCCTGTCCATGGACCATCACATGGGACATACAAGGAAGTGAACAACAGCCTGACACACGCCATTTCACTGTTTCTGAGCTTACAATGCCAACACTCGATACACTAGGGAGCCAAAAGCTAAGCCAAGGGAAAGATACAGAGGATCAGAGAGATTCACATCAAAGACAGAAACAGACAGGTAATTAACTGAAAAATGTTGTGGAAATAAGGGGAAACAGACAGGGCAGTGGGAATAACTGGAGAAGTGAGATCTTTGAGAGTAAAATGACAAGAATGAGAACATTGAATAAAGGCATTGTCAGATCAGCTGAAATGGTTTGTGACATCAAATTCAGAATCTGCTTCACAAAACACCACAAACAACATAAGCGGGGACAAGATGACAGCCCAGCATGGAGAGCTGTGCAGACTATGCTAGTGTGTTGCTCAGTAAACTGCGCTATCTGCCCAGCATCGTGAGTATTGCAAACTTTACTATCATATGCAAACTATACTCACATCAGATTACTGTCTATAATGGGAAGACTTGCTGCATGTGTGTGCGTGCGTGCATGTTCATCAGAAACTGAGGGAGAGTGCGTGTTTGTGCGCGTTTGAATGTGATACTCATTGTTTGAGAAGGAACGCACATGGAGGAACCTATTTAAATACTAGCAGGCTTTTTGTTATTCAACAGAGAGAGAACGAGAGAAGTTGCATGGACAGATGAGATAAAGTGTTTGAGAATGTTATAATAAAGGCATTGCCCGACACAATAGCAATATACATCTGTGTGCGCATGAATGACAGATGGATGGGAGTTTGGTGTGAGTTCAAATCAGATTTGCTTCGGCAGGTGTGAAGCCGGGAGCGTCAGCAGCAGATTATTGGCTTCTTTAAGGCTGTATTTCATAGCTCAAGGTTCAAACAGCAAATGGAATAAGCCAGTGAGATATATTCTGAAGTGGTGAGCATTTCAAGTTATAAATGTTCAGGGCATGGTGTCAGGAATCAGCTCATGGTCAAAGGGACCTCGCACAGTGGTGACTTGTCTGCTTCAGCCGCAGATATTGGCCAGGGATGGGATGGAAACAGTGGCAGGAAGTGGAGATTGTAACCAAAACAGTAGAGAGTGACCTCCATGATCTAAATATTTAAATAACAAAGGCAATGATACAATAAATTGTAGTTCGCAGCTGGAACTGAGTAGGTCAACATAGAGAACAATGCCAGTGCTGAAAGGGAGACAGTAATTGAACACATTCCATGATGTAGTTAGTAGTGTTCTGTAGAGTGAATATCTGGATTGAGAGTTTCAACAGGAAAATAATAGTGACAAGAAGTGTAGACTATAGGAAAGAACAGTAATACAGTCATAACCGGTTTGTAGAAAAAAAAAATCTGGACAGCGACACTTACCAGGAACACCGACGATAGCCAGGAAAGGATAATAAAAATATGGAATGAGAAGAGCGTAATAGATCTGCAATGATAATGACAACCAATTAGATGCAGAAAGATACCAAACATCATTGGATAAACTCCTGTCTATCGTTGGAACATGCCAGTTTAATGTTCCCAGATTCTGATACATTTTTGGAACATTCCAGTCTAATGTTCTCAGATTCTGATCCATTGTTGGAACATTCCAGTCTAATATTCTCAGATTCTGATCTCTCCTCCCCCTCTCTCTGGATCTGCTGATCCCTGTCAGTGCTGACGGTGATGCTCCCACTCATGTTATGGGATAACACATTGAATGGCGCCCATTTATCAGTAAAAGATGGAAACCCTCCACTGGTATAATTAGAATCCATGGAGATTGGCATGAATCACGTCACTGTACAAACACTGGGAAACTGAGCAAAGGCTTTGACAACGGATGAATGGGCACCACACAACAATCAGCAGACAGGAGTGCTCCCTCCAAGTTCTGGAACACTTCAGTGGTCCAGGACCTTCAACCTTCGACCTACGGGTGATTATCCTCCACGGCGGACTTCAGGACAGGCAGCAGTGAAAAGTGGCCGAGCAGAGGCTGATAGCTAATTTATGAACCCAAAGGGAGGGCCTCAAATGGGACCTTGGTTTAATGTCACAATACAGGTGACCACCATTGCATTATACACACACACAGCCACACACAGACACACACAAACGATTAACCATGAAGAGAATAAGGCACGTTAAAGATCAGTAAGGTTACCTATGTGTGGAACCACAGGAGATTGGAGGGATACGAAACAACATTTTTTCCTCAGTATTTAATGTGGAGGACGTTACAAGAGCGAGAGAATGAATAAATATATAGTGATACATTGAAAAGTGTCCATATCACAAGGCGGTGTTTGACGTTTTAAAACGCATAAAGGTGAACAAATTCCTGGGACCTGATCAGTTGTATCCCAGATTTTTGTGGGAAGCTAGGAAAGAGATTGGTCAGCATTTTGCTGATATATTTGTATCATTGATTTCCACAAGTGAGGTGTCGAACGACTGAAGGACTGCTAACATAGTGTCATTATTTAAGAAAGTAAAGAAAACCCAGGTAACTATAGATCAGTGAGCCTGCCTTCAATGGTGACTAAATTGTTGGAGGGAATTTTGATGCAAAGGATGTACATACATTTGAAAAGACAAGGACTGAAGAGGACTTTGTACATTGGAGTTCACATCTCAGTGACTCGGTGTAATCTTTTGAGGAAGTGATGAAGATGATTGCAGAAGGCAGCACAGTGGATGTTGTCTTTATGGAATTCATTAAGAAAACCAAAATGTTCTACATGGTAGATTAGTTAACAAGGTTAGACTGCCTGGAATCCAGGGAGAGCTCACCATTTAAATCTACAATGTTCTTGAATATTGGAGACGGGCCGTGACAGCGGACATTTGTTCATTAAACTTGGAGACCTGTGACTAGTGGCGTGCCGCAAAGATCAATAGGGGGTCCATTGCATTTTGTCACTTATGCAAATCATTTGCATTTGAGTACATGAAGTATGGTCAGTAAGTTTGTAGATAATTCCAAATTGGTTGGTGTAGTCGACAGTGAAGAATGATCTCTCAGACTATAATGGGACTTTGCTGAGGTGAACCGAGGAGTTCATTTTAGTTAAATGTGAGGTGTTGCATTTTGTCAAGAAAAATCAAAGCAAGATATATAGAAAGGGTCCTATTGAAAGCTGCCAATCAAGGAGAGCTCCATAGAAATTATGGAATCCCTACTGTGAGGAAACAGGCTATTCAGCCCATCGAGGCCACACCGACCCTCTCAACAGTATCCCACTAGACAAACCCCTACCCTATCCCTCTCAGCCTGCATATCCCATGGCTAATCCACCTCGCCTATACATCCCTGGGTACTTTACGCAATTTAGCATGGCCAATCTACCCTTATCTGTATGTCTTTCTAATGTCAGAGTAAAACTTAGCATCCGGATGAAACTCATACAGACACGTGGAGACTGTGCAAACCCCACACAGGCAGTCATTCAAGGATGGAGTTAAACCCAGATCGCTGCACTCTGAAGCAGCAATGCTAGTGACTGAGCTGCTATGTCACCTTGTGGTGCAGATTCTCCGTTCCTTGAAAGTGCTGTCACAGGTAGACAGCGCAGTGAAGAAGGCACTTGGTGTTCTTCCCTTTACTGGTGTGTGCTTTTGAGTCTAAATATTTGCATGACATGTTGCATCTGTACAGGACATTGGTTTGGCCACTTTTGTAATATTGCCTTTAATTTTGGTTACCCTACTATCGGAAAAATGTCAAACTTGAAAGGGTACAGAAGAGATTTAAAAGAATGTTGCAGGTGTTGGAGGGTTAGAGTTACAGGGAGAGTTTGAATTGGCTGGGGTTATTTTCAAGTGTTGAGCCTGAGGGATGACCTTAAAGAGGTTTACAAAATCATGAGGGGCATAGATAAGGTAAACAGTCAACGTCTTTTCCCCAGGATAGGCAAGTCCAAAGGTAGAAGACAAAGGTTTATGGTGAGAGGGGAACGATTTAAATAGAGACATGAGGGACAACATTTTCACACAGAGACTGCTGCGTGTATGGATGGAACAGCCAAAAGAGGTGGTGGATGCAAGTACAGTTACACCATTTAAAAGGCATTTGGATGGATACATGCATGGGAGTTATTTAGAGGGAGATGGGCCAACTGCTGGCAAGGGGGACGAGATTAATGTCGGATATTTGGTCGGCTTGGACGACCGAACTGAAGGATTTTTTTCTGTGCTGTACATCTCTGAGGTTCTATTGCTTCTTGAGTGTATAACACAGGAACAGGAGGAGGCTATTCAGCTTCTGAATTCTGTCAGTTGGCTTGTTTGCTCAATTACTGAGAGTAAAATACAAAAATGCATCATTCAGATTTTGATGGTGTTTTACAGAAGCAGGAGAATTGTTTTTAGTCAAGAAAAGCTGTAAAGAATGTGAAGAGGCCATTCAGTCCCTCAACTCCATTCTACAGTGGCAGCAGGTGAGCACAGAGCTGTTGGAGCCTGTTACTCTGGAGCAGAAGGAGGACATGTATTTTCACAAACTTGGGATCAGGATGCAGTCGTTCAACTGCTCGAGACTGGGACACAGGAACAGGAGGCAGCCACTCAACTGCTCGAGACTGGGACACAGGAACAGGAGGCAGCCACTCAACTGCTCGACACTGGGACACAGGGACAGGAGGCAGTCACTCAACTGTTCGAAACTGGGCCACAGGGAAATCTGTAGAATAGTGAGGCCCCAGGGTCCTGTTATGCAGAAACAGGAGGAGGTGCCTCACTCCCCACCAGTATGGGACACTGGGAGAGAAGGGGAGTTTGCTTGCAACAAACATAAATACATGAATAAGTTGCATTCGTTGTCCATCAATCCTAGCCCACCATTCACTAAGACCACGGCTGATCTGATTGTGGTTTCCTCATTCCATTTTACGGAGACTGTCCTCTCTGCAGCCTCTGCTCCATTTGTTAGTTATGTTGCACACCTAGATGCTGTAACAACAGTCACCATCACTCATCCAGAGGGTCGAGTCTAAGGATGAATCAGGATTTGAAGGATGCAATTACAAGAATGAATACACAAAATAAAGGTATTGCCAGATTTTTAGTTCTCTCACATTCGCAATCAAACCCACATAACCAGCCATCCATCATACATTCAGGATGAAGCACTGTGTAGATATGGCTAGCGTACTGCTGAATGCAACCCAGCAATATCCAGAATGGAACTCTGTGCAGCCCACATCAATACTTGATCTATAATCCTGGGATTAATGTCCAGCGTGGGGAGCTGTGCAGACCGCACTGGTTCACTCATATATAAACACAGGTTGTTGCATTTTTCGGTAACTCTGCGTTAGATCACTGCCCAGTGTGGGGAAACTTGCAGCCCATGATGGAAGTGACAGGATATGCAGCTCCCATCCAGTTACAGCTCCATATCTCCACTGTACCTTGACAAGGGGTGCTGCAGATGTGAAAATCATTGCAAATGGAAACAGTTGAAATGCCAATAGTTCTGATTAAGGCGAGTATCACACAAGTATTTAAAGATGAAATAACTGAGATAATTTCTGATGAGGTTTTGTGAATGGGGCAAGGAAGAAAGAGGGGGATGGTGATGTTATAGTGGTTGCAGTATAAGCCTCCAAATCATCAATGGGAATTGGAGGAACAAATAGGCAGGGAAACTAGTGAGAGTAGCAAGAGCAATAGGATTGTCATAATAGGTGATTTAAAATTTCCTAACATAGACTGGGACACCCAGATGGTTATGAACTTCGATGGAACGTAATTTCTTAAGTTTGTTCAGGAAAGTTTCCCCAACCAGTATATAAAGGATCCTACGCGGGAAGGGACACCCTCGTCCGACTGTTGGGAAATAGGGATGCACAGGTGACAGTGGTAAAGTGGGGGAGTATTTTGGGAAAAGTGACTAGCGTTGTATTAATTTTAAAATAGTTATGAGAGGGACAAAACTGGTCCACAGATTCAAGTTCTAAATTGGGGCAAGGCATATTTTGATGGAATTAGACAGGGGATTGCAGGGGTTCATTGGAGTAGTTTGTTTTCAGGTAAAAGGATATCGGGCACGAGGGAGGGCTGTAAAAGTGAGATAGCTTGAGTTCAAGGTTTACATATTCCTGTGAGGGTGAAGGGAAAGTGAGGCTGGAAGAGAAAACCCTAGATGACAAGAGATATTGAGGCTCTGCCCAGCAAAATAAGGACGCGTGGCTCAGGTGCAAGCAGCTGGAATCAAGGGAATCCTTGGAGGGACACGAGGGATACCGGAGTTTAATGAGGAAGGAAATCAGGAAGGCGAGAAAGGAGTATGAGATAGCCTTGGCTGTGAAGATTAGGTTAAATCCAAAATCACTATAGTAAAGGAAAAGAACAACTAGAGAGAGAATTAGGCGCCTTAAAAACCAAAATGGGCACGCATGTGTACAACCTCAAAAGATGGTTGAGGTCTCAATTTCCCCTATGTGTTTATCATGAAGAAAGACATGAAGACGTGTGACCTTTGGGAGGTTAGTTGAGATATTTTAGTACAGTCCATATTACAGTAGAGGTGTTGTTGGACATATGAGAATGCACAAAGTCAGACAAATCTCTTGGTCCTGACTAGATATATCCAAGAACACTGCAAGAGGCGAGAGAAGACTGTTAAGGGTCCAAGGTCCCGGAAGACTGGACGGTAGCAAATGTAGTGCTGTTCTTCAAGAAGGGCTGCAAATAAATGCATGGGAAATATAGACCAGTAAGCTTCACATCTGTTTTCCGTAAACCACTTGAGAAGGTTCTGAGAAATAAGATATGCATGCATTTGGAAAGACAGAGTTTGACTTGGAGCATTCAGCATAGCTTTGTGCGTGTCAGATCATGCCTTACAAATTTTGTTCGAGTTTTTGGAGGAAGTGACCAGGAACGTTGACGAGGGCAGGGCGGTGGACATAGTCTATATGGATTTCAGTAAGGCCTTTGGTAAGATTCCACATGGAAGACCGCTCTAGAAGGTAAGATCGCATAAACTGGCAATTTGGCGACACAATTGGTTTGACATTATGAAGCAACTGGCTATGGTGGAGAGGTAAGCTTGTCGGACTGGAGGCCTGTGACTAGTGGAGTGCTTCAGGGGTCAGTACTGTCCCCATTGCTGTTTGTTATCTATATCATGATTTGGACGAGAGTGCACTCGCAAGGTTAGTAAGTTTGCAGATGACACAAAAATAGGAGGCATCGTTTACAGTGAGGAAGGTTATCAGAAATTGCAGCAGTATCTTGATCAGCTGGGAAAGTGGGCTGTGAAATAACAAATGCAAGTGTGACGTCTTGCATTTTGGAAAGTCAAATTCAGGCGGGAGTTTAATGATGAATGAGAGGGCTTTAAGGAGTGTAGTGGAACAAAAGGATGTTGGAAATCAGGTGCACGGTTGTCTGAATTTGAGTCGCAGATGTACAGGACAGTGAAGAAGGCTGTTGGCACACTGGCCTACATCACGGAATTTAGTATATAAGTTGGGACGTAATGTTGTAGTTGTACGGGATGTTGGAGTATTGTGCTCAGTTTTGTTCACCTTGCCCTAGAAAGGATATTATTGGACTAGAAAGAATATAGAACAAATTTACAAAGATGTTTCCTGGGCTAAAGGGTCTGAGTTATAGAGAGAATTTGGACAAGTTAGAACATGCATAGGGGGAAATATTTCAAAATTTTTTGCAAGGTTGGGGAACCGAGGACTAGAGGACATCTGTTAATGTTTGGAGAGGACAAAAATAAAAAGGAACCTGAGGGTCAATTTTTTAAACCGAGTGTGATTTGCATATGGACTGAGCTGCCAGTGGAAGTGGTTGAGGTGGGTACAATAGCAACATTGAAAAGGTATTTGGATAAATACATGGATAGGAAAGGAGCAAGGGCAGGAAATGGGGTAAGTGTGGATGTACATTTTGGTCGGCATGGAACAGTTGGGCCGAAGGGCCTGTTTCCATGCGGTAGAAACGGATGACTGTAAATACGTGTGTTTCGGGATAGAGGCAGAGAGGGACAGACTGAGAAAACAAGTCATGGAAAGATATGTTCACAGGTTTCAGAATGCTCAAATGAAGACATTTCGATAGTATCATGCAACACGAGTCAGTATTATGAAGAGTTATGAGTGAATGGAATATTGCTGTGAGTTCCGGCCATGGAGAGTTTTGAAAAAGCATTTGTTCTGCAGCTTTGTAACTGGGAGTGAGGACAGCAGAGTCTTCAGCTCATTGAGCTGTATAAAACAGTAATTTATCTCAGTGCCACTTTCATTGAGTGTGACAGAGGGATTGTCAGTACGAAGCTGAGCTAGTTTCCTGGTGCTATCATATCGATCTCACCTCATTAATTACCACCCACCTCACCAACCACTCTTTGAATTCCAGCCCGATTCTCCCACCCATCATGATCGGAGGTACTCACAGTCGATCAGATATCCCTAGATATTCCGTGTTCCCTGGCACTGGTGCCAACTTTAAAAGGCCAAGGGCCACACGGCTGAGCATTCTCAGTTTGGAGCTGCCCTCTACAGGACATGGCAGATAAGGGGCAATTATACCGCAGTTTGTTGATGGTGCATGGTGTGCATAGTGGATGGGATAGTACAGAGAGGGACCATTCCCTTCCCAGAGGGTGCCATATCACCAGACCCACCGAGCATGGTCTGTACTCACTACCCAACTCAATGCAGTATCTGCGGTCTGAAGAAATGTCCATCAATACAGGACAAGTATCAATAACCTTCCCCGCTCTATATGGGTAAGGGTCACCGTATTCTCTCTGCTCCCTCACACTCACTGTATATCTGTTATAGCATGAACAAGGCTCATGCTCCATCACTGTCACTGCCGCATGCAGCATATTTGCTCTCCCTCTCTTTCTCTCTCTCTCTCGCCTTTGCAATACCCCCCCACACAGTTAGAGAATATTCCGGAGAAAATCAATTATGGAATATTCCAGATAGTGTTCCAATTAATACCCAGTTTCAGGAAAATGGCAGTGTACCAGTGTGCAACACATAAGAGGAAGTAGAGATGCACGTTTATCAAATCACACACATTGCAAACCATGCTGAGGTCATGCAGTCCTTCAAACTTGCTCTAGCATTTAATAAGGCTGATCTGATGCTTTTCTCAGCTCCATGTTACAGGAACTTTCGGTCATTCAACCCCCTGTGTTCCTGTCACTGTCCAGACGGCACTCAGGCACTTTTACCCCAGTTTTCTTCAAGCGCCTGTTCGAGTACATTTCCCATGGAACGCACTCTCCTAACAGTATATTCCTTCAGCTTTATACTTTCATGTAACGGTCAGCATGCTTTACACAGACCAAACAAAAATATACACTTATTTTATGGTTATAGATATCCAAACACACATAGTAATTCTGGTTATTTCACTTGACTCACCTTAATGATATTAAACCAAAAACAGCTTCTAAACACGTCTTGTTATAAAATACAATTTTGAGCAGAGAACTTTTTTACCTTCAGCCGTTATCTGAATTGCACCACTTTCCTTGTTATAAATGCTTCTCTTGCTCTTTGTCTGTGACTGTTTCTGTGTTTAACAGTTACACAGTCTCCCACTCAGTTGGCTGGACGGCTGGTTTGTGATGTAGAGGGAGGCAAACAGCGCAGGTTCAGTTCCTCACACTGACAGAGGTTACCATGAAGGGGACAGTCTCTCAACCTCACCCCATCACCCGAGGTGTGGTGACCCTCAGGATAAACCAAAATGAGTGGTATCTCTAATGAGAGTTCTTTGGGAGTCTATTCTATCAATGTTAGCATTTTAATATTTTTAAATATATCTTTATTGAAAAAGAGATTTTTAATATTATAATAAACCAATAACAACACAACTCAAATAACTGATCAAAATTACACCCATTTCCATGTACATACAAAACAAGTTAAAAACACTAAACGGACAGGGAAAAAAACAAAAAATAAACAATAAATAATGAATAAATAACGCCGCTCAGCGTAACAAAATGATAGCTCTCATTCTTCAAGAGCATTAACTGATATCCATTTTTATGTTCATTATTCTTCCTCTTTGGGTATAAGATTCATTAAATAATATCATCATAGCTGTATAAAAGCCCTTCTGAGAGTGGCAGATAAGCCTGTATCACGGTAATCCAAAAAGATCTGCCATGTCTTATTTAAATCTCTGTATTTTGGTGCACCATGCTAGTGAGAAAGTTCAAAGGGATATTCTCCATGAAGAGCTAACGATGACCCAACAGACGCCAGGGGGTGTGTGGGGTGGGGGGTGGGTAGAGGATTCAGAAATCCAACACAACAGAATGCTTTTCTTAGCACAGAAAGTAAGGATATTTTTTCCCATGTGCATCTGTGTAAAGTACCCTGGCCAGGCCCAGGAAAAGAGAAACCAGGTCCATCTACAATTCAGTCCCATCGACCCACCCTATCACACCTGACACTGTAATCCAATATGTATGAAGCCTGCAGCAGGACCATAAGCAATGAGTAAGAGTGCCTGTAGTCATTCTGCACTTCGGACATGCTGAAGACAATCCACTTTGAATTTTGAGAGATAATCTGGGGTCAGACAGACCCTATGAGGAATTTTCAACTGCATGGAATGGGTCCTATTACAGATAAAGTCCTTCAAACATTTTCATAAATATCCTCCCATGTCTCCGAAGTGTTCTGAACCCCAACTCTCTCTCTCGCAGACATCACAAAGCTGCACAGTCTCGTCTGAGGAGTCACTCTCCAACTAATGATAAAGGGTAGTGACAGAGAGTGCATTCTAAGCAATAAGCACCCGCTTCTCTCTATCGGATCTGTAAGATTTTGTTAAAAGTTTGTTTTTTTTTAAAATCAAATCTCTGATCTGAAAAAAAACTGAAGCGGTCTCTACTAGCCAGTCTATACGTACGAGTTTTTTGATCAAATGATTTCATTGTTTCTCCCTCAAATAACACGTGGTGGCTCAGTGGTCAGCATTGTGGCCTCACAGCACCAAGGTCCCGGCTTTGGTTCCGGCCTTGGGTGACTGCCTGTGTGGAGTTAACATATTCTCACCATGTCTGAGTGGGTTTCCTCCCACAGTCCAAAGATATGCAGGTTAGATTAATTGGTCATTGATAAATCACCCATAGTGTTCAGGGATGAGGAGGTTGGGTCATTAGTCAGGGTAAATATAGGATGGTAAGGAAATGGGTCTGGATGGTTGCCACCCAGGTAAATAGTGCGGTGAGGAAGGCATATGGCGTACTGGCTTTTATTGGTAGAGGAATTGAGTTCCGGAGTCCTGAGGTCATGATGCAGTTGTATAAGACTCTGGTGCGGCCGCATCTGGAATATTGTGTGCAGTTTTGGTCACCATACTATAGGAAGGATGTGGAGGCACTGGAACGGGTGCAGAGGAGGTTTACCAGGATGTTGCCTGGTATGGAAGGAAGATCGTATGAGGAAAGACTGAGACACTTGGGGCTGTTTTCATTAGAGAAAAGAAGGTTTAGGGGTGACTTGATTGAGGTGTACAAGATGATTAGGGGGTTAGATAGGGTTGACAGTGTGAACCTTTTCCCGCGTATGGAGTCGGGTATTACAAGGGGGCATAGCTTTAAATTAAGCGGGGGTTGATATAGGACTGAAGTTAGGGGTAGGTTCTTCACTCAGCGAGTCGTAAGTTCATGGAATGCCCTGCCAGTAGCAGTGGTGGACTCTCCCTCTTTATGGGCATTTAAGCGGGCATTGGATAGGTATATGGAGGATAGTGGGTTAGTATAGGTTAGGTGGGCTTGGATCGGCGCAACATCGAGGGCCAAAGGGCCTGTACTGCGCTGTATTCTTCTATGTTCTATGTTCTAAGTTCTATGATGGGCTACTCTTCAGAGGGTCAAAGTGGACTTGCTGGGCCCAAAGGCTTATATCCACACTGTAGGGATTCTACTAATTCTAAATCACTCAAGCAAGGCACACCGTTGGCTGTCCACCGATTAAACCTGGAATCCATTATCCCAGGATGACAACCCGGTATACCAATTTTAGGGGTAAGAAACATGATTTTGGCTGTATTGCCCTCGATCTGACGCATTGTCATTCATGCTTTAACAGTATTGATAATTATTGGGTTATGACAATACTCCATAAATGTTGTCATTTTGTCTTAGAACAACAAGGGTTCACTTTGTCTGAGATGGTTAAATATCTAACCGTATTGACACCGAGTCCTCAGTAGCCCAAGCACTAATGTAGGATTAAAAAGAGCTTAATTTATAGCTTTTAATCTGGGAGATGTACTCCCCACAATCTGTGGGGTAGTTGCAAATTGGTTAACTTGATAAAGAGTTGCTTATGCTGACCAACAAAATAGCTAAACCAGCCACTACGTCTCCTAAATACCTGTCTGGGAAACATCAAAGGAAGCATTCACACGGGGTAAAGCAAAAAAGGAAGGACATTCATTTAAGAAGAGCTATTGGACCTAGCCAGGATATCGGAAGTGCCTCGCATCTTTGAAGGTCTTGTTTAATTTTGTCAAACACATGGACATAGTTCACGTTAAATAAATTATCAAAGACGTATGTAATGAATATACCAAAATAGAGAACCCCCACACCCCCAACCCCCACCCCTGTGATCATTTCAAAGGAAACCAGCATTTGCCATCAACATCAGGTATTTCTCTATGGCCTCCCATAAGCATGGCCTCCAACGTAGTAAAATTAATCTGATAGCCCAAAAAGGCGACAAGCAAATTAATGCATTGCATTACGTGAGCTGCCAAAATTGTGGGATTTGACAAAAACATAAGACCCTCATCTATATCCAACATAATCTTATGTGGCATCTATCCCACTTCTGGGTCAGGTATGTTGTGGTAATATTCCCAATTGTGCAGGATGCCACCGAATCTAAGATTGTTGCAGGGATGGGGAAGAGATCAACGCTCATGTGGCATTTCTATGGCTTAAAGAAGAAAATAAAATCCCTACTTGTGAGGTAGATCTGCCTCCAGACATCCAGTTCTGCACACAAAACCACTAATTACTTACATTATAACGAGGGTATTGGGGAACCTTTGAACATTCTGCCCAACGTGGGGTCCATAAGACAGTTATAATCTCCTTCTACAACAATGTGCCACGATGCAAGTTAACTTAATTTGGAAAATGCAATTGCCAGGATTTTAAGAGGGTGCACCGGGCGTGGGTGGTGGGGGAGGGGGGAATAAACATTCAAAATACTGTATTATTTGCCAAAGTTCAAGGCTTTGGGGATTATGATCATCCCGTGAGTATTTAATACAATCTAGTAATTTAAATGGAAGATTCTTCCTATCCAGTATGGCTTCTCCATACTGGATAGAGAAAGACGAGAAATAAACCCAATTAAAGCTGCCCTGCTGTAACGTCAAATGTTCCTTGTCATCAAGGTGCATCTCCTGCAATAGGACAATATTCACCCTCTCCTTTTTAAGACCAGAAAGTATATTTTTCCTCTTGACTGGCAGATGGCTCCCATTAATGTTCCAGGTACACCATTTACGCACATCATTATCCATAACACACTGTAGCAACAATTCAACTCGAGAGTTTCACATCGAATTACACATCGCTGATCATAAATGAAAAAAGACTCATAGAGCCTAAAACCTGTACAAACTAAACCTACTAGAACTAAACAGGTCTCAAAACTTTCCAAAGCTAAATATATTTAAAAAAACAAAGAACGAAACAAAGTCCAAAGTGCCAATGACACTTGATAGGGTAATTTACCTCACACCAACTCCGCCCACTGGGGACGCTTACATATCCCAAAACTTTATCTTCAATCCGCTACCAATATGGCATCCAGGGCAATTATTAACAAAAATCGGTCTTGAAGTGCCCTTAGATGTGCACTTAGTCATCATAACCACATTTGTAACTCCTTCCAGCTTGAGCCGCATCCCAGACACAAGCAAAGAAAGAGAAAATGAGTAGTAATATTAATGAAGAAGTTAAAATTGAGTACTCTACCCATCCCGACAATAATTTAACACTGGTTACTACCAGAAAAATCCAACAAAATTTCTTTAAGAGAGAAACATGATTTTCTAAACATCCAGCTTACTTCAAAATATCCACAAAGTTTTCGCTTTCTCTGGAGGGTCAGACGAGTTCACAGATCCATTCAAAGCAATACGGAACACCGGTGGGAACCGTAAGGAATACTGAATCCCGAGTTCCCTTACTCTTCTCTTGACAACATCAAAAGATTTTCTTTCCTGAATCACCGCCGCTGAAATGTCCTGAATGATCATAATCCTGGAGCTCTCGTGAATTAAAGCCATCGGATCTTTCCCCTGGGTTCTGGAAGCTTCCATCAGTCTTTGTTTGTCCCCATAACTATGTAACTGCACAAGGACAGGACGAGGGCGCTGGTCTGAGGCTGACCTCCGCACCATAACTTGATGTACTGTCTCAGTCTTCACCCGTCCCTCTTCAGCTTCGCAGTGAAGGAATCACGGCAGCCAGTTCTCAAAAATACTCACTGGCTGACCACCTGCCGTCTGGTCCAGCAGACCGACGATGTGAAGATTCTTCCTCCTGCCCCTGTTCTCAAGGTCGTGATCTTGTTCAGTTAAGGCGCAGACCTGCTTTTCAAGGGCGAGCATCCGCTCCTTAGAGGAATCAATTCTGGTCTCTGCCACTGCAGTTCGGCGCTCAAACTCATCCGTTCTGTTTCCAAGGCTTTCAAGCCATGTTTTTGGAGCACGGCTGAGAACGGCTCTAGCTTATTGCTGAACTTTTCTTCAATCATGGCTTCAATCATTTCACATAACTTGGTAAACTCAGTGACCTGTGTCTATTGAATGAACAGAGTGGGTTGCAGGTACAGCCTCAGGCAGGCTCGATGCTTCTGACAGGTGCACCGCGTGTTGGGACTTACTCGATTCTTGTTGCGTTTTGTCATTTACACTTGACAAAACGGGATAATAAAGATTCTATAGCTCTTTTACTGTTGAATTTTAAGTAAGTGGCTGGGATGGGATGGGTTAGAGAACCACTTTGCCTGTTCTGTGTTGCAGAGCCCAGCAAAGCAGACCTTCCGGATCGTGGCCATCTTGGGTTCCCCCTTAAAATGTTATCAACATTATAATTTCGTTTTGCATTAAATTAATGAATTTTCTGGAGCCGTGTCATTTGGTACCATTGTCTACATTTCCCCCACACCACACATTCCTGCCATTCCTCGATAATTCTTGAATCTGTTGTTATTTATGAAACTTCTGTCTGTGCCTCGAAAATATTCAATATGTCTGCCTCCAATGCTGTGCGGGGAAGAGAGTTCGAAAGACCCACAATGCTGAAAAAACAAAAATAAACCTCAACACCTGAGTTTGAGATTAGTTTTCCTTTGTCTCCTTATCTGTAAAAGGATTTAATTATATTGGAAGCAGTTCGGATATGTTTCACTTCACGTATTCCAGGGTTAAGGCCTTATATTATGAAGGCTTTAACAGGTTACTCGTGGAATGAGAGGTGATCTTATTGAAACATACAAGACCTAGAGGAGAGTGGATCAGATAGATACCTATTGGGTATAGTCCAAATTTCTTGTCATTTTTATAGAATCTCTACAATGTGGAAGCAGGATATCCCATCCACCAAGTCCACACTGACCCTCCGAACAGCATCCCCCCGGACCTGCCCCCCTTCCCTATCCATGTAACCTTGCATTTCCCATCACTAACCTACCTAACCTACACATCCCTGGCCACTATGGGCAATTTGGCATGGCCAATCCACTCTAAGCTGCATATCTTTGGACTGTGGGAGGAAATGGGAGTATTGTGAGGAAACCCACACAGATACCTGCTTAGAGAATACTCAAACTCCACGCAGAGCGTAGCCCAAGGTTGGTATTTAACCCAACTCCTTGGTGATGGGAGGTAGCAGTGCTAACCACAGATCCACCATGCACATCCATTAGTCCTATTAATTATTCATGGCTGACTAAAGAAATCTTTAATGACTAAAGACTTGTTCCTGTCACTGAAACTGATCCAGTCTGAGACTTTTATCATTGGCCATATACGAATCTGGTTACATTTAAAATTTGTTGTGAGTAGTGGAAGAGTGGGACTAGAAAGGGAAACAGTGACATCCTCCAACCTCAGTCAGAATAGAAATTAGGAAAATTCACCAATTGAGAATTCATTCAAGTGATGGATGACTCTTTATTTTATATTGAGGCTGGTTTCGTCTGGTTGTCCATAGACGGTGAATCAGGGATAATAGTACATGGAGATAAAAGTGTAGTTGGGACCATAATGAGACGAGCCATGACCTTATTTACTAGTGAAAAAAAAAAGCAAATTACTGTGGATGCTGGAATCTGAAACCAAAAGAGAAAATGTTGGAAAATCTGAGCAGGTCTGGAAGCATCTGTAAGGAGAGAAAAGAACTGACGTTTCGAGTCTAACTGACCCTTTGTCAAAGCTAAAAAAAGGGGAGTCACAGGGAGGTATTTATATGCGGAAAAATACCTCGATATTTCTCCCCTTTATTTTTAGCTTTGACAAAGGGTCAGTTAGACTCGAAATGTCAGCTGTTTTCTCTCCTTACGGATGCTGCCAGGCCTGCTGAGATTTTCCAGCATTTGCTCCTTTATTTACTGGTGGAGTAGTTTCAAAGGGCCAAATAGCCCACTCGTGTCCCTCAGCCCTGTGTTCTGATGTTCCATTCAGCCCTTCAGACCTGCTTTGGAAGGGCAGATCAAGGTCACTCCGATGGTTAGGTATAGTTTTGGAAAGATATTTGGAAAATGCATGCTGGGTCGGCAAGCGACCCCACCCCAAATCCCTGTTTCCAGATGTGCGTCATGTTACAAACCCAGATACGCTGGGAATACAGCCCACATACCCCACCCCGGGGTTAACTCAAACAAATCCACTGCTCTCCCTGAATGCAACATTGCACAACACAACTTCCAGGAAAACAACCAATTACTTTCCAAAAGCATAACATGTAAATGAACAAATAGAAACAAGAGTAGGCTATTCGGCCCCTCAGGTTTGCCCTGTCATTTAATACGGACATGGCTGATCTACTCCAGGGCACAACTCCACTTTCTTGCCAACTCCGTGTATCCCTCCACACCTCTCTGGGTTATGGAATTCTGGACATTTACTACTTTCTGAGAGAAGACATCACTCTGTGTCTCAGATTGAAATCGATGTTCCATATTCGATAAATATATCCTCGAGTTTGAGACTCCACCCATGAGTGGAAACAACTTGCCAAAACCTACCTCCTCAAGCCCCTTCTCTGTCTTGTATTTTTCAGCGGTCTCACTCCTCATTCATTTAAACCCCAATGAATAATCGCTTCACCATTTTAGAGATTCTCAATAACTCAACCCTTTCAGCCCAGGAAGCTGCCTAATGAACCAACCTAGTTACTTCCTGCAACAGCATGCTGACTTTCACACATAGGAACACTCCTTTTCTGGAAGTCCCCTCCATTAAATAACAGCCTGTCTTTTGATTCTCAGAGTCATCCACAACCTCGAATGTGTATTGCACTTAGCTCCCGCCGTCAGGCTATCAATATAGAATGTAAATAACTGATTCTGGATTAGTGGTGCTGGAAGAGCACAGCAGTTCAGGCAGCATCCAAGGAGCAGCAAAATCGACGTTTCGGGCAAAAGCTTGAAGTTAGTATTGGAGTGTAGGGGTTGAGTATTGGTTGAGGAGTGACATTGTAGAAGTTTATAAAATCATGAGAGGCATGGATAGGGTGAATAGCCACGGTCTTTTCGACGGGATGGGGGAGTTCAAACATAGAAGGCAAAGTTTTAAGGTGAAAGACGGAAGATTTAAAAGGAACGAAGGAGCAATAGTTTTACACAGTAGGTGGTGTGTGTATGGAATGAGCTGCCAGAGGGAGTATGGTAGATGCATGTACAGCTGCAATATTTAAAACTCATTTGGACAAACATATGAATGGGAAACAGAGGCATATGGGCCAAATGAAAGCAGATGGGATGAGCTTAATTTGGAAAACCTGGCCAGCATTGACATTTAGAAAAGCTTCACGCAGGGTCAGTGTAGGTTTGTGAAAGGAAAATTATACTTTACCCTGTAAAATCATGCAAAATATTTCTGGAGATGCCTGAGAATGTAACAAGCGGACTTGATAAAGGGGATCTGGTAGAAACCAGGCTTTCCAGATCTTTTCCACAAAGTAGTACAAAATAAAAGTTCTTACACAAGACTGAAGTTCGTAGGATGACGGCTAATGTGGTAACATGGGATGATGATTGGTTAACACATAGAAATCGGAGAGTCAGGATTAATGGATCTTCATGATCAAAGTCTATCTGCTAGAATACCACAAATATCAGTCGAATGGCATCAGTTATTTACAAGGTAAAAACAATGACTGCAGATGCTGGAAACCAGATTCTGGATTAGTGGTGCTGGAAGAGCACAGCAGTTCAAGCAGCATCCAAGGAGCAGCAAAATCGACGTTTCGGGCAAAAGTGAGTATTTTCCAGAATCTGGTTTCCAGCATCTGCAGTCATTGTTTTTACCTTGTAAATAACTGATGCCATTCGACTGATATTTGTGGTATTCTAGCAGATAGACTTTGATCATGAAGATCCATTAATCCTGACTCTCCGATTTCTATGTGTTAACCAATCATCATCCCATGTTACCACATTAGCCGTCATCCTACGAACTTCAGTCTTGTGTAAGAACTTTTATTTTGTACTACTTTGTGGAAAAGATCTGGAAAGCCTGGTTTCTACCAGATCCCCTTTATCAAGTCCGCTTGTTACATTCTCAGGCATCTCCAGAAATATTTTGCATGATTTTACAGGGTAAAGTATAATTTCCCTTTCACAAACCTACAGTGACCCTGCGTGAAGCTTTTCTAAATGTCAATGCTGGCCAGGTTTTCCAAATTAAGCTCATCCCATCTGCTTTCATTTGGCCCATATGCCTCTGTTTCCCATTCATATGTTTGTCCAAATGAGTTTTAAATATTGCAGCTGTACATGCATCTACCATACTTCCTCTGGCAGCTCATTCCATACACACACCACCTACTGTGTAAAACTATTGCTCCTTCGTTCCTTTTAAATCTTCCGTCTTTCACCTTAAAACTTTGCCTTCTATGTTTGAACTCCCCCATCCCGTCGAAAAGACCGTGGCTATTCACCCTATCCATGCCTCTCATGATTTTATAAACTTCTACAATGTCACTCCTCAACCAATACTCAACCCCTACACTCCAATACTAACTTCAAGAACAAACATTTATAGATAAGCACTGCAAACTTGACACTATATTAAACATGGCAGTAAAGCAATACTCAGCCCAAACTTCATACTGTTATTTGTTTTTCTCCATATTACAAAATACTAAGACAGCAAGAAACGTTTACTAGTGTCAATAAGACGTCAAACACCTGAATTCCTTTGTCTAAAAGGGGTGATGATCTCGACAGTGAAAACGTAATTATGGCCAGATCTATATAATGTCACATAGGCAACATTCTACCTCCTGGCCTCCCTATGACCTTGTGTGATTGTGTCTTCTTTATCTTGCACTCAGTAGAGAGAATCCCTTTCCCCAGCCACGTCTTAATTTAAACCCGTTCGTTATCATCTTCTTGTTCACCACTGTTAAAAGCCTGTTAATCTTTGCCGCACCCTCTTTTCCCTGTCACCCATCCCCCACCTCTGGCAAGGGATTAAAAATCCCAGTTTCCAATCCTTTTCAGTTCTGAACAAGTGTCACACTGGGCTTGAAACGCTAACTCTGTTTCTCTGTCTCTGCAGATGCAGACAGACCTGCTGAGTTTCTCCAGAAATGAATAGTTACAGAACAAATTTTCAATTAAGCAAATAACTATGGATACTGCAAATAAAAGTACAAAAATTGTTGGAGAAACTGAGAGCTTTGTAGAGGGTCACTGGACCTGAAAGTTTAACTCTACATTCACTCCAGAAGATTCTGCAATATCGTCTGCAGTTTCTTCAGCAATTTCTGTTTTTAAACAATTTCCAAAGAAGTATGGCAAAGATGCTCAAGCATCCCATCCAAACTGAAGCGCCATACACTGGGGACGGAACGATAATGCATGGTGACAAGTTCCTTGATTCTGAAACTGCATAAGACTGGCATCATTGACACTACGGACCTCTTAATCATGGTTAGGGAGAAAAACAGAGGGAAACATATTCACTTCGAACACAGAAGATGGCATCGCGGATGAAACATTGTTGAGTGGATGAAACACCTCACCATCATCATACCACAGAATCACAGATGTCAGTTTTCAATCAATTCGATTCGCAGCATGTGACATGAAGAAACAGCTGAACACAGTAGATACGACAAAGGCAATAGGCCCTGACACCATTCCTGCAATAGGACTGAAGACGTGCTGCACAACAAGCCGTGTCCCTGGGGAAGCTGTTTCATTCCAGCTCCAACTCTGACATCTCCCTGGCAATCTGGAAAATTACTCAACTATGTCCTATCCCCTAAGAGGGGAAAACTACAATCTGACCATTTACCACCCCTTCAGTCCCATCACGATAGTCAAATTAGGGGGAATTCTATTTGAAAGAGCTTTCAAGCAGCACAAAACTAACCAGCTCAGTGTGGTTTCCGATAGTCCCCATGTGCAGATGGTGCTGTTGTGGAAATGTCAATAGATTACTAATCCAGACCAGGCTAACGGTCTGGCAGCTGGTGGAAGTTAAAAGAAATTAATAAAATATCGAGACCTAAAATCTGCTGTCAGTAATAGTGATCTTGTGTCCACTGTTGATTGTAAACATTGATCTTCTTCCCCAATGTACTTTCAGGAAGTGAATCTCCCGTGCTTTCCTGGTCTGGCCTAAAAGTGACTCCAGACGCACAGACATGTGATAACTTTTTCAATTGTCTCTAAATCGGCCAAGCAAGACACGCTATTGTATCAAACTGCTCCAAGTTCTTAAAGAATATAACCGGACAGAACACCCGGCCCCAACCTCAGTATCGGAAAAGGGAATGGGAAACTCAGTATTGTTGACACTGCAGAGGCTTCCTTCCTAACATCTGAGAGCTTGTGACAACATTTACAGAGCTTTCCCACAGACTGCACAAGGAGGAGGTCATTCAACATATTGAGCTTTCCCCATGCTAATTCATGCCCAAAAATCTCCTCAATGCAGTTTTCCCCATACAGTGTTCATTTCACTGAATATGTTTAAACATTGTGAAATATAAAATAAGAACTGCTGTAAACCCTTCGGTCCATCAATTTTGTGGCACCATTCAATATACAGGCAGTTCTCCGATAACACACATGTATTAAATACGATATGGCTGTGTCCCCTTGTTTTAGGCATGCTAGCCCGGGGAACTATCATCCCTGCTTCCAATCTGTCTCGCCCTGTCAGAGTTTTATATATCTCATTGAGATCTCCACTCATTTTCCTAAAGCCCATGGAATACAGGCACAGTTGCCCCAAACTCTGCTCCTACAACAAGCCCGTCATCCCAGAGATCAGTCTGGTCATCCTTCACTGCACTCCCTCAATGTCAGGTTTGTCCTTTATTAGGTAAGGAGACCAATATTGCACAATGTTCGAGATGAGGTCTCACCAAGGCCCTGTACAGCTGCAGTAAATGACCCTTACTCCTGCATTCAAATCTCCCTGAAATAAATGTCAATGCACTATTTATTTTCCTAACTGCTTACTGCTCCTGCAACATTGCTTTCATCGACTGGTCTACAGGGAGATCAAGATTATTTTCAATGTTACAGCTCCCCACTTGCTGATCCCACTGGTATTGACTTTCACAGTATTGACTTCTGCGTTCAGAACTCACTGCCCTACATGGACTCAGCGGGCTGCACAGAAATAAATAAAAAATGCAGCTTAACTTCCTTTATAGAGCAACATTTTTTCAACTAATCTCTTTTCAAATGATAGGCTGCCATTCTATTGTTCCCATCAATGTACACAACATCACATCTCTCCCAATGCTCTCCATCTGCCAAGTATTTGCCAGTCACTCCACTTGTCTCAATCACCTTGGAGCTTTTTTTACATCCTCCTCACCCACTCACAAGCTGACATCGTTCAGTGCTGTCAGTGGACTTGGGAATATTGCATTTGAGCCTCTCAACCAAAGATATGATGTGTACTGGGAATAGCTGGATTCCAAATCCTGATCCTTGTCATATCATCCAAGCCTTCCGATCAAAAATCATGGTTTTATTCCTACTCAGTGTTTCCTGCCAGCTCTCCCATTCTAAAAGCATGACCACATATTAGCCCCAGTCCCACAGGATTCGAATTTGCACGAAAGGCTTGGGGCTTTATCAAAAATCTTTCTGAGATTTCAGTCGTTTTGCATTGATACCTTCTCCATAATTTTGCTAAAAGCCACTATCTCAAATATGATTCCCATTTCATAAATGTCTGTTCACTTTGTCTATGTCCATTACTTTCAATCCAATACTTTCTCTAAAACTGTTAGTTGCTAATTTCATTCTATTCCCTTTTTCTCATCAGAGTAAAGTTCCATAGTATTACTAGGAAGTTTTTTTTTTGTTTTGCTTTCTTCTGTGAAGGCATAACTGAAGTATTTGTGCCATTGTTCTGCCATTTCCCAGTCCTCAATTATCTGGTAACAGACTGTAAGAAAGCTGCACTGTTTTCTTTTAATTTTGCTCATGATATATTTTCAGAAGATATTAGAAGTTCACTCATATAAGTTTTGGTAAGATATTCTTCAGAAACCCATCAATTCCTATCCTAAACTACTCAATGATTGACCTTCCACAACCATACAATCACAGAAACACAGACTCTGTACCATCAGAAATACAGCACGGTCTACATTAGCCCTACTTTACGATACAAGGCGTGTAGCCGTGAATCTTATGGCATTTCAAGTGCACAACTGTGTATTTTCCTAGTGGTTGTGAGGTTATCATAACAACTCCCATCTCAAGAAGCGCATTCCAGACCACAACAACTCTTAGTGAAAAACAGTCCTCAAATCCGAACGAAACCTCAAACTCTTCACTTTAAAATTGTGGGCCTTTGACTAAAAGGAACAGCTGCTGTCTATCCACCCTGTCCATGTCCCTCGTAATCTTATCCTTCTGAATCATGGTCCCCTCAGCCTTCTTTCCTCCGAAATAAACAACCCGCGCTTATCCAGCCTCTCTCCATGGCTGATATGCTCCATCCAGGGAACATCCTGTTGAGTCTCCTCTGCACCCCCTCGAGTGCAATCACATCCTTCCTGTAATGTGGTTCCCAGAACTACACACAGTATTCCATCTTGGCCAAACCAAATTTCCGCATAACTCTGGTAATCTATGCTTCGATGAATAAAGGCTGTGTTAACGGTCCACAATGCTTTCTCAAATTGTGAAAGGGTGGCACGGTGACACAGTGGTTAACGCTGCTGCCTCACAGCGCCAGAGACCCGGGTTCAATTCCCGCCTCAGGCAACTGACTGTGTGGAGTTTGCATGTTCTCTCTGTGTCTGCATGGGTTTCCTCCGGGTGCTCCGGTTTCCTCCCACAGTCCAAAGATGTGCAGGTCAGGTGAATTGGCCATGCTAAATTGCCTGTAGTGTTAGGTTAGGGGTATGGGTGAGTTGCGCTTCGGCAGGGCGGTGTGGACTTGTTGGGCCGAAGGGCCTGTTTCCACACTGTAAGTAATCTAATCTAATCTAAACTTGTCCGGTCACATTCAGGGATGTGTGGAGAAGCCCCCTCACAAATAATAAGGGGCACAACACTGATCCCCGGGGTACACCATTGGACACTGGCCTTCAGTCACACAGACAGCCCTCTACCTCTACCTCCTGTCTCCTCCCACTGAAGTTGATTTGGATGCAACTTGGCAAGTCACGAACGAGTCCTAACTGTTCCCTTGATATTCTGTTCCACTTGACACACTTGCAGATTATCTGGGGATACTCCCTAATCTTGCCCTGCCAGCAGGTTTCCATGCCCCTGTGTTTGTTGGTCCCCTCCAAGTGAAAGATTTCCTCCTTATTGCAGTCTTAACTGGTCTGTCCCAGATCATTACATTATTTGCCTTGAATGTGGATTAGACAGCCAGGGAAGTATTCTGTTAATTTCTGACTTGTCATATGTTTTGTGAATGTTCTAAATTCCACAGTGACCCACCTCTCATTCTTTGAAGCGCTGGAGAAAATAGGCCGAGTTTCTCATCAGGCAATCTCGCTATCTGAGGGATTAATCTGGAAAATGCCCATTGCACATCCCCTGTTGTCAGTATATTCTTTCTGAGATTCATTCACCAAAACTGTGAACAATACTCCAGGTACAGTACCATCAACACGCTGTGAAACTGCTTCAACATGTCTTTACATCAATTTTCTGACTCTCTTAAATGAAGGCGAACCAAACTTTAACTTTCCACTTACATATATTCCTCCAAATACCCTTCACATTCATAGCATTTACGAATTCATTATTTGAGTTCTTATAGAAATCCTTCCGAAAATCCAACATATGCCACTTCTAGTGTTTCTCCATTATCTATGCTGTAAGAAACAATTTCAAACAATTCCGAAGTTTATCAAGTATGATATCTCCATCAGAAATGCATGCTGATTCTCTCCATTGTCGCTGTTAATTTCTAAATATCAAAAATCTCATCCTGTGTAATAGATTTCAAAAGTTTCCCTACAGATGTCAAGTTAATTGGTCTGCAGTTCTCCACGCTATGTCTTTTTCCCTTTGTAGCTGTTTGGATCCCTTCCATTCATCTATAGCGCTTGGATCACGTTTACTAACTTCCACTTATCTACAATAGTTTCTGCCCTCTGCAGAATGTACAGGAAAATAAAACACAGTCATCGACAGTGCAATTAATACTTCTATTGGTGATTTATTTCTGACATTTTGATAGGAAGTACATCTGACTTGGCGATGCTCAATCCAGCTGCACTACCTTGTTACTGATTTGAATTGACTTTATGTCTTTAGCTCCAGAAGGCCGATATGATCACTGGGTATTACTGGGTGATTTTCTGGCTCTTCCTCCATGAAGACAGATGCAAAGTAACTGGTTATTTTCTTGGCCATTTCCCTGTTCTTCACAATGACCTCTCCTCTCCCGATTACAAATTTCCACATATGACCTTGCTTTTATTTTGTTTCCTTTGAAATATAAATCGCAGATTGATGCAGTCTTTGTGTTCCTGTTTGCTCGCATGTATGTTCGCTTTTTGATTTCCTTATCAGTTTCATGGCCTTCCTTTTTTGGATCGTTAATTTCTGAGAATTCTCAGGTTTCCACAATATTTGGAATTCTTCAAGAAGTCACTTCCTATGATTAACATGTTTTCTAATTTGTTATGTTAATCATCATTGAGTTACTTTCTCACTCTTTGGTGTTTGTACCTGAAATAAATAGACGTATTTTCAGACATTGCAGTATTTCTAAAAAACTCCTGGTCCTGACCAGATGTATTCAGGAACACCACAGGAGGATAGAGAAGAAATTGCGGGAGCACTGCTTGGCTCTTTTGTATCAACGCTGACCAAAGAGTGAGGGCCTGGATGACTGAAGGGGAGCGAATGCTGAGCCGTATTCAAGAAAGGCTACAAAGATAAACCTGGGAACCAAAGACCAGTGAAACGAAAATCTCGTGTGTAGGTTACTTGAGAAGATTCAGAGAGATTGGATATATATGCATTTGGAAAGACAGGGTGTTGTTCGGAGTAAGATTAGAATGGTGCTGGAAAAGCAGAGCCGGTCAGGCAGCATCCGAGGAGCATGAAAATTGATGTTTCAGGCAAAAGTCCTTCATCAAATTCAGCACGGGAGTTTGTGCAAGGGAGATCATGGTTCACAATTTTGTTGGAGTTCTTTGATGAAGTGACCAGCAACGTTGAGGAGGTCCGGGTGGTATACGTATCTAGATGGATTTCAGTCAGGCCTTCAATAATGTTCACATGGTACGCTGCTCTGGAAGGTTAGATTGCATAGAATTGAAGGGGACCTGGCAAATTAGGTGCAAAATTGCCTTGATGGTAGGTATCAGAGGGTAATACTGGAAAAAATGCTGGCCAGACTGGAGGCCTGTGACTAGTGAAATGCCTCAGAGGTTGGTGCTGGGACCACTACATATTGCATATATCTATGATTTAGATGAGAATGTACAGGCATGATTTGTAAGTTTGAAGACGGCACTAAAACAGACGGCATCATGAAGAGTGAGGAAGGTTATCAGAAATTTCAGAAATTACAGCAGTATTTTGATCAGCTGGAGAAGTGGCTGAGAAATGGCAAATTGATTTTAATATAGAACAGTGTAAATTCCTGCATTTTAGAAAGTCAAATTAAGGTTGGTGTTTCATGGTGAATGGTTGTGTCCTAAGAAGTGTAGTGAACAGAGAGATCATGGAATTCAGGTGCGTGGTTCTCCGAAAGTTGATTCAGAGATAGACAGGACAATAACGAAAGGTTTTGACACACTGGCTTCATCAGTGTATATCAGTGAGTATTGAAATCAGGGAATTACGTTGCAGTTAATAGGATGCTGGTGAGGCCATACTGGTAGCGTAATGTTCAGTTTTTTTTTCAATTTGCTATAGGAAGGGTGTTATTAAATTGGAAAGACTGCTGAAGAAATTTACAAGGATGTTACCATCTCAATGGTCTGAGTTATAGGGAGAGGCTGGAAAAGCTAGGATATTTTACTTTAGCCTGTATGAGGCTGCCAGGGATCTGACAGAAGTGTATAAGATCATGGCAGGCATGGACCGAGTGAATGTACTCAGTCTTTTTTCCCAGGGTTGGGCAATCACAGACAAGAGGGCATTAGTTTAAGGACAGAGGGGAAAGAATATAAGAGAGCCTGAGGAACAACTGTTTTACACACAGGCTGGTACACATATGGAATGAGCTGCCAATGGAAGTGGTAGAGGCGGGAACATTAACAACATTTAAAATGCGTTTGGACAAAACATGGATAGGGAAGGATGAGATTTAGATTTGGGCAGCACGGTGGCACAGTGGTTAGCACTGTTGCCTCACAACGCCAGAGACCTGGGTTCAATTCCCAACTCAGGTGACTGACTGTGTGGAGTTTGCACATTCTCCCCGTGTCTGCGTGGGTTTCTTCCAGGTGCCCCGGATTCCTCCCACAGTCCAAAAATGTGCAGGTTAGGTGAATTGGCCATGCTAAATTGCCCGTAGTGTTAGGTGTAGAGGAATGGGTCTGGGTGGGTGCGCTTCGGCGAGTCGGTGTGGACTTATTGGGCCGAAGGGCCTGTTTCCACACTGTAAGTAATCTAATCTAATCTAGAAGGATATGGAGCAATGGCAGGGAAATGGGGTTAGCGTCAGAATAGACTAGTTTGAGCCGAGGAGCCTGTCTCCGTGCTGTAGGACTCTATGACTCTAACAATCATTGCTTGTTATGTTGTATTTTCGCAATTCACTGAAGCTAACTTGACCCTCTAGCCTCCAGTCTTCCATGATGTTTAACCAGAATGTATATTGTATACAGGCACCGTGTAAAGTGCACCTTATTAATGCCACTATTCCTTAAAAGCTGCTTCAGAGCAAGGTTATAAATTAGCCCACTTCACCACACGACACCAAATCCAAAATAACCTGCTCTCTAGTTTGCTTCACAACATAATCTTCAACCCACCTCATATACACTTACAGAATTTATTTTTCACAACATGAGCAGTCACTTAGTTAATGCAGTTTAGATGCAACTTGAAACCAACCAATAAGATTGCAGTATCCACAATATTTGCATATCTAATTTCCAGAGCATATGATACTCAGAATTTTCACAACTGTTTTGGTTTAGATATATAACGCACCAATATTTGTTTCTCCTTGCTATTTGTAAGCTCCACTTGAACTGATTCTGTGGAATCTGAGGAACAGGGTCTGTGGCGTTATTAGTGATGGACTTGAACGAGACATTCGGGGAGGCTCACCTCGACTCTGAGATGATCTGAAGAAACGTCCATCAATTCAGGACAAGCAACAATATGCTCCCCGCTCTGTCTGGATAAATGTAACCGCATTCTATTTGCTCCCCCACACTCACTGTATGTCTGTTATAGAACCTACCCCCGAACAAGGTTCACACCCTATCTCCAAATAAGGCTCAGGCACAACCACTCTCACTATTGAATTCAGCAACTTTCTTCCTCTCTTCCTCTCTTTCTCTGTCGCCTACTCAATAGCCCCACATTAATAATACTGTATTGGTTCAAACTGCCGACTGACTCCTTCCAGACATCTCACAATTCCCCCCACCTACACGGGCACTAAGAGCAGGGTCACCCACTGCCACTCTCCCTCCCCCCTCAGTCTCTTTCTCCCAATGCAGGAGGAGCAGCCTGGAATAGGACAGAAAGGCTATTACAGAGATATACTGCTGCCCCTAGTCCGTGTTGCTCCCTCAATCCTCCTCTCGAGGCTGATACAGAGATATACTACTCCGCCACCCCATGTTTTGCTCTCTCAATCCACCCCTCGAGGTTGTTACAGTGATATACTGCTGCCCCTACCCCATGTGTTGTTCTCTCAATCCAACCCTCGATGCCGTTACAGGGTAGGGAACCACCCCATTCTGTCAAACAGAATGGTTACAGTGAAACAGGAGGAGACCATTCTGCCCTTCGAAGGAGCTACACAGGAATATGGAATGAAGTAATTCAGCTCGTTGAGTACATTACACAGCCCAGCAGGAGGCCATTCAACCTGCCTGAACTGCGACACGGGAACAGGGAAGCTGTTGTTAACAGGAAATAGAGAATAGAAATAAATGTTTATTTTCAGGTTGCAAAGCTGTAACTGGTTATTGAGCTAACCTGCAGTGCCAAGAACATTAGGTGAGTTGTCTATTTTGGCATGAAGAATAAAACAATGATAAACAATTTAAATGGAGAGAGATTGCAGAACTCTGTGATTCAGGCGGTTTCCATGTTCCTGGAACATGAATCACATGAAGTCAGTCTGCAGATGCTGCAAGTGATTTGGAAGTAAGTGCAATGATACAGTTATTAACAAAGGGTATCAGGTTTAATGTCAGGAATGCTTTACTGCATCTGTACAGGGCATTGCTGAGACCACACCTGATACACTGCGTTTTTGATCCCAGAAACTAAAAACAGGATATAATTCTTTTCGAAGACTTTCAAAGAAGTTTCCCTTTACTCATTCCTGGAATGAGGGCCTTTTATTATGGGGGAGTTATAGTTTCGAATTTACCTGTGAAATATTATTGAACCATCCATGACTTTCTGAAAAGTGCATCAGCTTGACGCATGTTTTCTCTTGTCAGGGAGACTAAAGCTAGAGAATACATTTTAAGAAAAAAGTGCATTGATATTAACATATGTACTATGAAGACACCTACTAATATTTACAAATTACACAGATACATGAAAGCATGTCAATAATTCATAAAGTGGGAACTTTTGTTTGCGATCGGAAGGCGCTGTGTACAACAAAAGCAATGACACACCTGCATATAGTCCATAATCAGGTTTTCAAGAGAATGTTCCAGGAGATCGCACATGGTCCAGTTTGGTGGTCAGTTGATGTTATTGTATGCTCCAACACAGAGATGGAGAAAAATGTTCCCTGCCTGAGAAGCAGCAGCCGATTGAACCCTCTCTCGTACTTTGTTCCGCCCAATAGCAAAGCGTGAGACCATAAAATCCCTGAGTTGTCTTTACCATTTGTGAAGGATTCCTGGCGAGGATTCATGGGAATCTCCCCACTGCCTGAAACAAACGAAATTCAGCCACATCCAACTGTTGCAGAAAGAAATCCCATTACCAGCATCTTGTGTAAGCAAAATTACTTCAAAGGCAGAATAATGTTTGGGATACTCTGTCAATTTACCATTTGCTATGTGTTCAAATTTCTGTGTCTCACATTTTTTCTAGAAAATAAGCTACTCTGTGTCTATGTCATTGGCCACCTAACTAAACTGGTTGCATTTAAAATTTGTTGTAACCAGTGGAGGACTGGGACTGGAAAAGGAAACAATGACCTTCCAACATTGGTTGGAACACAAATGAGATATTCTCAAATGATTGTTCAAGTGGAAATTCACTTCCCCAGAAGTTTGTGGTGCCTGGATGATTACATTTATTCCAAGTTGTGTTGTATTCAAACATTTGACAAACACGTGAATGTAGGAAAATGGTGTACAGGTAGAAAAGTGGTGCTGAGACCACAATCACATCACCTTTTGAGTGGTGGAGCGGTAACAAATTGTCTAATACCCGACTCCTGCTGCTCAGTCCTATGTTTCTATGTTCCATTCAGCTCCTCACAGATCCTGAAAGTAGCAGATAGAGGCCACCTGCTCCAAATACCGGGTCCACAGTAACACAGGATATCATTCAATAACTCAAGACTGTCACACATGGTTTGTCGTGGGTTGGAAAATGTTATTTGGAAAACCAGGTTGGTTCCGAAAGACACCTCTGGTCTCTTTACAGAGTGTCTCCTCTCTGCAACTTGTGCTTAATTTGTTGGTCATGGTGGAAACCCAGATTCACTGTGAATACAGCCCCATACCTCACCCAGAGATGACTCACAAAATACTTTACTCTCTCTGACTGCTACATTCAATAACAGAACGTTCAGGAAAATTGCAATCATTACCTTTGTAATTACAGAACATGAGAACATAAGGCGCAAGATTAGGTAACTCGGGCGATCAAGCCATTGTATACCATCATGGCTGATCTACTGTTGGCATTAACTCATCTTTAATATCCAATTCTTCACACCCCTTTGCTCTCTGACAAGTCAAAAATTCAAGTAACACCTCTTTGAATACTTTCCGTGATGTAACTCACCTCAATCTCTAGCCCAGATAATTCCTGGCATTGATTACCCTCTATGAGAGGAAAACACTCCCTACAAATACACTACCATCTATTGATAAGAACAAGAGGTGAATACAGGGGCTCAGGAAATAGTGAATTCAAAAACAAGGTAATATTTGAATGAGGATGGCATCAGGACCATTTACATGTTTGATCTTAATGGGAATCAGGTGTACCCTCCCCACTGGTTTGGGGTCTTTCGGAGCACAAAGGAAGATGTTTGTGGTCGGTGACCGACAATCCTCTCAGTCCGGGGACATCTCAGCAGGAGATCCTCAGGGTAGCTGCCTCAAAACAAACATCTTCAGCTGCTTCATCACTGTCTTTCCTCATCATAAGATCTGAAATGGGGATGGTCACTGAAGATCACCCAATGTTCAGAACAATGTGTCACACCTCAGCTCCTGAACCAGTCTGTGCCTATGTGCAATAAGACCCGAACAGCATTCAGGCTTGTGCCGTTAAAGTATCGGTAACATTCATGTAACAGCAAGGCCAGACACTTTACATTTCCACAGTTAAATGAAAAGCTCATTCAGCATCTCAAGCACGTTAGAAACAGATATGTGGAAGCCATTCAGCCCATAGAAACTACTGAACAAAGAGAGGGATAGCCCATTCAATCCTCCTGCCTGTTCAACAGGAAGAAGAGGAGTCTGGTTACCACATCAATCTGTTAAACAGGAACAGGCAGGGTCAAGTCAGACCCATGAACCTGTTCCATGGGTCTTGGAGGAGGCCATTCAGCAGCTCGAGACACAGGAGGGTGTCATTGATGCTCCAACCTGACAAATCAATAAAGCAGAGAATGCACTCAGAGACGGCTCCACGATGTTCCTCGTGGCTCCATTACATGTGGGACACATGACTCTTTAACGTGGTTTAACGCTGGCAGTGAGGAGGGAAGCCAGGTGTTTTGTGTCAAGTCTCAGAGAGGCATCTTCCATCTCTGAGAAGACGGACCCATGTTCTCAATGGACGTCAGAAGCTGGTGGGAATAGTTATCTGTTTTAGAATGAAGGTATTGTGGCTGTTGTCGGGATTGTGGATAACATGACGTTCAGTGCAGGATCACACACTAAATGCACTGTATTAATGTGGGGAGAATTTATTTAATGACTGACCCTCTGTCTCTCTCAATCAACATGTGGAGTGCGGGTGGGATGAGGGGGACATCCTCAGAAACTCTTTACCTATTGAGAACCATGTAACCCGAGTAAAAAAAACACAAAGCCTTGGAATTTATCACCGTATCATTGCCTGGTTAGAACATCATGAGTGACTGTCCATCCCCCTTCAGGTTCAATGCAATCACCTCTCATTCTCTCACTGAGCTTCACTCTCTGCTCATGGTGCCATCATCCCAGAGATTAGTCTGTTGAAACTTGAGAGAAAGTCTATCCACTTTACCCCAAATACTGCCTCAACAACACTCTCAGGGATGATCGCAATAAACCTTTTCTCTCACTTAGACATCGCAGTTTCTTCTCTATGCACTACTGTTGTAGTGGCAAGGGAAGGTGTCGGGAGTGGAAGGTGGCTTGGTGGGGTTGCGTGGACCTAACGAGGGAATTTGTGAGGGAATGGTCTCAGCAGTATGATGATAGGACTAGGGAGGGAAGTATATCTCTGTTGGTCAGGTCTGACTGTTGGTGGCAGAAATGGCGGAGCATGATGCGTTGTAGCCTGAGGTTGGTGGGATGGAAGGCAAGCATCAGCGAGGTTCTAACTTGTAGTTGGAAGGGTGGAGTTCAAGGGCGGAGGTGTGGGAAGTTAAGGAGATGCGCTCGAGCACCCTCTTGCAGCCGAACCACCACTTCAATGCTACCTGTCCCTCTATCTATCCTTGCACTGTTTGAAAGCTTAGCTAGAATGCCCTCAGTTCCTTCATATTGATAATGAATGCACAAAGTGAAAAGTTGTAGTCCCAACACTGAGTCTTGTGGAACACCACTTGTCACTGGCTGCCATCCTGAGAAGGACACTTTAATCCATATTCTCTTCTTTCTTTCAGACAGCCTAACTTCTATCCATGCTAGCTAGCTCTTTGCCTCTAACACCATGGGCCCATACCTTTCTCAATAGCCTCATGCATAGCATCTTGTCAAAGGATTCTAGAGGTGCAGATGGATAACATCTATTGGTTCTCCTTGATCTAATCTGCTCATTACTCCCTCAAAGTATTCTAGCCGGTTTGTCTGGCATGTTCTCCCTTTGATGAAACCATGCTGGCTCTGTTCTATTTTACCAAAGACCTCCAAATATCCAGAAATCCCATCCTTCACGATGGAATCCATGATGTTACCCACAACCAAGGTTAGGCTAACCAGTCTGCAGTTTTCCATCTTGTGCCTAACTCCCTTAATAAACGGGGTGTCATGCTCGCAATTATACAGCCATTTGGCCCTTTCCTGATTTTAGTCATTCCTGAAAGATTACCACTTACGCTTGCACTAACTCTTCAGCTATCTCCCATTCAAGGCTGGGGTGTTGTCCATCTGGTCCAGGTGAGTTATCCACATTCAGGCCATTCCGTTTTCTAGCAAGTTCTTCCTGGTGATGGCAACCATATTCAGGACTACCCTCTCACTATCTTGAATTCTTGGGAAATTGCTCATGTCTTCCACCGTGAAGGCTGATGGAAAATTCCTCAGCCATTTCTTTGTTTCCCACTACTGTCTTTCCAGCATCATTTTCCAGTGGTCCATTCACTTTTACCTCACTTTTGTACTTTATATATCTAAAGAATCTCTTACAGTTTCCTTTATATTACTGGTTAGCTTAACCCCACATTTAATCTTCTCCCACCTTATTTATTTTTTTCTTGCTTTCTGTTGGCCCCAATTCTCCAGTTTCCCTCTGCCCTTCGCCATATTATCTGCTTGCTCTTTTGTTTATATGCAATCCCTGACTTCCCTTGTGAGCCCTGGTTGCCTCATCCTCCCTGTACCATGTCTCTATTACTGAGCATGAATCTCTGCAGTTTCTCCTGCATTAATCTTGGAATCACCTGTCATTGCTGCTCCCCTGTCTTTCCTGCTAGACCCCTGTCCCGATCAATTCTACCCTGCTTCTCCCTTATGCCTCTCCAGTTGCCTTTATTCAGCTGAAATACTATTAACTCTGATTCTATCTTCTCTCTAAAATTGCAAAATAAATTCAACAATGTTCTGATCACTGCTTCTGAAGTTTTCATTCACCTTAAGCTGCCTTATCTAGCCTGCATCATTAATTCCAGTGTCATTTGTTCCCGAGTGGGCTCCACCACATGATGCTCCAAAAAGCCATCCCGTAGACATTCCTCAAATTACTTTTCTTGCGATCCACTACCAACTTGGTTTCCCATTCCACTTGCATATTGAAATACCCCATGATCACTGTAACTTTGCCTTTCTTACAGATTTTTTCTATATCCTGGTGTATCTTGTGCCCCAGCTTCTGACTACTCTTTGGAGGCCTGAGCAAGTCTCCAACTGCGGTTGTCTTCCCTTTGTGGTTCCTCAATTCTACCCACGCAGATTCTACACCATCTGACTTTACTTTCTTTCTTACTATTGATTTAATTTCATTTCTTAATAATAATGTAAACCCACTCCCTCTGCTACCTATCTTTTTGATAGGATATACGTCCTTGAATATCCTGATCCCCTTGCAGCCACTTCTCTGTGATGCCCATCACGTCATACCTACCAATTTCAATCTGTGCCGTAAGCTCATTTATCCTGTTCCTTATACTGCATGAATTCAGATCTAACCCCTTCAATCTTGTATTAACGGTCTCTCCTCTCATTGTCATTTGTTTGTCCAGTGTGATTGAAGTTTGATTGCTTACACTTTTCATACACTCTGTCTTATTTGCATCTGTGTTGGAGATTTTAATAACCTCTTCTGAGCTCTATACTCTTACCTCCTCTTTTCTAATTAAACCCTATAACGGAACCCCCAACCCTGCCAACGCACACACACTCCTAATCAGTTTAGAGCTGTGTCGACAGCCTTAGTTAGGATTCACTCGGACTCTGGTCCCAACACGGTTCAATCGAAGACTGTCCTATAGGAACAGGTCCTTTCTTCCTCAGTAATAAAATGTGTTTATTTAACACAAAATACAGGGACAAGAATAAAGCATTTCTGCACATACCAAAACATGAAATCTACAAAGAGACAAATCTGTTAAAATACACTTACAATGTGGAGCTATATGAATTGAAAAGTGAATTACAAAACCATGGACGAGGTGTTCAAACTTTATCGGTCATTATTTGACCCACAGCTGAGACGCTGATTTCCCCCCAGTCAGTGATCCCCTCACTGAGATTCTCTCGCCCTGTCTCTCACACAGTGTCTAGAGGGACTACAAGTTCCTGTTAGCCCAGAATATTTAAATTAATTCACCTTCTCCCTGGAACCAATCTATTGCTATTTTGGACCTTGTTCAGCTGTCAGCGACCCGGCTCTGTGAAATTATTGGCATAAATGATCCGAGATGACAGCATAGTGTCACAGGGTATGGCACCAGACAAAGGGCTTGCAATCTGTGGTAGTTCTAAATAAAATTTCTGTGTATTTGTCCTCATGCTGTTTTCTGATCTAACTTCGCACTCATCTGACACCCCTTGCTCTCACTCACTCTGTGGCTCCGTTTTCTATCCATTATTTTATCTCTCTTGACTTTCTCTGTTAATTTTTCTCTCTCTCTCACACACACACACACACACTGTTCTCTCTGTTTTCAAATTGTGATGTTGGAGAGCTCGTCGTTGTACAATGTGCTAAATGGCCTCCTTCAGTGCTCTTATTAATTCTGAAGCTCTCTGACCCACAATAAAGACTTTAGGTGCCTGGAGAGACAAGCTGGTCCTGCGAAGGACACAGTGCAGAATCATTCTTTATCTCTTCCTGTTGTCTGATATGCAGCGGCCTTGAAATATCTGTTTAAACAAAATAGATTGAAATTCGTGCTGTCGGGAGGACGTTCACCAGATGATTTTGCTGTCAGGATTTAACAAGCAGTTCCCACATACACAATGTGGATTTCCCTGATAGCAGCTCCTCCCAATTGACACATCCTAGCTCTGCCTGATACTGACGTAATTTGCCTTCCGCCAATTCAGTAGCTTCACACAAGGTCCTGAATTATCCGTGTTCGTAGCTATCTTAAATCTGAAGGAGCTGTGATCGCTCTTTCTAAAATTATGTCCCACTGAGAGCTCTGTCACCTGGACCTCATATTGGCTCATTAGCCAATATGAGGTCCAGCATGGCTCTTCCTCTCGTTGGACTATCCACATACTGTTGCAGTTAACAAATTCTGCCCCGTCTAAGCCTCTTGCTCCAAGGGACACCCAGACATTATTGGGGATGCTAAAGTCACTCACTATGACCACTCTGTTTTTAATACACCTTTCCTTAATCGACGTACATATTCGTTCCTCCATCCCTCCATGGCTGTTGGAGGGATTATAATAACGCAGTGCTTCCAGCCATCTTATATTTGAGCTTTACCCATATTGCTGCAATGGATGATGCCTCCTGTATGTCCTCTTCAAGTGCAGATGTAGCATTCCCCCTGATTAGTAAAACAACTCGTCCACCTCTTTTACCTTCCTCTCTATCTCGCCTAAAACAATGAAACCCAGGAATGTTGAATGGCCAGTCCTTTCCCTCTCTCAAACAAGTCTCTGTAAACCCGCAACATCATAGTCCCATGTACGGTTTCAGGCTCTCAGTTTATCGGTCTTACCCATAACAATTCTTGCATTGAAATAAATACACTTCAGCCCAACTCCATCAGATCCTGACCTGATATTTGGTTTGAGTTTCCCTGATGTAAATTCTCCACGTCTATTCTCTGGTAACAGGAGATTACAAAAGACTGTCAGTAAAGCAGTAAAACAGACAATTTATGCTTCCTCCCTTGTCCCTTCAATCTGTACATTGCATCACACTCTGTCCAATTCCAACAAACTGCTGGATGATTATTTTGCTTCAACCAACAGCCTCCAGCCTCTCACTGCACATTATTCAACTCTCTCTGGACCCATTGGATTGACTGTTTTCTGATCCCTCTCTCAACCAGATCTCTGTAATATTTATATCATAGTTATATAAACTCATTCAAACTCCAATGTCCAAGCTCATCTGTCTTGCCTGTCATACTGCTCACATTAAAATCAGCATAAATCAGACTGACAGCCCCATTGTGTTCACTCCCCTCTGCCAGGTTGTTGTTGGTCTTAGCTGTACTGGGATTAGTCTCCAACTCCTCTTCAGTCACTGTGCTTGTAGACATACTGCTCTAGCTCCCCCAACTTCCCGCCACCGCCACAATAGTTTAAACCCTCCTGAGTGATAATAGCAAACCTGCCTGCCAGGAGATTGCTGACAGTTCACATCCATCCCGTCCTTCTTGTGTATTTCATACTGACCCAGGAATCCCAATTATCCACATATCGGAGATTGCTGCCAGTTCAGATGCATCCCGTCCTTCTTATGTATATCCTGTCGACCCAGGAATCCCAATGATCCACATATTGCAAGTGCTGCCTACCCTACCAGCTCTTTGGCCATGTTTTTAACTGTATTACCTTCCTATTCCTAACCTCACTGGCACGTCGCATAATCTAGTCTCTCCAACATTCAAATATCCTTTCAGCACAACTCTGGCAAGACCTTTACTTTAAAATGGATAGACTTGACAATAAAAACTTAAGTATGACCTCATTAACCAGGAAAGTGGAGTCCAATGAATCAGTCGCAATGACCATAGGATCTGATATCTATTACCTTCACCAAACCTTTGTGACAAGGTTTGTAGATGGACGAGGATAAACAGAAGTTATTCCAAAAGACCAGAAAATGTCAGAACAGATAGGTGCCATTTTGCCTGTTTACTCTGCTTTGCTGTTCAATTGGATGTTAGCTATTCTGTTCTTTTAAATATCAGGGTCTTTACCCCGCATCCCTAGCATTTCAGAAAGTGGCCAGTGTCTTTGTGCGCTTCCTGCATAGGGAGCATCCAGTACCAGGTGATGGGGTGTGGGGAATCACGGGGTGGATCAATGAAAGGCTGCAGGGACTCAGGGATTTAGAGAGACGGAGTAGGTAATCAGGGACATGCACTCACATAAGTAGCTGGGCAAGAATCCCAAGCACTCGGGGAGCCCGAGCACCAGAGCCACTTTTACAATAAAGCCATCATATTTGCAGCAATTCTCCATCAAACATAAGCAAATATACTGTAGATGGCAGAAACCTGAAACAAACACAGAAACATACTGTGAAGAGAGAAATTAGTTAATCCTCCCAATGCAGACACGGGGAGATTGTAAAAACTCCACAAAGAATGGGTCCAGAGATTGGAATTGAACCCGAGTCCTTGACCCTGTGAGACAGCAGTGTTGTGTCACCACACGACACAATGATGGGCAATAGGATTAGTATAGTTACATTAGTATATTTTCGACAGTCAGTTAACAGGAATGATCTCACTCAGCCTGTCTAAGATTGGGAAGCCTTTATACAGCAGCAAAGTACAATTTAAGATGCAATAAAGTGGTGAACACGAAACATGTAAACTAGCTCGCTTTAGAAAATGAGATTGCATGAGTTTTGTTAAGATATATATAAGGGGAGAGTGAACATTGGACAACCAGAAATTGAGGCTGACTGCAGAGAAATGGAGAACAAAGAAGTGGAGAATGAACTGAATAGGTACTTTCCATCAATCTTCACAATGGTAGACACTAGGAACATTCCAGAACTTCAAGCGAGTCAAGGGTGAGGGATGGATGTAATGATCGGCGCTGAGTAGAAGATAGTGGAGAAGCTGCAACGTTTGAAAATAGATACATCACACAGACTGGAAGGATAGCAACCAAAGTTCCGAAGGAATTAGTGGAGGAGATTGTGAAACCATTGGTCGTGACTGTTAAGGAATAACTATCATCAGACAGATAACTGGAAAATGGATAATGTAAAATGTCTGTGTAAGAAGGAAGAAAGGCAAAATGCAGTAAATAATAGGGCAGTTTAGACTGGCATCGGTCGTTAATCGGGATTTAGAGTGCATTGCTAGTAATGAGATTGCAGAGTACCTGGAGGTGCATGGTAAAATACGGCTGAGTCAGCATGGCTTCATCAAGGAGTGGTCCCGCTGACAAGTCTGTCGGAATTCTTTCAGAAGATAATGAGCAGGTTTGACAAAGGGAGAATGTGATCTGAATTGCTAATAGGGAGTGGGTTAAATTTGAATCTGTGTTAAATTGAATCATGTTAATTTATTGGTTACAACTTGCATAAGCAGATGTACAAAAACAACTAAAAATTGTAAAGGAACAATTCAATAATAGTTAAATAAAATAAGGATGGAGGGTCGGGTGATGTGTTGTTTCTCTATGATGTCGGAGTGGTGGACCCCACTGTGGATCCTGTGCCTGAAGTAAATGTTGCATGTTAGAAGAACTCTGGTCAGAGTCGATGAGCTGGAGTTTGAGCTTCAAACAATGCGAAAATCTAGGAGGGGAAGAATTCCCGGGATGCTGTGATTCAGGAGACAGTTACACTCCTTAGATCAACTGACTCAAATTCAGCCAGTGGTTAGAAAACGGAGGGTTTGGCTATGAGTGAGGCAGATAGAGGGATCCAGGAGGTAGAGTTTCAGGAAACCTCAGCCCCTGTCCGTGTCTAACAGGTTCAAGAGTTTTCTTCCCTGTGTGGCTGGAAATGGGGACTGCAGGGAGGATGAGCATATTGGCCACACACCGAGTTGAGGGAAGCTTTCAAGTGGGACAAGTGAAGAGAAATGTAATTGTAATTGGGGATAGTATAGTTAGAGGCATAGACACTGTTCTCTGTGATCGGGATTGAGAGTCCTGAAAGTTGTGTTACCTACTGCTGTTTGGGTAATGGATATCTCATCTTGGCTGCAGAGGAACTTGGAGTGGGAGGGTAAAAATCCTTTGGTCATGGTCAGTGGAGGTAACAACGACAGTGATAAAACTATGGCAGAGGTTATGCTAAGGGATACGATGAGCTCCGAGCTAAATTAGAAAACAGAACCAAAAAGGAAATAATCTCTGGATTACGGCCTGAGCCATGAGCTAATTAGCACAAGGTCAGCAGGAAAATGCGTGGCTCAAAGTTTGGTGTGAGAGAAGGAAAATGCGTGGCTCAAAGTTTGGTGTGAGAGAAATGGGTTTGTATCATGGGACATTGACACCAGTACTGGGGAAGGAGGGCACTGTTCCGATCCGACGGTCTTCATCTGAACCGTGTTGGGACCAGAGTCCGAGCAAATCGCATTATTAGGGCTGTAGACTGGACTTTAAGCTAAATGGGGGTGGTGTGGTGTCAGTTATAGGGAATATTAGAAAACCCGAATTAAAGGAGGGGTAAGACTGCAGAACTCAAGAAGAAGGCATTTTGTATGTTTTCCTTTATTGGTCAGAGTATTGAGTACAGGAGTTGGGAGGTCATGTTGCGGCTGTACAGGACATTGGTTAGGCCACTGTTGGAATAGTGCATGCAATTCTGGTCTCCTTCCTATCAGAAAGATGTTGTGACACTTGAAAGGGTTCAGAAAAGATTTACAAGGATGCTGCCATGGTTGGAGGATTTAAGCTACAGGGAGAGGCTGAACAGGCTGGGGCTGCTTTCCCTGGAGCATCGGAGGCTGAGGGGTGACCTTATAGAGGTTTACAAAATTATGAGGGGCGTGGGTAGGACAAATAGACAAAGTCTTTTCCCTGGGGTCGGGAGTCCAGAACTAGCAGGCATAGTTTTAGGGTGAGAGAGGGAAAGAAATAAAAGAGACCTAAGGGGCAACATTTTCACGCAGAGTGTGGTACGTGTATGGAATGAGCTGCCAGAGGAAGTGGTGGAGGCTGGTAAAATTGCAACATTTAAGAGACATATGGCTGGGTATATGAATAGAAAGGGTTTGGAGGGATATGGGCCGGGTGCTGGCAGGTGGGACTAGATTGGGTTGAGATATCTGGTCGGCATGGACGGGTTGGACCGAAGAGTCTGTTTCCATGCTGTAAATCTCTATGACTCTATGAGTCTAAGTTATTCAAATCTCCGACACAGACGCAGAGAGCATGGGAAGTTTTAGTAATCAAACTTCAAACACACTGGACAAACAAATAACAATGAGAAGAGGAACGGCTAATACAGGGCTGAACTGTTATATCGGAAAGCATGCAGTATAACGAATAAGGTAAATAAGCTTGTGACTCATACACAAATTGGCAGGTCGCCATCACGGTGACGTCGCTAAAAGAGGATCAGGATTGGGAGCTGAATATTCAAGGATATGCATCCTATCAAAAAGATAGGGAGTTGGACAGAAGGGATGGGTTTGTCTTATTATTAAGAAATGAAATTAAATCAATAATAAGAAATGAAGGAAGGTCAAATGGTAGAGAGTTTGTGTCGGTAGAATTGAGAAATCACGATGGTTAAAAATAAAAGTAGTTAGAGTTTTGCTCAGGCCTCCAAACAGTAGTCAGGAGCTGGGGTGCAAGATACACAGGAGCTAGAAAGATGTGTAGGAAATACAAAGTTACAGTAATCATGTGGGATTTCATTATGGAGGCGGGCTGGGAATTCAGCTTGATGGTGGTTTGGAAGAAAAGGAATTTGTAGAATTTGGAGCAGCTTGTGCAGGCAGACTAGATGAGGGAGCTTAAGGTGAAGGAAATCATAGGAGGCAGTGATCATAATATGATTGAATTTACTCTGCGATTTCAGATGGAGAATTTAGAATCAGAGGTAACGGTATTAAAGCTGAATAAAGGCAATTACAGAGGCATGAGAGAGGTGCTGGGTAGAATTGACTGGTAGAAGGGCCCAGCAGAAAAGACAGTGAAGCAGCAATGGCTGGAGATTTTTGGTGTTATTCAGGATGCAGCAGAGATTTACCCCGAGTAAAAAGAGGCATGGTACATGGAGAATGAGGTATCCACGACTGACGAGGGAAGTCAGGTATAGCATAAAAGCAAAAGAGAAAGGATATAATGCGGCAAAGTGCAGTGGGAAACCAGAGGGTTGGGAAACTTAAAAAGACAAAATACAGGGCTAACAAAATAAAATAAGGAGGGAGATTATTAAATATGGTGGTAAGTAAAAGAAGCCTGTAAGAGTTTCTTTTGATATATAAAGTATAAAAGAAAGGCAAAAGAGGGCATTGGATTGCTCGAAAATGACACTGGTGAGATCGTAGTGGGGACCAAGAAAATGACTGAGGAATTGAATAATTACTTTGCATCAGTTTCATGGTGGAAGTCACGAATAATATCTCAAACATTCAGGAGAGTGAGGGGCTAGAGCTTAGTATGGTGGCCACCACCATGGAGAACATACTAGGAAAAAGCTGAATGGCTTAAAGTTGGTTAAATAACCCGAACCAAAGGGATTAAATCCCTGTGTTATAAGGGAGATAGCTGAAGAGTTAGTTGATGCGATGATGGTGATTGTTCAGGAATCGCTCGAGAAAGGAACGATCCCAGAGCATTGGAAACCCACTAACGTGACATCTGTTTTTACCCAGGGAGTAAGGAAGAAAAGACAAAATAAAACGCTTAACCTTTGAAGTTGGTAAGATCCTGGAATCCATTGTGAAGAATGAGATTTCTGAATACTTGGAAGTGTTTGGTAAAATAGGGCAAAGTCGGCAGATTCCATCAAGGGAAGGTCATGCCTGACATATTTGTTGGAAATCTTTGAAGAAGAAATGAACAGGCTTGATCAAGTACAGCCAATGGATGTTATCCACCTGGACGTCAAGAAGGCCTTTGACAAGTTGTCACACAGGAGATGATTGAGTATGATAAGGGTCCGTGGTGTTAGAGACAAGGTAGAGGCATGAACAGAAGCTTGTCTGTCCTACAGAAAGCAGAGAGTGGGTATAAAATGGTCCTTCTCAGGATGGCAGCAGGTGACAAGTGGTGGTCCGCAAGGCACAGTGTTGGGACCATAACTTTTTACCTTATTCCTTAACAATCTAAATGATGGAACTGAGGTCACTCTAGCTAAGTTTGCAGATGAAACAAAGATAAGTAGAGAGTCAGGTCGGAGAGAGGAGGCGGAGGGGCTGAAGAAGGAATTGGCAAGGTAAAGGGTTTGGCAGATGCATTCCAATGTCGGAAAGTGTGACGTTGGAAATGGTCTATTTCCTAAATGGGGAGGAAATTCAGAAATCTGAAGTGCAAAGGGACTTGGGAGTTCTAGTGCAGGGTTCTCTTAAGATAAGCTTGCAGGTTGAGGTAGTAGTTAGGAGGGCAGTTTCAGTTAGTACTGATGGCATTTAGTACGAGAGAAATTGAATATAAGAACAGGCAGTATGCAGCTTTGGTCAGACTACATTTGGAGTGTTGCGCCCACTGTTGTGCCCCATATCTCAGGAAGGATGTACTTTCCCTGGAGCGTGTTCAGAAGATTTTCACGGGAATAGTCGTAGGAGTGAAAAGTTTATTGTAAGAGGAATGTTTGAGTCTATACTTGATAAAGTTTAGAAGGAAAAGGGGAAATGTAATTGAAACATACAGAATACTGAATGACCTAAATAGTGTGGATGTTCATAAGATGTTTCCATTGATAGGAGAGACGAGGAACCAAGGACACAGCCTTAGCTTAAAGCGAATACCGTCTAGAACGTTGACAAGGGGACTTCTTTAACCAGGGAATGGTGATTCTTTGCAATTTATTGCCAGAGAAGGCTGTGGGGCCATGTCATTGAGTATATTTGAGATGGTGATAGTTTTTTTTTCATTACCCAGGAGATCAAGGGTTACGAGGAGAACGTCGGAGAATGGGTTGAGAAACTTATCAGTGATGATTGAATGGCGGTGTAGGCTAGATCGACAAACTGGCCTAATTTCTGCTCCTATATCTTATAGTCTTATGGTCTAAACCTGAAGGAGGCACCTTGCATCTCTGAGAATATGGATTCATCTTCTTCATGAATGTCAGCAGCTGGTGGGAATAGTGAACTGTTTTAGAATGACAGTATTGTGGCTGCTGTCGGGGTGGTGGATAATGTGACATTCAGTGCAGGATCACACACCAACTGCACTGTATAATGTGGAGAGAGTTTATTCAAAACATGGACCTCTCTGTCTCGCTCAATCACCGTGGGGAGTGGGGGTTGGGGAGGGTAGGCGCAACGCCCTCAGAGACACTTAAACTATCCAGAATCATGCATCCTGAGTGAATCAAAAGTGACGGAATTTATCACTTTCTCATTGTCTGTTTAGAATATAAGGAGTGACTGTCCATCCCCCTCAAGGTTCAATGCAATCACCTCTTATTCTCTCACAGCGTGACAGATCAACCTTCACTCACTCCTCATGGTGCCATCATCCCAGGGATTTATCCAGTGGAACTTCTGTTTATTCTTTCTGTGATAAGGGGATCACTCCTTATAAAGGAGATAAAATCTGTCCACAATACCCCAAACACTGCCTCAACAACACTCTCAGAGTTGATCACAATAATTCCTTTCCCTGACATAGCTGGCTCCATTTCCTTCATGTGACACAGGAAACAATTCATTTACGATGCACTGCCACTGATTTGGAATTTAAAACATCCTTACATCTGTAGGTCAACATCAATAAAGCCAGCACCAGAGGTGCCTATAGAGATGGAATCACTCTTGGGGAGAGACCCAATCACAAAGAATACATCTAAAATAGTGAATGGCCACATACCTGAATGGAATTCACCTGCAGGAATGTGGAATACAGGCAGAGGAAGGGAGTTATCTTTCCTTTTTATCTGCCCTCACGGGATATGTGCAGCCCTGGTCAGGTCAGCATGTTATGCCAACCTTGAACTGAGTGGCTGGTTCAGCTGTTCCACAGGACAGTAAAAATTAAAACACAGTGCTATGGGTTTGCAGTCACACAGAGACCTGACCAGGGAAGAATGACCCATTGCCATCTCTAATGGGCATGAAGCAAGTCGATATCAACAGATTATTATTTTGTGGCTCTAGAGTATGAGTCAGTGACGTAACCACCATACACTGTCTTCCCATCTTTCTAAGTCTGTGCACAGAACAACGTAAACAGCTCAAGTGCAATTATTTTGCAATGGACACGTGGTAAGAAGGGACTTGAAACAGCTACATACGGAGATTAACAAAGGCACAAACAATGGTTTATTCATGAGTTGTACTCAGGCTGAGGAGGAGACTGGGATGTCATGATGGTGGTACTGGACTGGATTGGTGAGTGGGTGGATATGGAAATGTAAACTTGTGCAGGAGAAAATGAATCATGGAGAACAGTCTGTTTCATCCCCGCATATTGGTGCATAATATTTAAATAACCATTTGCTAGTTACAATTTGTAAAGAATGGAATCTTTGATTGGAACTGAAAACATTGACGTGCACCTTTCCAAAATTTCCATATCATGGCCATCAATTCAGTCCAGACCATTTCACTAGACAGATTGAGTTTCTTACCAAGAACACCAACTATAGCAAGGATAGGATGGTAACCAGCTTGAATAACCATCAGTACATCTTCAACCTGCGATGTTAATGATATCCAAGGCTGGGAAAGCCAGAGAAAATCCCAGGATAAACTCCTGTCCATTGCTGGAAATTTCCATTCGAATGTTCTCAGATCCTGATCCATTGTTGGAACATTCCAGTCAAATGTTCCCAGATTCTGATCTCTCCTCCTTCTCTCGCTGAAGCTGCTGATCCCTGTTACTGGTGTGGGTGATGCTCCCGCTCAGACTATGGGATAACACATTGTACGCGTTCCCTTACTGATAGAAGAGGGAAACTCTCTGCGGACCCATAGGATCCATGGAGATTCAAATAATCACAATCGCTGAACAAATAGCTCCAGCTAACCCTTTTCAATTTGATACTGTTTTACTAAAATTCAAAATAACTTTGAACATTTGTGCATTCAGGATGTGATATATGAGTTTGACTGAAGGAAGGAATGTCGGAGGTGGCAGATTGATTGTGTGTAATCATTCATTCTGCCTTGGATATAGAGGTAATTCCAGAGGTTTAACTGAAAATAAACATGTTTCTCTGCTCATAAATGGGGAAATAAATCCTATAATTACTGATCAGTCATTGCAAAATCAGTAAAATATTGAGAGAACATTTTTCGTCCATGATCTGATGGCAACATGTGCCTAAGAAAATGTGAGTTTATAAAAATCAAACGGCATGCATATGTTAACAGAGAATTGTTCGTGACAAATACAATTCAGATTATTCCAGAATCAGAGAGGGCAAGCGTGGGTGTTGATGTTATCAATGTTAAGGAACTGTGATGAAGTATCATTTACTGACTTCAATTACGTTGTGATTATGACATTGGGGAAAAGACAGAAGATGGAGAGGACTGGGGGACATGGCTGTTCCACAGTTATCAGTGTTGGAACATTACTCTTTATAACTCACATGAAGAACAGATTCAAGGATACATCTACAATGAGAAATTAGCAGAGACAATATTAATGAAATGTATTTATGCAATACAAAATACAGGGACAAAATGATTTTCTATACAGACAAAAATATGCAAAGTACAAAGAGATAAGATTGTTAAAATTCACTCCTGATATTGAGTTATATTAATTGACATGTAGATTAGAAAACTAGGAAAGTGCAAACTTTATCAATCATTATTTTATCCACAGCGGAGATGTTGATTTCCCCTCTGTCAGTGATACCCCTCACTGAGATTCTTTGGTCCAGTCTCTCACACAGTATCTGGAGGTGGGATGGGAGTGTTGGGTGGGGTTATCATTTCCTGCTGTCCATGGCACAGTTTATTTTTAAAAATCCACCTTCACCACGGAACTAATCTACAGGTCCTTTGGGTTCTGTTTAGCTTTCAGTAAACCCAGCTCTGCGATATTATTGGAAAGAAATGAGCTGGGATGACAACCAGTATCAACAGAGTGGTCACTGCGTATGTGACCCAGACAAAGGGCTTGCAGTTCAGAGGAATTTCTAATTAAAATTTCCAACTTCTGTCCGTCCGTATTTATCTACCCTCATGCTGTCTTCTGATCTATCTGACTTCACCCTCATCTAACACCGCTTCCTCTCCCACTCAGTCAGTCGGTTCCCTTTCTATCCTCTCTCAGTTTATCTCCCTTCACTTTCTTTTTCTCTGTTTATTTCTCTTTCAGACCATCTATCTCCACACACTCTCTCTATCTCCAATTGTGGCCCCACAATGGGTTGACTGACCTCCATCGGTGTTATAATAATTCAGTGGTTCATCGATCCACAATAAATACTTTAGGTGCCTGGACAGATAAGCTGGTCCAGTGGCAGGTACAGTGCACAATCACCCATGATCTATTCCTGTTCTTCTCTGATGTACAGCTGCCTTGCAATGTCTGTGCAAATAAAATAGACTGAATGAAATTCGAGCAGTCCAGAAGACGTTCATGGCGGTGTATTTCAATTAGGATTTAATGAAGGATGAGATTCCAGAATAACATAAGCAATGAAAGAAAAACAGGGCAACACAAGAAATAGCAGCTGAGTACAGCATATGGTTCCAAGTAGGCCTCATGGTACCATCGCTAGATTATCAATCCAGAAAATCAGCTCTTCTTCTGTGGACCCAGGTTCGAATCCCCCCACAGCAGATGGTGGAAATTGAATTCAATAATTTTTTAAAAAGCTGGAATTAAGAGTCTACTAATGAGAATGAAATCATTGTCGATTGTCAGAAAAGAAACCCCAATTGTTTCACTAATATCCTCCAATGAAGCAATCTTCCACCCTCACTCCAGATCCAAAGCATTGTGATGACTCTCAATCGCGCTCTGAAATGGTCTAGCGTGTCATTCAGTTATACCAATCTCTACAAAATCTCAAAGAAATGAAACCGGGTGGACCAACAGGTATCGATCTGACCACCCAAAAAGTCAGTTGGAAACATCACTGTCGAACCTGCAAAGTCCTTCTTACTATCATCTGAGGGCTCGTGCCAATATTGGGACAACTGCCTTACATACTAGTCAGATAACAGCCTGACATAGTCATGCTCACGAAATTATACCTTACAGAAATACTCCAGACATCACCATCTCCATCATTGGATATATCCTGGCCCAAGGTCAGGACCGATCCAGCAGAGGGGGCAGCTCAGTACGATGCACTCTGGAGGTAGCTGCTTTGCAAGTCCCCAAAATTAACTCCGGACCCAATGAAGTCCCATGGCTTTAGACTAAACGTGGGCAAAGCAGCCTTCCTGATTACCATGTAACGTCATTCCTCAGCTGGATCAGTACTCCTCCATGTTGAATAACACTTGGAGAAAGCACTGACTGTGAAATGGGCATAAAGCGTATTCTGGCTGAGGAATTTCAAAGTCAACCACCAAGAGTGGTTTGGCAGCAGTACTACTGATCACGCTGGTCGGCTCCTATAGGACATATCTACTAGATTGGGTCTGCAGAAGGTAGTGAGGGAAGGAACGAGAGGGAAAAAAAATACCTGACTTCATCCTTGCCAATCTACCAAATGCAGATGCATCTGTGCATGACAGCATCGGTAAAACTCACTGTCGTTGAGGAGACAAAGTCTCACAGTCATATAGAGAACTCTATATGTTGTGTGGCACTTGCACCACGCTAAATGGCACAGACTTCCAACAGATCTAGCAACTCAAGACTGAGCATCCATAAGACGTTGTGGTCCATCAATAGCAGAAGAACTATACTCCAGCACAATCTGTAATATCATGGCCCAGCATATAAACCACTCAACCATTACCATCAAGCCAGAGTATTAACCCTAGTGCAATAGAGAGTGCAACAATGGGAGAAAAAAACTGCTCAAGTATGTTCTGTGCATAAAACGCAGGACAAATTCAACCCAGCCAAATACCGCCTCATCAGTCTACTCACCATCACCAATAAAGTGGTGGAAGGGCTCATCAACAGTGCTATCAAGCAGCACCTGCTCAGCAATAACCTGCTCAGTGACGCCCAGTTTGGGTTCCACCAGGGCCACTCAGCTCCTGACCTCATTACAGCCTTGGTTCAAACATAGAAAAAGGAACTGAATTACAGCTCTTGAAATCAAGGCTGCGTGCTTTCAAATGTGGCATCAAGGAACCCAAGTAAAAAGGATATTGCGAGCAAGTACTTCATTATTGGAGTCATAGCTGACAGTTAGGAAAACGGACATTGTTGTTGGAGGTCAGTCATCTCAGTTCCAGAACGTGTTCACCATCTACAAGGCACAAGTCAGGACTGAGATGGAATACTCCCTAATTGCCTGAATGAGTGCAGCCACAACGACACTGAAGAAACTTGACACTATCCAGGACAAACAGCCCAATTGATTGGCACCACATCCACAAGCATTCACTACATTCACCACCAACGCTCAGTAGCAGCAGTGTGTACTATCTACAAGACAGTACCTTCCAATCCTCCGAGAACTTCCACCTAGAATGACAAGGGCAGCAGGCTTTTGCGAACACCACCACCTTCAAACTCCCCTCCAAACTAGTCAACATCCTGAGCTGGAAATATATCACCATTCTTTCACAGTTGCTGGGTCAAAACCCTGGAATTCCCTCCCTCATAGCATTGTGGATCAACGCACAGCAGGTGGATTGCAGCGGTACAAGAAGGCAGCTCAGCACTACCTTCTCAAAGGGACAACTAGGGACGGACAAGAAATCGTGGGCCCATCCAGCGATTCCCATAACCAAAACATATGTTTAAAAAGATCCACGTTGAGCATCTTGATGGGACAGGTTGTCTGATTTGAACATGAACAGGAAAGCAGTGTTTCTGATACTGAACATTTTAGACCTTTCTGTTATGAGAAGGGTGTTCAGTGGTCCATGACATATTGTTGCTGAGTGCTGTGATAACGTGCACCAGTTTTGTTAAATGCAACAACATTAGTGTAACAGGATCGATCTTTCAGAAATACCAGACTGAAACTGAGAATCATCGTCAAGACAATGTACTCCCGCCAGATGAGACTCACAGATAGCAGTTTATATTCCACATATTATTGCGCTACTGGTTAACACTGAATCCTCCCACCGTCCATATTACAGGGGTTACCATTGACCAGAAGGTGAAGTCAAATCAACGTACAGATACAACAGTTACATGAGCAGGTCTGAGATTTGCAATTCTGCACTGTATGACAACACGGGGAAGAGATATAGCAATAGATTTAGGCCATTCAGCCTATCTCTTCACTCTGAAACTGTGCCATTTTGTCATAGTCTCTAAGACTAGTGGAAATATCTTCTATACTCTAACTGTATCAATCTTTGCAGTAATCGATCAGTTTCAATCAGATGCGCCCCCCCCCCATTCTTCTTAATTCTATTGAGAACAGACATAGAGCCCTCAACTGCCGCTCATATGACAAGCCATCATTCCCAGAATAAATCATGTCCAACACCCGTAGATCCTTCCCCAGAACAGCTCACAATAATCCAAATGCTGTCTGACCATAGCCCATTACATTCTTAGGAGTATGTCTCCGCTCTTGTATTCTCTCTCTCTTGAAATGAATGTTAACATTGCATTTGCTTTCCTAAATGCCAACGGAACCTGCACATTAACCGTAAGAGAGGACGAGGACTCCAAACTCCTTTTGTGCTTCAGATTTCATGAAGCCTTTTAGAACATAGTGTCTGCCTGTATTCCGCCTACTGAAGTGCATAATCTCACATGTTCCCATAATTGTGTTCCATCAGCCATGTGTTTTCCCAGTGTCCTAAACTGTCCAAGTCTTTCTGCAGCCTCGCCGCTTCCTCAGTATCACCTGCCCATCCAATCATCATTGTATCATCTGCAAACCTAGCAAAACTGCCATCAGGTCGGATGGTTCATGTAAATGGCACTTCCTGACTACCTAAAGACTGTCCACCATTGAAAAGGCACAACGCTCAAGATGCTTGACTCCATTCAGGTTTAAGCAGTGGCTTGAGTGCGATTACACCTGCAAAGTCTTCACTCCTTGCACCACTGGCACTGACACCCTGCCCACCATTTTATTATGAATTTACCCGATTATGGTGACACAGACCTTGTTGGCGCACGATCCCAGTCTATTAATGGCAATCTGTCTCAATGCTGACTGTGTAGTGCTCACACCAACCAATGTCATTGTATGTTGAAGACGACAGAGGGAGGTGGGGGAGGGGATGTCGATCATAAATGACCGTGTGACTGTCACTGAGGGCTGACACCAGCCGCGAAAGCCCCAGATGTATCTGTGTCTGTTGTCACCGCTGCAGGTAAGATCAGTCTTTCGGTGAGTCAAATCAAAGAAAGTGATGGGCCTGCAGAGTGTTGCCGGCTGAGCACTGAGATCCTGTTTGTACCAACTAGCAGAAGTATTCACATACAACTTCAGAAGTGGAAGTCCCAATCTGATTAAAGGAGGCCATCATCATCTTCGTAAGTGAGAAAGCACATGGAACGCGCCGTTATAGATTACCACCCAGTGGCTCCAAACTCAATAATCATGAAGTGCTTTGAGAGGCTGGTTATGGTCTACACCAACTCTAGTCTCCCAGCCTGACCTCCTGCCCTATATTTTGCCTACTCATGTAACGGGTTCACAACGGATGCCATATCCGAGCCCTGCACGCATCCCAAGAACATCTGGACAATGAGCAGGAGTCTGATACACAAGACTCCTGCTCATTGACTAAAGCTCCATCTTCAAAATCATTATCCCTTACAACTAATCACAAAACTCCGTGACCTTGGTTTCGGTTCTACCCTCTGCAACTGGATCCTCAGGCTTCTGACCCACAGACCGCAATAGTGAAGATCGGTAAAATCACCTCCTCCACAATAACACTCAACAATAAAGCTGCTGAAGGATGTGTTCTCAACACCCGACAATACTCCCTGTACAACTACGGATGTGCCCTCAGCCCCTTAATGTACTCCCTGAACACCACGGATGTGCCCTCAGCCCCTTACTGTACTCCCTCTACACCCACAGCGGTGCTCTCAGCCCCCTACTGTACTCCCTGTACAACCACGGATGTGCCCTCAACCCCTACTGTATTCCCTGTACACCCACGGCTGTGTCCTCAGCCCCTTACTGTATTCCATGTACACCTAGGACTGTGCCCTCAGCACTTTATTGTACTCCAGGCATACCCACGGTTGTGTCGGCAGACCCCCACTGTCCACCCTGTACACCCACGGACGTGCCCTAAATCCTCTACTGTATTCCCCGTACACACACGGCTGTGTCCTCAGCCCCCTACTATACTCCAGGTACAGCCACGGTTATTTCATCAGCTCCCTAATGTCCTCCCTGTACACTCACGGCTGTATCCTCCGCCCCCTATGTACTCCCTGTACAGCCACGGCTGAGTTTCCAAATTCCAAAAAAACAACAGCTACAAGTTCGCTGACGACATCACTAGAGCAGTACGGATATCAAACAACAAAGCGTCAGAATGTAGAAAGGAGATAGAGAGCTTAGCGGCATGGTGTATTGAGAATGACCACTCTCTCTAATCCGGCAAATGTAAAGGACTGATCATTGACTTTAGGAAGAAAGAAGGGAACACACCCCATCGACATCAACCGTTTGAGAGTGCAGAGCATCAAGTCCGTCGGAGTGATGATAACTGACAACCTGTCCTGAACTTCTCACATAGGTCGGGAAGGATCAACAATGCCTCTCCTTTCTCAGGTGGTTCAGGAAATTCAGCTACTTCTACAGATGCACCATTGAGAGCGTACTGTCCCGGTGAATAACAGCCTGTTACGGCAACTGCTCTACTCAGGACCGTGAGAAACTACAGAAGGTTGGGTGCACAGCTCTGACCAACATGGATTCTAACCTCCCAACCATTGATTCCATTTACATGGCTCGTTGCCACAGAAAGGCTGCCAACATCTACCCCAGATTACTGTGGAAATGAGGGGGGGAGGGGGGAGAGGAAATAGCTGGGGTATTAACGGATATCTTTGTAGCATTCCTGAACATGGCTGAGGTCCTGGAGGGCTGGAGAATTGTTAATCCCCTTGGTTAAGAAAGGTAGTAGGGATAATCCAGTCAATTATAGACCAGTGAGACTGATGTCAGGGGTAGGGAGCCTGCTAGAGAAAATACTGAGGGATAGGATCTATTCTTATTTGAATGAAAATAGTCTTACCAGCGATAGGTAACATGGTTTTGTGCAGAGAAGGTCATGTCTTACGAAATCAAAAGAATTCTTTGAGGAAGTGACAAAGCTGCTTGGTGAGGGAAAGACTGTAGATATCATGTGCATGGACTTCAGGAATGCGTTTGGTATCTTTCCCCATGGTCGGGTTATGGAGAAAGTGAAGTCACATGGTGCGCTAGCTACGTGGATAAAGAATGGCTGGGCAACAGTAGGCAGGGAATAGTAGGGGGAGGGAGTTTCTCAAAATGGAGAACTGTGACCAGTCATTCCATTTAAGATGTTTCTGGGAAGATACATGAATGGACAGGGAACAAAGGGATACAGATCCTTAGAAAATAGGCGACAGTTTAGATAGAGGATTTAGATCGGTGCAGGGTTGTACAACCGAATGGCCTGTTTCTGTGGTGGTATGATCTTTGTTCTAACATTATCAAAGACCCATCAGACCCCTGTAATGGTCTCCTCCAACCTCTTCTATCAGGCTAAAAGGTACAGAAGCTTGAAAACACAGAGCAGCTATTTCAGGAACAGCTTCTTCCTGACTGTTATTAGACTGATGAATGTACTGTCTAATCTCAGATAATGCTGATCTTGTTCATGTTGATCTCGTCTCGCGCACGCTCTGTGCAGCCTAACCTGCATGCCTCTCAGACATGTTTTACAGCCATTGTTCTGTACATCCTTGCTCACTATGCTTTGCCTGTACATCTTGGTACAGGTCAAAGTAAATCCTCACCTCCCTCCCCCCACCTCCCATCAGTGCTCACTCTGAGCTCTCTCCAGTCCTCATCCCCATCCCCAGCGCACTGTGACCCTATCCTCAGATCCCTGTGTGCTTTGTCTCTCACTATTTCTCTCACACTGTCTGTCTCCCTGTCTTTTCCTTTTCTCTGTCTTTTGTTTCTTTCCCTGAACTTACTATCTCCCCTTCTCCCTGTCCATGTGACTGTTTGTTTCTTGTTTTGTTTCCTTTCTCTGTTTTACTGACTGTCCTTCTGTTTCCCTCGCTGTGTTCTCTCTCTCCTTATATGCATCTGTCTCTTTCTCCCTCGTTGTGATGGTGATGGCTTCTCTATTCTT
>NC_057714.1:30694029-30756545 GCF_004010195.1 Chiloscyllium plagiosum
CATCCATTTAGACTTCTCATTGTCAGCGAAAGGCTGGCAACATCAAATATCTCTCCAAAACCGATAATGATATCCTACAACCTCTTCCAAAAGGGAGGAGATACAGAGGCTTGAAAACATGGACCAGCATGCTCAGGAACACCTTCTTCCCCACCGTAATTACACTGATGAATTGACATCTCTAACTTTTCAAATAATATGAATCTTGCTAACGTCGATCTTGCTTCGCACAGCTCCTGTGCAGCTGTCACCTTGCATGCCTCACTCTGTCTTAAGTGCCCTGTGAGGCTCAAGGTCTTCTCAAGGGCAATCAAAAAAGTGAACTAATGCTTGCCCAGCCAGCGATACCTATATCCCATTAATAAATATAAGAAGATGACGGCACTCAGGGAAGACAGACAGTTGGGATCAAATTGCTTTAAACACGATCATAGATACATACAGGTTTCCCTCGGTAACTGAAATTAAGCTGGTATGGTGTAAAGTGAAGTAGCATTAATTTATGTGGGAAAAATTCACCTTTCTTGGTAAAAGTGAAAATCCTCTTCAGATTTCTTTTGAGTAGCGAAAACAGGACCTAACGGAGGTTTTTCAGAAAGTGGCAAAAAGCACAAGTTTGAAAAGCGGGCGATACATGTGCCAACATGGGCATGATATTCAGGAAATGGGAAAAGTTAAAAATAAATTAGGAGGATCTCACATTTTATTTCCATCCCAGCTGATTATCATTCCAGTTGTTTGCTCTTTTACTTCTATCTCTCTCTTTCTCTATCGATTCAACTCACTCCTTCTACTCTTCAAAACAGACTTCCCTGTCACCAGCATTGTTTACACTATTTTCCAGCTGTTTTCAGTTCAGAAAAGCTCCCCACCACTTCCTGATCTTTTCTTGGCATTTTTTATGCAATTTCAGATCTCCAGCATCTTTCTTTATTTGGTTTAACCTTCAAATTTGTTATTCCATGGGAATTCGGCATCTCTGCCAGGGCAGCATTTGCTAATCATCACTAATTGCCCTGACTGTGAGGCAATTTCATAAGCCAAAATAAAAGCAAGCACATTGATATGGGTCTGAAGTCACACTTAACCCAGACCGGGTAGTCACATTAGATTTCTTTACCGAAGGGCATCAGTGAAACAGGAAGATTTTCAGACAAAAGGTGCGTTTTATGGTTGTTTTTCGTGAAATTCACTTTTATTCCAATTCTTATCATTTTTACTTAAGTTCTGCCATCAGCTGTGGTAGGACTTGAAACAAATTGCTTGAAACAATGTCTTTTGTTTAATAAGCTTTGCTCCTGAATTACATCCAGCGACATTCCGAGTCTGATGCATTGTTCTAATCATGAAGTAACGTCCGAGACAATAACAATTTTGTGACTGAAATACTTGTAACTGGAAAGGTTGCCAGAAGAGAGCTTGAAACACAAAGCCTGAATTTTACCAACGTGCAGACAATGGTTTGTTCAGCCACAGCATTGACGCAGAGATGGAGATTGGGGATATTGTAAGCTGGTAGTGGACAGGGTTGGTGACAGTGAGAACATGAGACATAAATCAGTTCAGGGCAAAAATGGATCCCGCGGTTGTCCACAGTTTTGTTCTCAGATGTCTGTGAGGGAGTGGTCTGCAATTCAGATGAATGGAGACTGCAATTGAAATTGAAGATAAAAGTTTCTTTTTTTGACAAATATAGATAACAGAAATTGCAATGAAGTTCAAAATTGCTTATGGGATTAATGAATGGACAGAAGTAGAGAACACCGACAATAGCGAGAATAGATTAGTAACACACCCTCCACCCCGGCCAAAATAATAATCAGCACCGCTAATATGTGATATGGCAGAAATTCCCAAGAGAGGGAAATGTTGAAAAGACCCAAGGAAAGCCTCCTTTCTATTGGTGTAATGATCGAATCCATTATTCTCAGATTCAGATCAGTCCTCTCCACGTCTGTGCAGCTGCTGATCTTTGTTACTGTTGGAGCTGATGCATCTGCTCCTACACTGGGATAGCGCACTGAGTGAAGGCCTTCACCAATAGGAGAGGGAAACCCTCCAGTGACACAGTTGCAATGCATGGAGACTGACATCAATCACAGTCCCTGAGCAAACAGTTCTAGCTATCTTTGTTACTGTTGGAGCTGATGCATCTGCTCCTACACGGGATCGTGCACTGAGTGAAGGCCTTCAACAATAGGAGAGGGAAACCCTCCAGTGACACAGTTGCAATGTATGGAGACTGACATCAATCACAGTCCCTGAGCAAACAGTTCTAGCTTTCAATACAGCACATTCAGTTCACAATATAACTGGACTGGACTGGGTGCTGACATCGTTGGCTATTGGTCACATCTCCCATCACCAATTGCTCTAGTGACGTCAGTTGTGAGGAAGAATGATGGATGTTTTCTTATCGCAGGCTAGATGACTCTGCTCTGTTGTACGTTTGCAATGCTGTAACCATCTTATCCCGAATCACCGCCCCTCCAAAAAAAAAGAAACACAATCAGGATGTTGTTACTGTGCTGATCTCTCCTCCACGGGAACAAACGCTAGCGAACAGACTGTCACTGGACACAGTTGCCCTGAACAAAGACAGGAAGTGTGGACTTCTCTGAATATTCCTTTCCCTGCTCTAATATGGAAACGTTGGCACTTCCATGCAGAATATGATTCAGTAACTTATTTATACAAATTGACAAACAGCCGAATGCAGTTTTATTTGCTGTAAAGTAATAATTTTTACGCTTTTTCCCCTCAGTCCAAAACCAAAAGTGATAAGTACAATGGACTTATTCATTAAGAATTATGAATTAATGAGTCAGGTTCGAATGAATATAACATTGGCCGTGAGATAGGGCGGAATGGGGGCAGTAGCTGTGGAGACTACATGGGGAGTACAATGATATTCCCCAGTCATCATCGCTCTTTCTGACATAAAGAATTAAATATAATGCCCAACAAGGAATCAGCCAACGTTGGGGAAATGCAATGCTGGATGACAATGTGAGCTGAACAGGATAATTTTAAATATGATAAAGTGAACTATATTTTATATACACACATTTAATCATTGGGAAAACAGATTGAGTAGGGTCACCGCATCTGAAACATTAACTTTGATTTCTCTTCACAGATACTACTCGACCTGCTGAGCTTTACCTCCAACGTCTGTTTTTGTTTGAGATTGATCATACTGTTCATATCTGGCAGGAAACTTACAATTAAATGCAGATACGTGTCACAAAATGTGCAGGGCTATGGGGACAATGATAGTAGAGATATTAGATTGCTTACTGTGTGGAAACAGGTCCTTCTGCCCAATAAGTCCACACCCATTCCCCTACATCTCACACTACAGACAATTTAGCATGGCCAATTCACCTAACCTGCACGTTTTTGCGACCGTGGGAGGAAACTAGAGCACCCGGCGGCAACCCACGCAGATACCAGAGGAATGTGCAAACTCCACACAGACAGTCGCCTGAGGCGGGAATGGAACCTGGGTCTCCGGCGCTGGGAAGCAGCAGTGCTAACCACGGTGCCACCGTGCCGTATCGCACTGCCCAACCTGGAAGAAACAATATGCTGAGTTTTCACCACCTTTACTGTAATAATTCTATGTTACGCATTTAAAGCTTTTGGAGAGTAAGGAGACAAGCTTGTTCAGTGAAGGACACAGAGTGTTCTATCATCAATAATTTATCCCATTATTTCATTTATCCCATTATTATTTCATGCAGTTCAGCTGCCTCTAAAATGTATTTTCAAACAAAATAGATTTCCTGAGATTTACAGGATGTGCAGATTTTTTTTTACATTGTATCTTCAAGAAGAAACAGATTTCGGCCGTAATTCAGGTGTCACAGACACACCAACTGTAATAGGAATAGGACATTACCACATTGTCCAAGTATAACCAAGTGCAATATATAGACCTGTCAAGCAACATGAAATATAGAGATAATGGAAACATGAAACATAAACAGAAAATGCTGGAGAAACGAAAAAGATGAGGAAGCATTTGGAGAGCAACAGAATTAACATATGTAATATGATGTGACACTTCTGAAAAGTCATATTAGAAGCAAAAGTTAATTTTTTGCATCTCTGCTCAGATGTTGCCAGATCGATTGAGTTTCACTCCAGCTCTTTTGATTTCTTTCTTCTTTCTGAACTGCGACAAAGTGTCTGATCTGAATGATAACAGCAAAGCTGTTACCTCAGTTTAATCACGATTAATTTGTTATGGACATTAAATGAGAAATTACGAAGTTCCTACGTTTGACAGGCTCTAATTATCGATGACGTATTGCATTGTGAGAACTTGCCATGAATATGTTGAAACAAAACAGAAGTTGCTGCGAATGTTCAGCAGGACTGGCAACATCTGTGCAGAGAAATCAGAGTTAACGTTTCAGGTCCAGTGCCCCTTCCTCAGAACTGATGGTAACACGGAAAATGTTGGTTTATATGCAGAAGAGATGGATATCTTTAATGGAGACTGTTAGTAGCTAACAATAGGGGGTGAGTAATGGAAGGGTATGTGAGAACTAGGCCTTGTGTATTGGTAGGGGCCTAGGACATTGGGGAGTTCAGGCCTGAAAATTATTGAACTTGATTTTGAATCTAAAGGGCTGCAGGTCCGCAAAAGGAAAATGAGGTGTTCTTCCAACTTGCGCTGAACTTGCCTGGAACACTGCAGCAAGCCTGACACAGAGATGTTAGCCAGGGAACAGGACGGGCTGTTAAACTGGCAGCAACTGAAAGCTCAGAGTCATTTGTAGCAGTCATTTGGATGTTCTGTGAAGAGGTCACCCAGTCTACCCTTCATTTCCCCTGATGTAGAGGAGACCACATTGTGAGCAGCGCATTTAGTATACTGGATTCTGGGAGATGTTGGTAAGGTGATGCTTCACCTGGAAGTTATAGTTGGGCCCTTGGATACTGATGAGGAGGGAGGTAAATGGGAATGTGTCACAGCTCCGGCAGGGGAAAGTGAAGTGGATCTGTGGTGGGAGTAAATAAAGAGTAGACCAGTGTGTCTTGGAGGGAATGATCCCTCTAGAAGGTGGACAATGGAGGAGAGAGGAATATGTGCAGGTGGGGACATCTTGCTGGACGTGGGGGAAATGCGGGCTGCTGATCCTCTGCATGTGAATGCTGCTGGGATAGTAGGTAAGGACAAGGGAAACTCTGTTGCTAGAGGGAAGGGGAGGGGGAAGCTAGAAGTGCAGGAGATGGGTCAGACTCGGTTGAGGACCCTGTTGACAACAGTGATGGGGAATCCCTTGATTGAGGAACAAGGTGGACATTTCAAAGGCTTCCTTGTTGAATTAAGTATCATCAGAGGCAATGCAGTGGAGACTGAGGAACTGGTGGCATGGAATTTATTCTTTGCAGGAAACCAGGTGTGAGGATGTATACTCCAGGAAGTTGTGGGAGTCGGTAGGATAATACTGGATATCAGTGGCTTGTCTATTCCCAGAAATGGAAGCAGAACTGTTGAGGAAAGGAAGGAAGGAGCCAGAGATAGGCCAGGTGAAAGTGATGGAGGGGTTCAAATTCCAAGCGAAATCGTTGAACTTTTCCAATTCCAGACAAGAGAGAGATGCAGCAGTGATGATATCATCTACATATCGGACAAAGAGTTGTGGATGGGTGCTGGAATAGAACTGGAACAGGGGAATGGTCGACGTACCCCAAGAAGAAACAGGCATAAATGGGGCCTACGTGTGTATCCATGCACTTCCTCTGTGTGGCAGGAGCAGGCTGATTCAATGGGTCTGCCCAGGCAGTTCTGTTTGTGAATTTTTTGGGGGGAAATAGAAGCGAATTCTGCTATCAGAGGACCATCAAATTGGGAGCAGTTGCGGGGAGAGATGAGTGGGGTAGGAATCTCCAGATGAAATATGGTCAATTATCATAGTTGATACAACGGCCTGATGTGCCATGGTAGGGTCATGGTGCAGGAGCAGATTAGAGGAGGTATCTGAGAGTGGGCGTTCAACCTCTGCAATTTCAAAATCAGTCCACCAGACGTATCGGGACAGGTTGAGTAACACAGTCAGGGTTGGACCTAAGCACATGGAGTGTAGGCTGTTCGGACAGTGACAGTTGGATTTGGTGAGGGGAGTGCAGAGAAATTAAGACAACCAATATCATGTGGAGATTTCTCAATGAACCAATTTAGTTCAGGTAAAGGCCAAAGGGAGGGGTCCAGGTGGAGGGAGAGTGTTGCAGCTGGGTAACGGGGTATATGGGACAGGGAGAGGAATCTTGCCAGAAGAAATGGGCACTGAGGCGAAGACAGCAGAAGAGCTCAACTTAATGTCATGCCTAAAATTCATTAAAGTGGGGGCACAGAGAGGTAAAGTTCAGATATTTGCTAAGGACAGAATATTCAGCATCAGAGAGTGGAAGTTCAGGAGGGATGGTGAATAAACGACAGGAGGTGGAGTTTGGGGAGGGCATGAAGTCAGAGGAAGGTTCCAGAGGGTCAAGGGCATCTCCATGTTTTTGCAAATTGTGTGCCCAGTACATCTGGTTAGCACGACGAATAAGCCGGTGAATAAATTAGAATTGTGGAGTGGTGCAGCCTTGAGACAATATGATGCGATGCTGCTGGACAGAGAAAACGTTGATCTCAGTGGCACTGACATTGCACGATCAGTCATGAGAAAGTAACTGATTGAAAATAATTGGGAAGGTAATCTTATTGTAACGTCCTGATTTCACTGGAGTGACACTCAACAGCAAGGTTTTACTTTTTGGAGACTTTAGACCAATCTGAAAGCATAATATATCTTGACGTTATTAACAGGACAAATTTATCCATGGTTTTTGAAGGCACTAGCAAGGGCAGAGTTTATTTGTCATTCCCAATAGCTCTGGGGAAAGTGTCATTGTTCAGTGAGGAAAATACCAGCGCAGAATTTCCTGCGATTCCCATTGACCACAGTTTCCTCAGGATCCCTGATGTCACATGAGTCAAATACTACTTTGATGCAACACAAGTTACTCTGACCTCACCTCACCTGACATTGGAAAGTCAGTTAAATGAATAAAGAACAAAAGGTTAGTACACGGCCTGTTTGAACAATGTGCTCACTCACCTCACAATGTTTAAGGGAAAGCTGATGCATGGATTTCTGATTCTGAGGAGAGGTTTGTCCTATTTGTGATGAGGCTGTTTGGTTAAACGCTGTGACAGAGAGACAGAAAGACACTCCACTCTGTACATGAGAAACAAAACCAGTCTGTTCACGGTGCATGAGACATTGACAGAAACACACTATTGTCTGTTCCTATTGGACATTGATCATCTCAATCTCATCATTGACTGATGACAAATAGTAGCACAGAAGCCAGCGGCTCCCATCATCCCAGTTGGAAAGCAAAAAGGTGAAGGGATGGCCAGAGAAAGTGGGAGTAACTGGGGAATTTGGTGTAACTTACAGTGGGAGTGGCAGAAGAAGAGTGTGAAGAGAGATCATCAGAGGAAGAGTATGTAGCAGTAGAAGGGGTAGTGCAAGGGAAGTAGGAGTGTAAGAAAAGAGTAGGACGGAGGAGGAAGAATGGCAGATGAAGTTTTAGTGACAGGGAAAAGCTTGTTTTTGAGGAAGTGAGATTGGATGAGAAAACATCACTGTACAAGAAAATCGGGATCTGGATTCCATTCAAAATATAGAAAGGATTTCTTGTACTTTCTCTTCTATCACTTGATTCTTGTCCAGGTTGGACATGTACTATATATTTCTATATCTCCATCAAGTGCAGATGACATGTTTCTTTCTCCCCTATGTGGTGTTTCAATATTTTGATTTTTTTACAGTATATATTTGCTTCCAATTCAAGGTGGATATGAGAATATGATTTGATTTTCTGCAGTTTGCCCATAATATAGAATTTATTTGAATATTTATCCTCATCACACCCGCTGATTTAAACCAGCAGTGAATGAATGCATGTCCGTCCTGCAGATGAAAACCTTCTTCAGCTCTAGCAATTGCAGGGAACGTTACAAAGAACAGTGCCACACAAAATGCTAACGTTCCACCGCAAGGTGCCAAACCCTAGTTTATCCTAAATTATTTACAACGTTTATAAATAAAACATGCAGAGGGGCAGAGTGTACAAGCTGAATTCAACTCTGTGTCGAAAATGCTATTTGTGGCTCCCTCATAAAATGTGTTAACTACATCATTCATAAATTCATCCACAAAGGAAAAGCAAGAGACTGGAATTATCAAATCATTCTCTGAATAACATCTGGAGAACAGGAAGGAAATCACGGTTTGTTTGTGATATTCAGAAGTGACGATTGTGAGAATGTGGAAGGTGTGAAGCAGTGGAATGATGACCAATGTTCTGGATGACACAAAGATGAGCTGGGTGGATCACAGTCAGGAGGAAAGTGTTAGGCTATAGGAGGATAGAAACAGATTATTCAGATAGCCAGATTAATGGCCTGACGAAATTTAACACCGATAATTTGGGAAGATGCAAATCAGAAGTAACAAGACAAGTGAGAACTCAAAAATGAGTATGAAAGAGGAGGGCTAAATTTGCTCGTTTTTTTCTTTGCAGCAGGGAAGGTTGAGGAGGGAATATGGTATAGATGTACAAGAGCAAATGGGGTATGGGGAGGATCCTTTAGTCAAAGGATCGAAAACAAAGGGACACACTTTTAAAGTGATCGTCAGGGGATTGAGAGAGGATTTGTGGAATGTGTTTAGAACTGAGAGGATGGTATGAATCTGGAATGCGTTGTCTAGATGGGTGGTTGAGGCAGGTAACCTCACAAACGTTTAAAATGTCTTTGGATATGCACTTGCTGGCACAGACGTGATAGTCCTGTTTTTCATTGCATGATCCTTTGCAGTGGCAGCTATGAACACTCTGGTATATTCTGAAACAATAAACAATGACAGTTGCTGCTTTGTTCCTTTTACTGTAAGTGGTTATATTACAAACCAGCACCATCTCATACAACTTCAGCACTCGCTCAACCAAAGGCAGCCCAGCCATCTCTGGGAACATCCAGTGTAATTTATATGCTCAGTGCACGCACTGTCCAACAACAGCACTGACACTATTCTAGCTGTTTGCAACCATTATTAAAGCTACTGCCATAATGTGAAGGCAGCTTTTCCTCCATTATAATACAGACCTCTAGCAATAAGGGTGTTATTTATCTGAAACATAATAACTTCTTTCCCAGGTATTCACTTTGACAAACAGAAAGTTTTCCCGTGTTTTGCTGCCAGTGATTATCACGGAATTCCCCACCCCAACCTCTTTCCCCTTTAACATTTTCTTGTGTACTGTCTCCCTGATCTCACATACCTCACTCCCTCACACACCCCACACTCTCCATCCTTACTTGTTAATCTCTAAAAAGCCTGCGCCTCATCTCTATAATTTATTCCAATTCCCAACTCACTGTTTTGATTCCTTCTCTCGGCATGGTCATTAGACTGGCCGTGCCTGATGTCCTATTCACCTCTACCTTCTGCTCAGTTCCGATCTTCTGCTTTGGTTCTCACTCTCCTGGTTTATTCAAATCCATCTGACTTGCACTAGCACACCTCCCCACAAGGATGTTGGTGATTGTACAGTTAAGATACAACCTGTCTTTTTTGTACAGGTCCCACCTGTCCTGAAAAAGATCCCAATGATACAACAATCTGGAACTCTCACTCCGAACTAGATTTTTAACAACATGTTAAGCTTTACTGTCTTCCTCATTCTTCCCTCTTTTCCAAATGGCACGGGGAGTAATCCGGAGGTTACAGAGGATTATTCTCTTTCTCTATCTCTCGCTCTCTCTCACACACACATACACACACTCATTCAAACACACACAGAAAGACACTATATTACTTTGCAGAAGAACACAAATAACCTTAAAATAATCGGAATGATAACTGGAGGGAAGTATTTAGTTAAAGGGAGGATGAGAGAAATTGCGCTTCTTCTGGAAGTCAGTTTGCTCACTGAGCTGGCGAGTTCATTTTCAGATGGTTCATCACTATACTAGGGAACATTATCAGTGAGCCTCTGGTGAATTGCTGGTGTTATGTCATGGTTGCTATTTATGTGTTTCGGTTTCTTTGAGTCAGTGATGTAATTTCTAGTATTGGTGATTTTATGTCCGGTTCTTTTTGTCAGAGAGTATTCGATGTGTTTGTTGATAGAGTTCAGGTTGGAATGCTATTCTTCTAGGAATTCTCATGTGTGTCTCTGTTTGGCTTGTCCTAGATGGATGTGCAGACCCAGTCTAAATCGTGTACTTCCTCATCTGTATGTAAGGATACTAGTGATAATGGGTCATGTCTTTTTTTTTCTGGCCAATTGTTGTTCATGTATCCAGGTGGCTAGTTTTCTGCCTATTTTTTCCGATGTCGTGTTTGTTACAGTTCTTGCAAGGCTTATTCTTCCTCGAGCAGAACAGACAAATATGTGAACTAATTGCAGTGCTCAAACGTATGAAAGAAAAGTTGTAGAGTAAAACAGGAATACTCTGTTTCCGTTAGTTGGCATTACAGAATCAAGGAGTTCTAACTTCAAGCTTGTCAGCAAAAGAGCCAGGAATGAGATAAGGAGAAACTTCTTTTTTGAGAGAGTTGTTAGGATTTGGAATGGACTGCCTGGGGGAGTTGTGGATGAACATTAAAAAAAAGAACTGGATATATATTTGGAAATATAGATTTAACAGGCTGCAGAGATAGGGCTGGAAAACGGGAAGGACGTGGGAGACATTCTTGGAGCTGATGCACACACAGTGGCCAATGGCCTCCTCCTGTACGTTAAAGTTTTGCACTCTATCATGTGTCTGATGCGAATAAAAGTCAGGATCGGATTACTTCCCATTATAAATGCTCACGAATATCTGATTATTTAGTGCAACATAAGCATTTAAAATGGAAGTATTGCAAGGCCAGCTTCGTTATATAGTCTAATTATTGCTCAGAATATGAATATTTTAAATGTTGTATTCCAATTACTTAAACAAATCTGTCATTGCTTTGGCACAAATCTATTTGAAAAGGTTTGACTTTTCACACACGATAATATGTTCATCGTTTTTGTTTACTGTCCGCATTTCAAATTAAATAATATTCTTTCTAAAAGTTAAAGGTTTTCAAATTATTGTTCACTAAAATTTGATAGCACAAATCATTTATTTAGTTTAATATTCACAGAGCATGTTGAACTGTAGCCATTTCTAATTCGCTAACGAATAGCTGAAGCTTGTACATTTCAGTGAGAAATTAAACTGATTGGTTATATGTAAATGTATAAGAACGCTAATTCTATTTGATTGTTCAATTGTTTGCTCACCTAAACATGTAATCATTCAGAAGCCAACCATTTTCGTAATGTTGGAGTGACAATGCATTGTTTTGAATCCTGACATTGTGTATGTAATTCTGATCACCAAAAGAGTTACATCCATGTTGTTTGTTCGATAGAAAATAAAATGTGCATTCTATATTTTTGTATTACAAAAAAATTTATAGGAGTTTATACTTTACTCCCATAAATATAGAATCGACCTAATTGTTTTCAGAGATTATAGTTCAATTGAATAATCATAGTTGACATCTTATTTTTATGCAATTCATGCAACTTAGCAAACATCTAATAAATACATGTGTCACCCAACAGATTGTATCTGAAGAAAACATCAGCAAATGACAAGTCAAGAATCACGTTAATAACTGAACTTTGCGGAGCCTGCCTGGTGTTGGACACCACACATACTGGACTGGCATTCAGGTGAATGGAACAATGAACAACATAACTGGAAGATCTGGGCTAACGCCCCTACCCAGCTTCCTAATCTCACACACATCACTCCCTCAAACATTCAACATTTGATAAGAATCCACAGACTGGGTGAAACATAAAACACAGAACAGTACAGCACGTTGCAGACCCTTCGACCCTTGACGTCCTGCCGAACTTTTATCCTACTCGATGATCAGACTAACTGACATACCCTTCATTGTACTACCATTCATGCGCTTATCCAATAGTCATTTAAATATCCCTAATGCAGCTGACTGTACTACTGCTGGCAGTGTATTCCAAACACCCACCACTCTCTGAGTAAAGAACCTACCTCTGACATCTCCCCAAACCTTCTTGCAATCACCTTAAAATTAGGCCCGCTTGAGATAGTCATTTCCACCCTGCGAGAAAGTCTTTGGCTACCCATTCTACCTACGTCTCTCGTCATCTTGTACACCTCTATCAAGTCACGTTCCATTCTTCATTGTTCCAAGGAGAAAAGTCCTAGCTCTCTCAAATTTACTTTGTAAGACATCCCCTCCAGTCTAGGCAGCATCTTGGTAAATCTCCTCGGCACCCTCTTTGAAGCCTCAATGTCTTTCCAGTAATGAGGCGATGAGAACAGAACACAATATTCTAAGTGTCGTCTCACCAGAGCTTTTTGGCGCAACAACATAACATTGCGGCTCTTAAACTCAATCCCAGGCTAATGAAAACACCGTACATCTTAATAACCTTATCAACTTGGATGACAACTTTGAGCGTCCTATGATGTGGACCAGACGATCCTTATTGTCCTCCACACTGCCAATAATCCTCACTTTAACCCTGCATTCAGCATTCAAATTCGACCTTCCAAAATGAATCACTTCACACTTATGCACACTTGAACTCCACCTGTCATTTACGATCCCAGTTCTGCATCCTGTCAATGTCCAATTACAACTTACAACAGCCTTCCACACCATGTATAACTCCAACAACCTTTGTTACATTGTAAAACTTGCTGGAGCACCCTTTCACTTTATCATCCAAGTCATTTATAAAAATCACAAAGAACAGTAGTCCCAGAACCGATTCCTGCAGAACGTCACTGGTCACCAAGCTGAATACTTTCCATGTTCTACCATCCTCAGTCTTCTACGTGCCAGACAATGCTGTATCCACACAGACAGGTTTCCATGTTTCCCTGTATCCCATGCCTCCTTATTTTCTGAATGAGCCGATGTTAGGGTAACTTATCAACCACCTTGCTAAAGTCCATATACATCACATCCACTGCTCTACCTTCATCAATGTGTTTGATCCCAGCATGAAAGAATTCAATAAGATGTGTGTGGCATGACTTGCACCTCAAAAGCCATGCTGACTATCTCGAATCAAACTATGATTTTCCATGATTTGGAGATGCTAGTGTTGGACAGGGGTGTATAAAGTTAAAAATCACACAACACCAGGTTATAGTCCAAGAGGTTTAATTGGAAGCACACTAGCTTTCGGAGTGACGTTCCTTCATCAGGTGATATTGGTGGGCTCGATCGTCACACAGAATTTATAGCAAAAATTTACAGTGTGGTGTAACTGAAATTATACATTGAGAAATTGATTGTCTGTTAAGCCTTTCATCTGTTAGAATACAGTGATAGTTTAACTTCTTTCATGTGTAAATCACAAACCCTTTTTTTAAAAGTTGCATTCTTGGGTTAGCTGTTAACAATGGTGATAGCTAGACAATATATTGAAGGCGTTGGCCCCCTGTGTTCTCTGTCTATGCCATAACGTTTAGATTGATTCTAATCTAAAAAGTGAGATAACGGAGATATACATAAATTCATGCAGTTTTTGAGCTCAGAATTCTACATGAATTCATGCAGTTTTTGAGCAAAGTACAATGTAACCCTGCAAGTACAGATTCACCCCACAAAATATATGTGTGCATGTGGGTCTTTGCTGTCTGTGTGTGTGTCTGTCTGGGTTGGGGGTTGTGAGTGTGAGAAAGTGTATGTATGTGTGCGTGTGTGTGTGTATGTATGCGTTATGTGTGTGTGTATGTGTGTGTGTGTGCATGTATGTGTGTGTGTGTGTATCTGTGTGTATGTGAGAGTGTGTGTGTGTAGGAGTATCTGTGTGTGTGTGTAGTGCAATGGTGGTCACCTGTAATGTGACATGAACCTGAGGTCCCGATTTGGTACCCATCAGTGGGAGGGAACAATTGCAGAAAATTGTGAAGGTTTTTGAGGCTGGGTCACTAAATGTCTTCAAGGCTGAGATGGACAGATTTTTAAATAAGGGCTATGGGGAAAACGCAGGAAAACGGGATGGAAGGTTACCAGAATAAATGTACGCTAATTGAGAGGAAAAGCAGACACAGCGAGCGGATGGGTATACTGTCGCTCACATGTCTAATGGTAAACTTTTTGTAATAGCTTGTATTCACTGGACCATCAACCTGTCTCCCTCCGGAGTGAGACACAATTTGGAATGCAATAAGTAGATTCAAGGAATTCATAAATGCAGTACTCATCGACAGAAAAGGCCAGAGGACTGCGACAACGCGGATTGGCTATCGGGGTGAATATTTGCATCAGCGCAATCACCACTAATAGAAGGCAGACCTCAGCAAGACATGCTTCAAGTCCAAGCATGGGCCTGCTGTTAACAAGTGCATAAGACCCAAATGCTACATCGGTTTAGTGTCTCCCTCCTGCCCTAACCAAAACTAAATGCGGAGTGGTCGATTGACGTGCTGTTAGTAGCAGAGTAGGTAGTAATACTTTGGTTTGAGTGGTTTCAGTGAGCAGCAATTCACCAAAATGTACAGGGAAGCTCAGGTAAAGTCCTTTTAACGCTAGACTGACAGCAGTTGAGATGGCAGTTAGGACAGTTGCACGTTCCTCCTGCAGGTTGTGGGTGCTCAGGAAGATTTCCGCCATCCCTGATGACTGCACGTGTGGGCAGTGCAACCAGCTGCAGCTCCTGGGAGACCATGTTCCGGAGCTGGACCTGGCTATTGTCCGGATCATTCAGATACAGAGCACTTCAAAGATAAAAGTTTTAGTGAGGTGGACACCTAAGTTCCTCTTTTAGCCAAGTTTCTCTAAAGACTATAATATCCCAATCCCATGTAAAGATCCACGCCCTCAGTTTATCTGCATTACCTGTCAGCCCTGTTTCATTTAACTAAGTTCAATTTAATCCAACAGGCGTTCCTTGCTTCCTGTCGTGTTCCAGGAATGGCAAGGGGAGTAGGCAGGGAGTGCAGGAATCCCCTGTGGCCATTCCTCTCAAAAACAAGTATACCATTTTGGTTACTTATTTTGTGTGTGGTGGGAGATAGGGAATGGATGTCAGGAAATGACTATTTATGGGAAAGCAGCAATTGCCAGATTGGTTGCACTACGACTGGCTCTGGGGAGCAGTAAGAAAGGATAAAGACAAACAGACTCTTAGAGATAGGAGATTCGATTGTTAGAGGGACAGATCGGAGATTCTGTGACCTTAAACTGGAAAACAGGAAGGTGTATTGCCTTTCAGGTGCCAGAGTCCAGGATGTCTCCGAGTGGCTGCAGAACATTCTCAAGGGGGAGGGTGATCAGCCAGTAGTCATTGTGCACGTTGGCACAAATGACACAGGTAGATATAGGAATGAGGTCCTACAGAGTGATTACAGAGATCTTGGAGAAAAGTTAAAAACCAGGACATCGACATTGGTAATCTCCTGATTACTTCCAGTGTCATGAGCTAGTGAAGGTAACGATAGGAAGATATGGCAGATAAATATGTGATAAAAGAATTGATGTAGTGAGGAGGGATGCAGATAATTAGATCATTGGGATCTTTACTGTGACAGAGTCGACCTGTTCAAGAGGGACAGGTGGCACATGCAATGGAGGGGGGGGGGGGGAACGACCAACAGCTAGGCAGCCAGTTTTGCTCATGCTATACGGGAAAGTTTAAACTAGATTGGCGAGGGTGTGGGAGTTACCCTCAAGATCAGGGAGGAAAGTGCAATGCTGGAAGGAGATACTGTAATCAGAAACAGTAAGCTGGAGAGACAGTTCAGGCTAGAACATGATAGGGAGCAAGGAATACCTGCTAGATTAAATTACATTTATTTCAATACAAAAGAGCTGACCGCTTAGGCCGATGAAGTCAGGACGTGGATACGTGGGACTGGGATATTTTAGCCATTAGAGAAACATGGCTAAAGGAGGGACAGGACTGACAGCTTAATGTACCAGGTAACGTGCGTTAGGAGGGACAGAAGGAGGGGAGGGGACTTTGCATTTTTGATTAAGGCGAGTATCACAGCAGTGATCAGAGATGATGCATATAAAGGATCAACCAGTGAGGCTTTGTGGATGGAGCTAAGAAATAAGAATTTGATGGTGGCATTATTGGGGTTGTACTATAGGTGCCCAAATAGTCAATAGTAATTTAGAGGAACAAATATGCAGGGAGGGAGGGGAGACTTGCAGGAACAATAGGGTTGTCATAATAGGGGTTGTATTGGGGCAGAATGGGACTGCCAGAGCGTTAAGGGATTTGATGGAATCAAATCCATTAAGTGTGTCAGGAAAGTTTCCTCAAGCATTATATAGAGGGTCCTGTTCGGGAAGGGGCAAAATTTGACCTACTCTGAAGAAATAGGGAAGGACATATGACGGAGGTGACAGTGGGTGAGCATTTTGCGACCAGTCACCATAGTTCTATTAATTTTCAAATGGTTATGGAGAGGGAAGATGAAACTGCTCCACACGTTCAAGTTCTAAATTGTGGCAAGATGAATTTTGATGTATTTATACAGGAGCTTGTAGGGTTGATTGGAGTAGTTTGCTTGCAGGCAAAGGAAACTCTAGCAAATAGGAGGCCTTTAGAAGTGTGACATCTAGAGTTCAAAATCTACAGTATATGTTCCTGCGAGGGTGAAAGGAAAGTTGACAGGAATGGGAAACCCTGAATGGCAAGAACTATTGAGGCTTTGACCTGAAAATAATGTGGAGGTGTGGCTCAAGTCCAGGCAGGTGGGATCAAGGGAACTCCTGGAGGTATGTAAGGGATACAGGACTTTATTGAAAAACGAAATCTGGACAGCAATAAAGGGCTATGAGATAGCCTTGGTTGAGAAGATCTGGGTGAATTCAAAGAGGTATTTTAAGTATATTAAAGGAAAAGCATTAACTATTGACAGTATAGGACCACTCAAAGACCAAAGTGAACACGTGTGTGTAACCATAAGAGATGGGAGGTGTCTTCAACAAATATTTTTCTCTGTGCTTAACGTGGAGAAGGACATGAATACTTGGGAATTTGGGGAAGTTGAATATGACACCTTAGGGACAGTCCATATCACATTAGAGAAGGTACAGGATGTACTGGAATGTTTGAAGTTGGATAAATCTTATGGTCCTTACCAGTTATATTCAAGAACACTACAAGGGGCTAGAGAAGAATTTGCGGTGGTCCTGGCTGATAATTTTGATCATCATTTACCAAAAGTGAGATCCAAGAAGACTGGGGGATTGCAAATGTACCATTATTCAAAAAGGACTGAAAAATAAATCCTGGAGACTATAGACCTGTAAGCTTAACAACTGTGGAAGGTACATTACTTCAGACGATTCTGAGCGATAAGATGTCTTTGGAAAACAGGGTTTGATTCGAAAAAGTAAGCATGAGTGGAAGGTCACGCCTGATGAATTTGTTAAAGCTCTTTGATGACGTGACCAGGAAGCTTGACTGGGGCAGGCCTGTAGAACGTGTAGTGCTCGAAAATCACAGCAGGTCAGGCAGCATCGGAGGGGCAGGAGAATCGACGTTTTGGGCATAAGCCCATCATCAGGAATTTCCAAAACATCGATTGTCCTGGTTCTCGGATGCTGCCTGGCCTGCCGTGCTTTTCTAGTGTCACACCTTTCGACTGTGACCTCCAGCATCTGCAGTGCTCACTTTCTTCAATGGTGGAAGATCTCTACTATATGGTTTTCATTTACACCAGAACAAGATGAACCGTTTCAGCCGATGGAGCCTGATAGACAGTAACAGGATGAGACTAATCAGTTCCTCAAGTCAAAAAAAATGACGCAATTTAGATCATGCAGCAACAGTATCAATCTATTCAGCTAATTCAAGTCAGTAACACAGGAAATGGAAGAGGCCACAAAGTGACTGGGGTATACTGGAATAACACCAGGCTACATGTCCCCTCAGGCCTGCCCTTCAATTCAGTAAGGTCATAGCTGATATGTTCTTGGCCAGAATTTCTCTTTCATGCCCAATTCTTTGTAGCCCTCAACTCCCGGACGTGTCACAATCCATTAACACCACTCTGCGCCCCCAAACGTTTTAATGATGTAGCTGGTCAGGAATAGAGAGGCCCCAACAGTCACTACCCTCTGAGAGAAGGAAACACTCCCCACACATATATGTTGGCCTATTGACATGAACAAAAGATATGAACGCAGCATGACAGTGATTGGCCCTGACATCACGGCAGGATTTGACTAAGCAAGGTGTCAAGGAACTGAACAAAATTGTAATCCCCACTGTTTGGGACTTTGAGAACACAATGTGGCTGGTGGAGATCAATCCTCTCAGTCCCTGGATATTTCTGTAGGCGATCCTGAGGGAAACCTTCTCAGCACAAACAACTTCAGCTGATTCATCAGTGTCTTTCCCTCTATCATAAGATCAGAAGTAGGGATGTTCAGTGAAGATCGCACAATGTTCAGGACACCTCTTCAGCGTCACGTCCTCATATGCTAAAGTATCAATAACAGACAACATTCAAACTTGTGCTGCTAATGTGTCAGCAACATTCATGTAATAGTGCGATCAGACCCTGCACATTTACATGGTTAAAAAAAGAAGCTCATGCAGCATCTCAAGCTGGTTTCACAGGAATGTGAGAAAGCCATTCAACCCATCAAAACTATTGGTAAGAAGAAACACAGCCCATTCGCTTTCTGCGCCGACTATACAGGAAGAGATTTTGAAAATAAAAAATCTGCACACTTTGGAATCCAAAGTAGACATGCAGCCGGCTGAAGATTACAACCAGCCAGGCAGCATCAGCAGGTGGATAAGACCACGCCTTGTATATAACCCTTCTTCAGGACTGCGGGTGCAGTAAGGGAGCTAAAGATAAAGGGGCGGGGCAGGAGAGGAGGAGGCAGGGTGGTGAGATGGGTATAGGTGGACATAGGTAAAGGGGTACCACTGGGTTGGACGATGGGAGGACTGCATCTGTATGGTAGCTTGAAGAAGGATTGATCAGTGGAACGGAAGGGAGCAGGAGAGGCTGGGAAGGGAGTTGGTGGATTAGAAGAAAGGTTACCTGAAATTGGAGAGCTAAATGTTGTGTGGCTCGCTGTGTTCTTCCAGCTCCCTGCCTGTCTACTATTACCAAGGAAGACAAGGAGGCTAGTCAGTATATCACACTTTAAGCGAGAACCAAGGGTCGCCCAATAATGTCCATGAACCTTTTCCCTGCGACCAGGAGGAGGACATTCCGCCCCTTGAAACACTAATGCAGGAAGAGAAGAGGCCATTCAGCCCCTCCAGACTGTAACACAAAGGAGAATGTCATTGATGCTCCAACATGACAAATCAATGAAGCATAGACTGCACAAACAGACTGCTCCATGTTGCTCTTCCTGGCTCCATTGTTAATGGTACACACATGTTACATTAACGATACCATGTTTTGCTGACAGTGAGGACGGACAGCGGATGGTTTGTGCCATGTCTCAAGGAGGCATCTCTCATCACCGACATGACAGGCTAGTGTTCTGTATGGAGGGCGGAAGCTAGTGTTAATGGCGAACTCTATCAGAGTGTGGCTACTCACAGATTTGTGAACAACATGACGTTCAGTACAGGGTCACACACCAGCTGCACATTGAGGCAGTGAGAGTTCATTCTGAACCTGAAGCTCTCACTTCACGAACATGAGGCCCCACTCAGGTAAGTATAGTATCATAGAGTCCGACAGAACATAGACAGGCCGTTCAGCCCAAACTGGTCTATGCTGACCAAAATGTCCATCCATGCTGACCGCGTTTCCCTACACTTTTCCTCTATTCTTCTAATCGTTTCCTTTCTATATATTTTCCCAATTGTGAAAGCATGTATCGCAGATAAACACATGTTTTAGATAACACTGTCAATGTTCGGTTTTGAAAAGAATGATTGTTGATCCATAACCCTCAAGTTTTAATACAATCATTTTTTTTGTAGTGATGCAGATTATTTCTTTCACGGTCTCTTCGTGATACCATCACCACACAGTATAGTCCGGTGAAACTCCTTTACACTGCCTCTCTGTGGCAAGGTGATCATTCCTTATAAAGGAGAAATAATCTATACACAGTGCTCCAATTACTTTCCGAACAACACTGTACGACAGCAGGAAGGTGTCTTCACTCCGATACTTGAATCAGTTTTCAATGAAGGACAGGATACAATTTACTATGTTGATTACTTGCTGCCTGGTATGAATTCTGTTAGTGACTCATGATCAAAGACACCCTTCTCATTTTCACCAAGGACTATTCTGATCCTCTAATCTTCTAATAAAAACAAAATTAAGAAGGAAGGTATGTTTTGCAAATAATTCCTTAGCCTCACGAACAGCTGTGTTTCAATCATAGCCACATCAACATTACTATTGGCAATGGCGATGGTTGGAGATGCTGGAAAGGTAAAGTCTTTGTGGTATAATTAATCCAGGGACCCATGTGCTGATCCCCACTCCAGAATCGAATCCCACTACGGCAAATGCTGAAACTTGAATTCAATGAAATCAAATGAAGCTATGAAACCATTGTCAATTGTCAGAAAATCCTACCTAGCACCCTAATGTCCGTCAGGGAATGAAATTTACCACCTTCAGCTGGTCGGGCTTACATATGACTCCAGCAATGCATTTGATTCTCAACTGCCCTTTGAAATGGATAAGCCAGTCACTCAGCTATATCACTCACTACAAAGTCTCAAAGAAATGAAACCACACGGACCTAAGCACTGACTATTTACAGCTCACGGACTGGTCAGTTGGTCAGAATGGCAGCGCATCAACACCTTCTCAAGGACAATGACGAAAGGGAATTAAGTACTGGCCCAGCATCCCACTGATGAATAAGGGAAGATAATGAATGCACTCAGGGAAGAGAGACAAAGGGACATAACTCACTTTAAACAGTGACTTTGGTGTACACACGACATGGCATTATTTTCAGTAATATAGGAACAGAAGAAAAATAAGATTAATCTCGTTTGTTATTTCCTTTCCAGCTGATCATCAACAATCCCTTTGTTTACTTCTTGTTCTCTCTCCCTCTCTTTATCTATTCAACTCACTCCTTCTTCCCTTTACTACAGAAGTTCTTTTATCTCTCTCTTTCTCTATCTATTCAACTCCCTCCTTCTCCCCTTCATAACAGACATCCCTATCACCAACGTTAATCACAATATATTCAAGCTGTGTTCAGTTATGATGGATGGACAGTGGACTCGAAATGTCAGTTCAATTTTTCCCTCGACCAAAGAGTGCCAAAACTGCTCAGTTTCTGCGGCAGTTTCTCGATGTTTTTGATCTCTTGCAGCATTCTTTGTTGTATTCAAATTTTAATATTTTTATGACATGGAGGTCTGCATCGCTGGTAAGGTCAGCATTTGTTGACCTCTCTAAATGTCCTTTACTGTGAGGTCATTCCTTCAGGCAATAAACAGCCAAGCGCATTGTTGTGGGTCTGGCATCAGTCTTAAGCCAGACCACGTCATATTGCTAGATTTATTTACCAAAGAAAATCAATGAAATAGATAAACTTATTGACAAAAAGCTGGTGCTGTTATTGTTGATATTAGTAAAATTAGCTCTTATTTCCAATTCTTGTCATTTGAATTTAAGTTGTGACATCATCTGAGGTAGGATTCGAAACAGTGTCTTTAGTATAGTAACCGGGCCTCTGAATTACATGTCCGGCGACATTGCTTCTCTGACCAACTGTGGCTGCCATGAATTTAGCTGAGACAAGAACAAGGTTCTGATGGACATATTTGTAACAGACAGAATGCTTAGAATAGAACTGGAAACATAAAGTCTGAATTTTACCAAGGCATATATAATGATTTATTTAGGACCCGCACTGACGTCAAGTTGGGGACTGTGAATATTACGGAGCTGGTAGTGGGTATGGTTGGTGATGGAGAGAATACCGAGAAATAAATCAATTCAAGGCAAAAGGTAATTTGTGATTGTGTACAGTCACGTTCTCAGATGTTTGTGAGGACTGGGGTGTTGGGTGTTCGGAAGTTTATGATAATGAATGAAATTTGTATTTGAAACTGAAGACAATATAGAACATAGAACATTACAGCGCAGTACAGTCCCTTTGGCCCTCGATGTTGCGCCAACCTGTCATATCAATCTGAAGCTCATCTAACCAACACTATTTCATGTACGTCCATATGCTTGTCCAGTGACGACTTAAATGTACTTAAAGTTGGCGAATCTACTACCGTTGCAGGCAAAGCATTCATTATTCTCTGAGTAAAGAAACTACCTCTAACATCTGTCCCATATCTATCACCCCTCAATTTAAAGCTTTGCCCCCTCGTGCTGGCCGTCACTATTCTTGGAAAAAGGCTCTCCCTGTCCATCCTATCTAACTCTCTGATAATCTTATATGCCTCAGTCTTTGTCAAAGATAGGCAACAAATTGCAATGAAGTTCGGCATGCTTTATGGGATTAATAAATGGATAGAGACGAAGAGACTTACCAGGAACACCAACAATAGCGAGCATGGGATAGTAACCCGCCTGGATAACCATCAGTAATGCTTCTATCCGTTTTAGTAATGTTGACCAATACGACGAAAGAAAGAAAAGACCAGAGGATAAACTCCTGTCCATTGTTGCAGCATTCCAGTCTAATGTTCTCAGATTCTGATCCATTAATGGAACATTCCAAACTATTCTCAGATGTTTATCTATCCTCTTCCTATCTCTGCAGCTGTGGATCCCTGTTAGTGTTGGAGGTGATGCATCTGCTGCTACAATGGGATAAAGCATAGTAAGAGGCCCCTTACTAATAGAAGATGGAACCATCCAGTGACACAATTGGAATCCATGGAGACTGCCATCAATCACAGTCACTGAACAAACAGATCGGTTAACTCCTCTCAGTTTGGTACCTTCAGATCACAATAATAACTGGACTGGGTTGAATGCTGGCATCGCTGGCTGTTGGTCACATCTCCCATCACCAATTGCTTGAGTGAAGTTAGTTGTGAGGGAGAATGATGGATGTTTTCTTACCGCAGGCTAGATGCTTCTGCTTGTTATCCACTGGCAATGCTGTAACCGCCTGAACCTCCTACCACCACCTCCAAACACATAATCTATATGTTGTTAGCGTGCTCCCCTTCACTGGAACAAGCACCAACCAGTAGATTTGCAGTGGCTGTATTTGCCCTGACCATATGCAGGAAGTGTGGATTTGCCTGGGCATTCCTCTAATTGTTCGAATAAGGCAACTTTGTATCTTCAACACACAATGCGCTTCAACACTTTTTGTATGAATTCACAAACACCTTAATGTACTTTATTGGTTTCAAACCAGTAAGACGTACATTTACTGACTTCATTCTAAAGCGAAATGTGGCATGTTGTCACAAAGCCAATCTCTTTACAAAGTTGCGTTGTTCGTGATTTTTTTAAGAGAGGTTCTAAATGACCAATATTTCTGAATTCTTAAAGGTTTATTGGCGTCCTTTTGTTTATACATAATAATGCCGCAGGCAGACAACTTTCAAGTCTTTAAAAGTAAACTTTTATTATCGAGAGAATGTGGCCAGCTCTCTAGCTGGTCAGGTCAATTCAGTTTGAGGTTAGTTGAGTCAGAGTCAATGTTGAAATTGGATACTCTCCCTTCCATAACCTGTAAGTCAGAAGCCTATAGACAATGTTTCAGGAATCTAACGAGGGATCCTGGTCAAAACTATTTTGAGTTTGAAAGGATCAAACAAAGTAATTTTGATCGATGGATAAGAGATTTAAAAATCATGCAAATCTAAGATGTTTGTCAAGAGACAATTAATTTGGAGAGACAATTAATTTGCATAGTGCAAACTCATTTGGAAGAGCAGAGAGTTAAAACAGCAAGGTTAGCAGCTGAAGTGGTTGATGATTGTGAATTGATCCATAAAACACGGTGTGGCTTCCAGAATCAATGTCAGTCTATGAGGAATCGAAATTGTGCCAATGAGAAATCCTCACGTGGAAAGAGAAAAGTAGATCACAGAAGATCATAAGAACAACTTACCACAGGATAAAAAGGAAACCCGTGAAGAGGACAAAGAATTTAGAAAATCTCCAGTGTTTTCATTGCAATATCTTAGGTCACATGAAATCACTCTGTTGGTGGGCTAGGGAAAAAAAACACAGATGTAAGAAAACAGAATAGGCCTTGAGTTTTGTTGGAGCGGTAACAGAAAGCACAGTGCAAGCTATAAAGCTGCATCAGAGTGTGCAAACTTATTGGACGTTGGTTAAGGAGGAAGTGCCGGATCTGAGAATACAATGTAACTACAAATTTTATTCACATAGGCCAGTAGTAACAGGTAAAGAAAATGTGATATTAAGGGACACAGGTTCCTCTCAGTCTGTGATGCTGAAAGATGAGGAGATATGTACTCCTGAAGGACTACTTCCAGAAAAGGTACTGCTAAAGGGAATTCACGGTGTGACAGAAAGAGCAAAATTACGTAAAACAAGTGTGGAGAAATTGTGGTAGGAGTGTTGGACACACTGTCAGCTCCAGCAATACAATTAGTCTTTGTGAAATATATAGCTGATTCACGTGGAAGTGCTGCCTACTCTGGTTGAAAAGCCAGCAGATACACAGGCGACTGAAGCAGTGCAGGAGTCTTATGCTGTAATCTTTCCTGATTGTGGAGTAACAAGATCCCAATGTCACCAGTTGAAACAAGCGAGATCAAAAATGTAAAGATATGGAAGTTGAAGTGGCCTCAGCAGACACTTTATCCCATCAGATAGTTGAGTCAAACAGGAACAAACAGGGTGTCATGCAATTTTTTTGGCTCAGCAAACCTCATTGAGTAACAGCAGAAAGATGAAAATTTAAAGCAATTGCAACTTAAAAAGCATATACATTATGAATTCTGAATGTGTCCCTAAGTGTTATTATCTTAAAAATGATGTCCTAATGTGGAAATGGAGACTATCACATATTCAAGGAGGTGAGAAATGGGTATTGATACATCAAATCGTGTTGCCAATGCAGTATAGAGAGGAGGTGCTGTGTGTGGCGCATGAGTGATCACTTGGAGGTCATTTCTGAATGACAAAAACGCAGGCCGAAATACAAAGACTTTTTTTACACACCTGGACTGCATCAGCATGTAGTTGAAGTTTGCCAGACGCAGCATACATGTCAGGTAATTGGAAATCCTCAGGTGGTAATGAAACCTGCATCTTTAATAGCTATTCCTGCATTTGAGGAACCTTTTACAAGAATCTTAATTGATTGGCTACGTCCCCTACCTCAAACGATAAAGTGTGAATCAGTATTTGTCAACAATAATGGACGTATCGACTAGATTTCCAGAGGCCATCTCCAGGTGCAATATCATAGCTAAAAGGATTATAGAGGAATTACTCTTTCTTAAATAAAAGATACGGACTACCAATAGAGATACAGTGAGATCAAAGTTCAAACTTCATATCCAAACTATTCTAGGAAGGTAAGGACTGCTTAGGAATAAAGTGATTCAATTCTACTGTGTACCATCCAAAATCGCAGGGGGCGCTAGAAAGGTGACATGAAAGATTAAAGACCATGTTGAGGGCGTATGGTCAGGATTATCCAGATGATTAGGGAATTCCATTTGTGCTTTTTGTGATCAGAGATGCATCAAATGAATCGACCAAATTTATCCATTTGAGTTAGTTTTTGGGAATAAACTGAGAGGACTGTTAAAATTGGTTAAGGAGAAATTAGTAAATCAGAATTCAAAGGCCACACATTTGGAATAAGTCTCAAATTTTAGGGAATGAATAATAGTGCTGGGGAGTTGGCTCGTAGCATTTAAAATCATTGCAGCTTGCAATGAAACAGGAAGCAGATGGGATATCAAAAAAAACAAGATTGCTATAGGGGATAATGTATTAGAGTTACTTCCAGTAATAGGTGAACCGTGAAAAGCAAGGTTTAGTGGACATTATCAAATGCAAAGGAAATTGAGTGGGGGTAACTGCTTGGTTGGGACTCCAGACAGAAAGATATCTCACAGACTGTGTCATATGAATATGCTCAAAAAGTGTTTTGATAGGGGAGGAAAGCAAGAGGAGAAGGTGTTAATGATAACAACGAAGAAAGAAGGACCATGTGCAGAGGATTCTGAATTGGACATTCCTCAAATGAAATTGGACAATAAGGAAGATGTCTAAAATTGGGATAAATTATTGAGAAAAACCGGAATGACCTGAACGAGTTATTACTATCACATGAGGAGACGTGCGGATGTTAACTGGGATGTACTTATCTAATTGTGCATAATGTAGATGTAGGAGATGCGGTTACGATTAAGAAACATCCTTATAAGCATAACCATCTAAAGTTGGCGCAGGTTCAGAAGGAGATTGAACACATGCTCCAAGATAGTATAATCGAAGTGAGTTACAGTGATTGCAACGCACCGAAAGCCATGGTGCCAAAATCAGATAGTGCCCAATGGTTATGTGTGGATTATCGCAAAGTCAATGCAGTTACAAACACTGACGCATATCCACTTCTGCGGTTGGAAATCTGTGTTGAAAATGTGAGACAAGCAATTTACATTTGTTATGAAAAACGTGTCAGCCACGGTTTAGAGACTAACCAATAACTTGCCGTATTATCCAACTACGTGGTGTATATTGATGATCTGGTGACTTTAGTTACTCATGGACGGAATATTTATAATACTTGTGAGACTTGTTCGATGAACTTCAGAAGGCAAGCTTCGTGATAAACCTAGCTAAACGGGAATTTGCCAAAATACAAGTCACTTTCCTGGGCCATCTTATTGGACACAGATAAATGGTGCCATGGGATGTAAAACGAAGATAATTTGGGAATTTCCAATACCATTACCAAAAGGAGCATTATTACAGTTCCTGGGATTGAGTAGATTTTGTCGAACGTCAGTGCCTAATTTTAGTAGTGCGGCTGCTCCACTTACTGAATTGCTAAAGAAAGGTAAGGAGTTTCAGTAGACACGGACTGTCAAAAGGCATTTGACGGCATGAAACATGTGTTAACCACTGCCCCAGTATCAGCCACACCTGATTACACAAAGCCTTTAAGATGGCTATAAATGCAATTGATGTGTGTGTCAGTGCTGCGCTCCTGCAGGAAGATGACGAGAAGATGGAAAGACCTAGTGGGCATTTCTCCAGCAGTTGAACGTTATTTGGTAGAAATATTCGAAAGCAGAGAAAGAGAATTTGAGCTACGTGTTGGCCATACGACGTTTCAGCGTTTATATTACCAGTATACATCGGAGACAACCGTATACACTGATCAAAACCCATTGAAGTTTTTTTGGAGAAATTTAAGAAAGAAAATGCTGGACTGTTCAGCCAGAGACTGTAGGTACATCCACTCAATTTGAAAATTGTGCATGAGGCAGGTCTTGAAAACGTGATTGCTGATGCAATGTCGAGAACTGAAAGACAGGTCAAGGCACTCAATAATGGGAGTACCATACATTGAATTCGGATGTAGTTATGCATAATGCATGTTCATAGTAAGTGAATGGAGATGTGTCTTTTAGTGTACTAACCATTATTTCTGAGGGGTTTTGAAAACATAAACTTTCTTTGGATATTCATGATTCGGTTTTATATGGGGGAGGGGTGTGTGGGTAGGAGCTGTCACAAAGCTGATCCCTTTACATGATTATGTTGTCCTTGACTTTTTTCAGCGAGGTTCTAACCAAACTAAGTTTCCAATACGTCTCAATTTTGAATGGTTCATTGGGGTTCTTTGGTTTATACTTAACAGATAATACATCGGGCAGAACGCTTTCGAGACTTTAAAAATACTGGTGCAATCTAGGACACGTGGACACCTCTCCAGTTGCGCAGGTCAGTTCATTTCGAGGCTTAGTAGAGTCAGGGTCACCATTGAAACTGGATGCTCTCCCCTTGCTTCTGTCTTCTGACTTCGTAACCTAAGTTTTTTAGTATAATTTTACTCTTTGTCCTTAGGGGTTTGTTTATCGGGATTGTTGCAAGCAAACTGGAAAAGCGCCATTATATTGTGATAGCCTGTCAGGTTTGGATAGGAAGAGTTATTCAGGTCTTCTATGTTCGGTTCGCTGTATTTCATTCCTGAATTTTTTTTTAAAACATCCATTTGTTTGAAACTGGGCAATCTGACCTGCTAATTCACTCTGGGAATATGCACTATACACATACCTTTAACAATTAGCAAAGTTATGGTCTGGACTACATGCTTAAAAACGTTTTGAGGGTCGGGCCTGGTCCATAACAATGTGCAATAACCTTGTTCATTACAAGTCATGAATTAACGAGTAAGGGACGGAATGAAAAGGATATTGGAGGGGTAGATGTCCGAAGGGGGAGGGGTCGTTAGGGCCGACTGCCTGCCCCTCTTCCGTGGTTACGTTAGAGTGCAGTGCCACTGGAAAAGGAGCACGTGGTGTCCACTGACACCCTGGAGTTGTTCAGGGACAAGTGGGCACCGCAGGAAGTGCAGTGCATTATTTCCCCCTCCAACTCTATTTTGATTTAATCCCTGCCCTCCGCTGCACTGTGTGATCAAACAGCATTGCCCTTTAATGTGAAGGACACTGTTTGTCACAGGCCACTCGGGTGTTTCTTTTCTGCCTGGTGGTGGAAACTGAATAAAAATTCGTGCACCTTTTATCCTTCACTGTGTCTCACACCTGCACAGTCACATGGGTGCTGGGGAAAAATAAGCACTACCGCAGTTAGGCAGTAGTGTGAGGCTAAAAAAAAATGTAAAAAATGAAAGGGATATTGGCTATGATACATAAAGGTCTGGGCCAGTGGCTGAGGAGACCTGAGGGGAGTACAGTAATATCTCCCAGTCACGAGTATTCAACCATCACACTTTCTAACAAATGGAATGAAATGCAATGCAGAGCAAGATAACAGATTACTTTTGGTACATGGAATGCGGAACGACAACTTGAACAGAACATGACAAATTTAAATGTGATGAACAGACTTATATCTTATATATATAGACTGTTTAATCACAGCTTATACAGGTTGATAAGATTGTTTATATCTCAACAGGATATTCTGAATTAAAAACAGACACAGATAACAAAATGTCTGCGGCTTAATGGAGTTACAACAGAGTTAGAGTGAACATCTAGTTCATTCTGTGCCGACACATTCTGGCTGCGGGACCACCATTTTTGCTGTAATTATTCTGAGAAACGTACTGAATACTTCCAGAGCCTAAGCAGACAAGCTTCATCATAAATCACACAGACAATGTCATAATTAAGAAACTATTCCTAGTTTTTCATCAAGTGTAGCTGTCTCTAAAATGCATTTTAAATTAAAATCAATTTGCTGAGATTCACACATCTATTTTCAGAACTTAAAGAAGGAACAGACTCTAGTCTCATACATATGTACTGGCACAAATAACGGGAACAGAAATGGAGCATAATGCCCAAACATAACCGGGTTCAGCATCTAGACCAATAAAAAAAGCAAAGTATTAGAGATAGTGGAAATCTGAAATACCAACACAAGATGGTGGAGAAATGCAACAAATGATGCAGGATCTGGGCAGAGAAACAGAGTTAACATATCGAGTCGGATATGAACCTGTTCTGAACTAATCATACTGGACTCAAAAAGTTAATTCCATTTTTCTTTGCTCCAATATTGCCTGAACTGCTGGGTTTTTCTCCAGCACTTTCAATTGGTGCAATGGCAGGAGACAGAGAGTAATGGTGGTCAGTTGCTTTTTGGACTGGAGGATTGTGACCAGCAGTGCTCCAAAGACGTTGGTTCTTTGTTTTTATTGTTTGTCATTTATGTAAATGATTTGGAATAGAATATAGAAAGCAAGTTAGTAAGTTTGTGGATGACACCAAAATTGGTGGCACAGTGGACAGTGAAGAATGTTTTCTAAGATTACAAAAGGATATTGATCAAATGGGTGAATAAGTTGACAAGTAGCAGATAGAGTTCAATCTGGATGAATGAGAGGTGCAGACAATTAGTGTGTGTTTGCTGCTGTCTAGTGCACCAGGAATGAGATGATTATATTCCCATCTCCTGGGTTTTGTACATCAATATCCTTCATGAACTTTAAGAGGCCTTACCCTTTCCATGGTTACCCTGTTACTGCTAATGTAGTTGTACAATGTCTTTGGATTATCGTTAACCTTATCTGCCCATGCTATATCATATCTCCTTTTTGCTTTCCTGATTTATCTCGAAATAATGCTCAACACTTTTGTATTGCTCAAGTGATTCAATTGAATAAAGTTGACTACATCTAAAGTAAGACTCTCTTTTATTCTTGACTACAACGTCAATAGCTTTAGTCATCCATTGGTCCTTAATCTTACCAGCCTTACCCTTCAATCCAACAGGCACATAATGCTTCTCAACTCTCGTTGTCACGCTGTTGAACACCTCCCATTTGCCAGACATCTTTTTAGCTAATAACGGTCTACTCTCATCAAACTTGGTAAGTCCTTGTCCCATGCTATTAGCATTTATGGTACTCAAATTAAAAAGGATAATATTAATGGAAGGCATGTTTTTTTTCCATTACCATTTTGAAACGAATAGAGTTATGATTGCAAGACTCAAAGCATTCTCCCATGCTTACTTCTGTCACTTGTTCTGCCCATTGCACAAAAGAACGCCTGATTTTACTCCATCTCAATTAGACTCATCCCCATATCGATGAAGAAAATTTTCTTGAACACATTTGACAAATTCTTCGCCATTCAACCTTTTAACACTATGGTAGTCCCAAACAACTTTTAGAAAATTAAATCCCCCATTATTACAACCTTATTAGCTTACATATGTCCGATAACACCTTGCATGTTTGTTTCTCAATTTCTTTCTTACTGTTGGAGGGCATATGGTACAATACAATCAACGTGCTCTTTCCTTTCTTTATTTTTAACTTCTACCAATATATGTTCAGTGGATGATTTATCACAAATGATCATCCTATACAATCTCTTCAAAGTGATCTTAACTTTCTTATTTTTAATGCTACCCATATATTTCAACTGGATGATTTTTTTTGGAAATAACTTCCCCAGTTCCAGCAATAATTTATTCCTTAATCAAAAATAGCAAGCCTCCCTATCCCCGCCCATGGCATGTCTCCTTTTATAACCTTTCTATGAAACCTAAAACCTGGAATGTTGAATTTGCAGTCGTGAACATCTCTCAGGCAAAAGCGTGTGCTGCAGATGCAGGAGATTAGAGTCGAGAGTGTGGTGCTGGAAAAAGCGCAGCAGGTCAGGCAGCAGCTGAGGATTATGAAAATCGATGTTTCGCACAAAAGCCCTTCATCAGCCTGTTCCAGATGAGAGGTTTTTGCTCGAAACGTCGCTTTTCCTGTTGCTCAGGTGCTGCCTGGCCTGCTGTCCTTTTCCTGCACTACACTCTTAATCTGAACATCTCTAAAATAACATTCTGTAATAAATATGATGTCCCCATCCCATGTTCTTAAACATGCCCTGAGTTCATCATCTTCCCTGTAAGACCCCTTCCGTTGAAAAAAGACCATTTAGTTCTTGAGAATTACTGTATACTATGACTTTTTTGTCTTTCTTTTCTAACTGACGTGCTCTCTTCACACTCATAACCTCCTACAGCCGTCATACCATTAACACTGCTCCTTAGAATCCCCCCGTTGTCCTCTCTATCAATATAAAGTCTCCCTACATAGAGTGAGCAAATCTCCCTGCTAAAATATTGGTTGCTTTCCAGTTTAGATTAGACCAATCCTGTTTGGAGAGATCTTTTTTTTAATTCCAAAACACATTTCAATTTCCTCCCAAACAATACCTCAACAACAAACTAGCTCTTCAGCCATTAATTTTTCTCCTTTCACCTTTTGTTCCTTTCCCGGTTGAATTTGGTATTGGGAGTTGTCATATTAATGTTACCATTCATTACCTACAGACAACAATGTCAAACTGCACTTCAATAAGTTTCGAGAAGAAAAATGCCTTCTCTGGAAGTGAGCGCATGTAGCACTCTCCAGGATGAAGGCACAACTCCTTATTTAAAACAAAACTGTTTAATTTTTTTGAAACAAAAACAAAATTGCAGTGTAAACAATCTTTTAAAGGATAAATAGACTTTTTTGTAAACCATACTGAAAATGTTCTTTTCAAAAATGTTCTTTTGAAAGAAAATCCACGATTTCTTTTTGCTTTTTTTGGTTTGTTTTCGAATGTTAATAAAACAAAATAGAAAACTATTGCTATATTAATAAACTACTGTAACTATATAAACTGCAAAAAAAGATTATGATAAATATTTAACTGCCTGCAATCCCAGGAGCAGCTGTAAGATCCATGCTGCTCTAAAAACATTTTTTTGCAACTGTTTTTACAATATGAAGAAAAATGTTTTAATAATTTGTTTCTAGTTAAAGGTAGACATGCCAATATGATTTGATCCCCTTCCATTGGTTGATAAATAGAATTTAATTGAATCTTTATCCTCATCGCTCCAGCTTTTTCAAGCAAATTTTGAAATCTGTATCCATCCTACGAACGAGAAGTTCATTCGGCTCTGACTATTGCAGGGAATGTTACCAAGAACATTATCCAGGGTCCACGTAAAACACAAATATTGCAGTGAAACCATCTAAACCGAATCCAATATTAATTATGTGCATGCCTAATGAATAAAACATGCAGTGGGGCATACTATAAAAGGAGAATTCAGTTCCATGTCCCAAATAAAATCTGTGGCTCCCTCATAGAAAGACCACAACTGCATCAAGCTGTAAATTCACCATAATGGGGAAAAACAAGAGACCGGGATTATCATTTTTCCCTGTGAATAACATCCGAAGAACAGGAAGAAAATCAAGGCTTAGTTGTGAACGTCATAAATGACGAGGATGAGAATGGGATGGAGGGATTTCAGGGGAAATGATAAACAATGTTGTGGATGACACAAACATGAGCTGGGTGGTTGACAGTGAGGAGGAACAAGTGAGGGTACAGGAGGGTATAAACCAGTTGTTCAGGAGATCGGATCAGGCACTGATTAAATTTAACACTGATAAGTGTGATACCTTTCAGAAGTAACAAGACAAGAGAGAACTCAAACTGAAGAGAGGCCACATTTCCTTGATTTCGCTTTTAAGCAAAGAAGGTTAAGAGGTGTTTAACAGAATGCAGTGTAAGCACAGGGTGAAAAGGGAGCAGTTCTTCCCATTACTCCAAGGCTCAAAAACAAGGAGGCACACTTTTATAGTGAAAATGGTCTCTCCGTTAATCTGTAAAATATAGAAAACACTTCCTTATTTCTAAATGTGTTGGGTTTCAGGTGAAGCAGCATTTCACTTGTACTCTTTCAATCCAGTCTCCTGTCAATGCTGCTCACAATGTGGAGACCAAACCGAGACTGCGTTGAGGAACACTCCCACTCTGTCTGTAGGAATAACCCTGACCCTCTCATTGCTTCCCATTTCAATAACCTACCTTGCTCTCATGCTAACATTTAGGTCCTGGGCTGCTGCAATTTTCCAATGAAGCAGAACCCAAGCTCAAGTAACACCACAATGCTGTAGTCAGTGATTGTAGTGTTGAGGTGAAACATTTGCTGCAGTATTTGATTACAATATATATGACTTAAAGGGTTGCTTAGTGTGTGCTATCATTTGTGTTGGCTAACTAATATTTTTGTTTTGATTTTAACATATACTGTTAGTGGTTTGCCTCTGACATTTTGTTTTTCCTCAGGCTTCATTATTGATTTTGTACAAGTTTCAATGACACAGTATTCCACAGGATCACAGCTACCTCATTATTGGAGCACTATCTATCAGGATGGCTGACTTTACAATTTGGTGCATTAGAGCCTTAAGAAGTTAATATTCACTTCCATAACTTCACAGCCTGACCCCATTATGGCTGTTCTCCATTCTTCATACATTCTTCCTCCTCGGCTACCATTGTGTCTTATGCATACTGTACTGAATGGAGTGAATCAATTGCTCTCATTCAAACCCCAACTTACACCTATTTTACATCTATTTCTCTTTCACCCACACTTAAAAGTCCGTTTGTCTTTTGTGCTGCACCTCCACACCCCCTGTTTTCCGTCACCCCTCCTCCACTGCTGTGAAGGAATTTAAAAGACCATTTCCTAATCCCTTCCAGTTCTGAAGAAGAGTCACGGTGGACTTCAAATATTAACTCTGTTTCTCTGTCTTCGAAGATGACGGCAGATCTGTTGAGTTTCTCCAGAAATGAGCAGGACAAATGTACAATAAAACGAAGAACTATGGATATTGTAAATCTGAAGCAAAAACAAAAACTAGAAGCTTTGAAGAACGATCACAGGACCAGAAAGATTAACTCAGCGTTAAATAGTAGCAACACAATAGCCAACCTCCAGTCTTTGGCTCTGATATCCTGTTTCTAGAGATCTTTACCGGAATGGTGAGCACAGCTTCAGATTGCCAGGCTGGGAGATGTGAATTCAGGTGTGAATCTATTTGCCCATTCTGTCTGTGTGCCTGACACTGACCTGGTGGTGCTCTGGTAGAAAGCACTCTCTGTGCATCTTGTAACATCCAGATCTACAGGACTGACAAGAGCTCATCTCATCAATGCCTTCATTAAGAATGTTCTTTATTTTAATATTTTTAAATGGCAGTTTTGTGAGATGCAGGAATTGAGGAGTTGTCATTTTTTAAAAACAATTATGCTTTTGTCATTGACCCTGACCCATGCAACGGGGATTTGTGAGTTCTGTTGTTCTCTGCAGACTGTCACTCAGAAGGTTGTATCACCAGGGAATCTGAGTGCAGATGGTCTTTGCTTGATAGAGTGTGAACTTACCAGTTTATGTCGGCTCGGACACAGTGTTTCTGGCGAATGTATAACTATGTAAATACCTCACCGACTGGTTCAGGGGTGAGTGCACTGGGCTCTGAGCACCAGCAGCTGGGAAACCTCATGTTGATTGTATGTGGCAAAAGTCAGAATTGCAGATGCTGCAGATCAGAGTCTTGATTAGAGTGGTGTTGTAAAACCACAGCAGGTCAGGCAGCGTCCGAGGAGCGGGAAAATCGACCTTTTGCCTGATGTCGATATTCCCGCTCCTCGAATGCTGCCGGATCGGATGTGCTTTTCCAGCACCACTCTAATCTAGACTCTGTTTGTATGTGGGGCTTGGCACCAGACTGGGTGAGAGCAGCTCCCTGAGTAAATGACAAGTATGGAGCTTGGGTTCCTCCTGCTGTGTTTGACCTAGTGCCATATCGTTATCTCCTTCTCATGAGTGAGCGTATCATGTTCTCTCGTCCTGATAGTGTCCACTTCCTGTAAACCCTTCCAGCCGTTGAACATCTCCCTTCTCTCTCACTCCCTCCAGCCCTTCCAACCTGGCCTTGGTCTCGTATCTCCTGCACTTCTAAATGACCAATGTTATCGCATTGCATTACTTTGAGCTGTGTGGGAACAAACCTTAAGTAGTTTTGGGCCATTGGAAGAAAAAGACAACTTCCCCTTCTCCACCTTTGTCAAACAGAGTCTGCTTTTTTGTCTCTCTCCCATAAGTGGAAGGAACAATCCTTTCAGCATTCACCCTGTGCATTCCCATGAGGATCTGTACATTTTAATGAGGACAACTGTCCTCCTGATGACCCTCAATGGCACAGCACCGAAGTGACTTGTTTATGTTCCTCGATTTTCTGCAACTGCTTCCTTTTGCTCTATCCCTCCATCATTTTGAAACCTCCCTCAGTCTGGACAATGCTCCAAACCACTAATTACTGAGAATGCTCCAACCTCCCTACCTCTGTAAACTCCCCACATTCCTACAATCCTCCTTGTCTGTGAGAACCCCTCCAGCTTCTACAGTCCTTCTAAATTATTGCATCTCCTACAGCCCTCACCATCTCTGTATGCTCCAGTCACTACATTTCTCCATGCATCTGTAAACCCCTCCAGCCCCTTCAAATCTGCCTATCTCTCCACGGTCTTGCAGTCCCACAAAACATCCCTCTACGTGGAACTTCCACCAGAGACCACGAGCCTCCAGATCTCGGTAATCCCCTGCGGTTCTCTCTCTTTCTGTTCCCATCTTCAGTCCCGACAACCCAACTTCCATATACAACATCATCAAGTCCCTGCAATCCTCCCGAACTGTGTAACCCCCAAAAGACCTTACAATTCTATTTTGATCACTGCCTGCCTGCAGTGATTTGAAACTTCGGCAATTAGAGTCAGAGAATCATAGAGATGTACAGCATGGAAACAGACCCTTCGGTCCAACATGTCTATGCCAATCCAGTCGCACCAACCAGCACCTGGGCCATCTCCCTCTAAACCCCTCCTATTCATATACCCATCCAGATGCCTTTTAACTGTTACAATTGTACCAGCCTCCTCCACTTCCTCTGGCAACTCATTCCAAATGCGTACCACCCTCTGGTTGAAATATTTGCTCCTTAGCTCTCTCTTATATCTTTCCTTGCTCAGCCTAAACCTATGCCCTATAGTTCTGGTCTCACCAACCCCAGGGAAAAGACTTTGCCTATTTATCCTATCCATGCCCCTCATAATTTTGTAAACCTCTGTAAAGTCTCCCCTCAGCTTCCAACGCTCCAGGGAAAACAGCCCCAGCCTGTTCAGCCTCTCCCTATAACTCAAATCCTCCAACCTTGGCAACATCCTTGTAAATCATTTCTGAACCCTTCAAGTTTCACAACATCCTTCCGACAGGAAGGAGACTAGAATTGCACACACTATTCCAAAAGTGGCCTAACCCATGTCCTGTACAGCCGCAACATGACCTCCCAACTCTTGTACTCAATACTCTGAACAATAAAGGAAAGCATACCAAGTGCCTTCTTTGCTATCCTATCTACCTGTGATTCTACTTTCAAGGACCTCTGTACTTCATTTGAAAAATTGGAGAGACAGATGGAGTGGCCTGAGGTCTTGTGGGTAAAGCTAGTTCAGTCTAAGCTTTTAGGCAGAGCCAGTGAGGTATTCGCAGCGCTGTCTAATGAGTGGTCAAACGGGCTATTTTAAGTGCTTATGGATTAGTACCAGAAGCATTTCGACAGCGGTTCAGAAACATAAAGAAAGAACCAGGACAGACTTATGTTGAGTTCTATTCAAATAAACATAGTAATCTTTCTGCAACATCTCCAGTCTCCATGCGTCTCTCTGTCATGGTGAGCTGCTCCAATCTCCCTAACCTTTCCTGCCTGTGTACACCATCAATTTGATACAACCCTTCTGATTTCAGTCGTATCCTGCAGATCCATTTTTGTGAATTCTGCCTAATACTCTCCCTATTTGTGTAAATACCTCCAGCCACTACAATTCCCTGTACTGTGCACCCACCAGACCGGAAAGCCATCGCTATCTGTGAAAGCTCCTTCAGGTCTATATCATCCACCTTGCTGAAACCCGCTCTCAGAATTGCAACCCCCATTATTTCCTAACGTTGAGTCTCTAAAACCATCCCTATCAATTTAATCTACTCCACTGCATACAACACTCCCAGTCTGTGTAATCTCTTCAATTCCTTCAGTTCCTATATACCTATGTATAGGTGTGACTGCTTTGTGGCCATTGTATCCTCATTTATATCTGCAAAAGGCTCTGCTCACTGTAGCACATCCTATGCTCATAAGTGAATCTGGTCTCTCACAAGCCTCTCTATGACTCCCTTGTCCAGTCTCTACAAGCTTCCCTATCCCTGTCGTATCTTGCAACACGCACACCACTCACTCTCTGACATACCTTCCAGTGCATAAAATCATCTCTCCTTCTAACTTTATCCAGTCTACAACTTCCTCCCTATCCATGCAACATTCTCCAGTCCATACCACCCCCCCTTTCCCTGTAATATTCTCCAGTCCATACCATCCTCCCTATCACTGTGATATTTTCCAGATCCCACAACTGTTGTTAAATGTACCACATTCTGGAATCATGCGAATGTTTCTACGCCCTGATCAGCATAGACCATGTAACGATCCACAACCCTACACACATCCCTATCTCTGGAATCTAATCAAAGTCGATTTATCTCTCTAACTTCCTCCAAACAATAAAATGTTTTCTCCTGTGAACATTCTGTAGCAACTGTAACTATGTTTAACCCTGCAACATTGTCGCGCCCCCAAACATCTCTCCCACTCAGTGACCTCTATCCATCCCTCAAAGGCCCTCTCTCAGTGACACGCGCCATGCATTTGCAACAAGGCAGATGGAATGACAGCATTAACTGAAGAGAACAGATATGATCGAAATGTTATTGTGGAGGGGTGGCTGCAGAATGATCATGACAGGGATGTGATTATTGAGGGGTTGTAGGGATTTAAGCAGGATCAGCAAAGAAACCAAACAAGGTCCCATTTTATTGTGAAGAAAGGATGCAGTCAGTGCATTAGTGAGACAGCCAATTTAATCTGGGAATCAAAATAAAGAGACATTTTGAATGGACAGCTTCCAAATAGCAAGGGGGATCTGGAAGATCAAATCACGATCCATGCTCGTTGGTAAGTTGGATACAATATTTTCTTGGTGATAGTAGACGGAGGCGTGTGGAGTGGTCAATTTCTGATTGGACGTCTGTGGCCAATGGTGTTTCACAAGGATCAGTGCTGCGATGTCTGTATGTGATTTATATCTGTGATTCAGATGAAAAGGTAAGCAGTTTGATTAGTATTTTGCAGACAACATTTGGAAAGGCATGTAATGATTAGGGATAGTTAGGGGAATTGTGGATAGTGAGGAAGAGTGTTAAAGGTTGCAGCACTATGTAGATCAGCTGGAACGCTGTGCAGACAAATCGCAAATTGAATTTCATCGGGACAAGTCTGAAGTGATGCATTTATGAAGTCAAATGGAAGAGAGAAGTGCACTAATTGACTAATTGGAAACATTGATAAACAGATGACCTTGGATGCAAATCTGTAGCTCCCTCAAAATAACAACACAACAGGATGTGGTGGTAGAGGGGGAGTATGGTATGCTTACCTTCATTGGTCACAGTATTGAATACAGACGTTTGCATGTCATGTTGTGACTGAATGAAACTTCATTCGGCCATGTTTGGAAGGTTGCGTGTCGTTCTCATCACCACACTACAGGAAGGATGTGGAGGTTTTGGGGAAGTTGCAACAGAGGGTTGGCAGAATGTTGCCTGGATGAGAATGTGTTTACTGTAAGGAGGTTGGACGCAGTTGGATTGTTTTGCGAGAATATCGGAGACTGAGGGGTGACCGGGTACAGGTATATAGCATTAGGAGAGGCGTGAACAGTGTGGATAGTTGGAATCCTTCTTCCAATGTAAAAATATCAAGTACTAGGGCGCCTCGGTTTAAGGTGAGATTGAGAACTTTTAAGAGAGATGAATGAGGCCAGTTTTCTTTACCAAGAGGGTGGAAGCTGCTTAGGAGGTGGGAGAGGTGGCAATGAGAGCAAAGTTTTGAAGTGGCATTTAGACAGAAACATGAACAGGCAGAGAATAGAGGGATATCGCCCATGTGCAGGCAGATGGGATTAGTTTAGAATAGCATCATGGTCAGCACAGCCATGGTGGGCCGAAGTGCCAATTACTCTGCTGTACTGTTCTATTTTCTAACTTAACGGCATCTACCCTGTCAAAGCCCCTCAGAATCCTGGATGTTTCATTCAATTTCTCTCCCATTCTTCAACCCCATTAGGTTCAAGGTCAATCTACTCCACCTCTTCTCATTGGAAAATCCCGCCATCTCCAGGATCAGCCGAGTGAACCTTCCCTGGCCTGCCTTCAATACAAGGGCATGCTTACTGTTCATTATAATCTAGGTGTGGTCTGACTTGTACCTTGCATCATTTTAGCAAGACCTTCCTATTTTTAGACTCCATTCCCTTTGTAATAAATGCCAGCATTTGATTTGCCTTCTCTATTGCCTGCTGACCCTGTAAGCTACTTTTTTAAGATTGGTAAACAAGAACTCTCTCAACCCTTTCTGCTGTCAGTCTGAAACCAAATAGTGTTAGTCTGACAGGAAGTTGGGAACGTGCTGGAATGTGTTTTTAAAGGATATGACAATAAATGATAACTGGATGTTTAGAAACAATGGGAGACGCATGACTTTATAAAAGGGGAATATTTTAAAATCTGTTGGATTCTATATTTTGGTGTGACCATAAATGCAGAATAGATAAGGGTGGGGGAGGCTCGTTGCGGTAGAGGGATATTTGAAATTTCAGAAGCATTTTGACAAGTTTCAACAAGGGCTAAAAATTAGCTCGGGAGAGAATAAGACCCCTGAAAGGTCAATGAGGCTGTCTGTGTGGAATCACTGCTGATGGGGGAATATACTGAACAAATATTTTGTGTTAGGATTTACTGTGGGGAAAACATGGAAGCTCGGGAACTTGGGAAAATACATAGTGATGTCTTGAACAGAGTCCACATTGGAGAACAGGAGGTGCTGAATGTCTTAAAATGCAAAAAGTTAGATAAAACCTTGGGAAATGATCAGATGTACTCCAGCGCCTTGTGAGAAGCGAGGGAGGAAATTGCAGGGCCCCTCCCAGAGATATTTGTATCATCGACAGCCACTACAGACCAGTGAGAATGATGGCAGGGGTGGGAGGTTATTGGAGGAGATTCTGAGAGAAACGATCATCGTGCATTTGGAAAGGCAAGGACAGATCAATGACAGTCAGCATGGGTTTGTGCACGGGAAATCATGTCTTAAACCTCAAACCAGCATGGCAGACTGGTTATTAAGTTTAGATCACACATAACCAGGGAGCGCTCACCAACTGGATACAAAACAGGATTGACGGTAGGAGACAGAACATGTTCATAGAGGGTTGCTGCTCAAACTGCAGGCCTGTGACCAACGGTGTGCCATGGGGTTCGGTGCTGGGTCACTGTTGTGCATCACTTATATAAACAGTTTGGATGATAATACAGGAGCCATGGTTAGCAAGTTTGTGAGTGAGACTGAAATTGGTGATAATGTGGACAGTGAAGAGGGTTATCGAAGAGTACAATGGGATCAACAGTACTGCTGGGCCAGTGAGGTTAGGAATACCAGGTGGAGAAATACAAGATGTTGTCTTGTGGTAAAGCAGACCAGGCTGGACTTGTACAGTTAATGTTAGGACCCTGGTTAGGATTGTCAATCAGTGACCCAGGGATGCAGGTATACAGTTTTTTGAAAGTAGCGTCATGGGTAGACAGGCTGGTGAAGCAGGCGTTTGGGATGGTTACCCTTCATTGGGCAGAGCATTGAGAGTAGGAGTTGGGATGTCATGGTGTATCTGTACAGGACATTAGTGAGGCCTCTGTATAAGCATTGTTGATTATCTGGTAAAAATCAACTTGTTCACGTATGTCCTTTAGAGAGGAACACCTGACATTCTTCCATGGCCTGGCTCACATGTGACTCCAGTCCCACAGCAATATGGCTGACTCGGAGCTGCCTCTGGGCAATTAGCAGTGGGGTAATGTATGTTGGTCCATCCGGTGACATCCTCAGGCCATGAATGAATCAATGAAAATACATATGTCCATCCCTACCTCTGCAAACAGCTCTAGTTGCAGCAATTCGTACTGGCTTTGTAACATTGTTCAGGCCTTTGCCCCTCTCTGTAACACCCTCACCACTTCCAGCACCTTCAATTCCCCCTGTTCTGATCATCTGATTAAATGCTGACGTTACCTTTTCCTACTTCACTCCTCCTGCTCGGACACTACCTAGCGATCTCTTTAACAAATGTGTCCACATTTCTAAACGTTGGCTTCTTCAGAATTGATTTTTTTTTTTCATCTCTTAATCAAATCCGTTAAGTCCTGGGCCAAGATCGTCCGAAGTGGGGAAGGAGCATTGGGAAGGTGTTGAGCACAAAGTTTCCTGAAGAAGGGCCTGTGCCCGAAACGTCGAATCTCCTGTTCCCTGGATGCTGCCTGACCTGCTGTGCTGTTCCAGCAATAAAGTTTCAACTTTGATCTCCAGCATCTGCAGACCTCACTTTCTCCTCGAAGATTTCAACCTACTGCGAATCCTCTTACAAGGATGCCTTCCTTGAAGAAGCTCTCTGCCTCTCTCTACAAAGATTTCAGTGGTCCTGAAGAAGGGCCTGTGCCCGAAACGTCGAATCTCCTGTTCCCTGGATGCTGCCTGACCTGCTGTGCTGTTCCAGCAATAAAGTTTCAACAAAGGTGTTGAGCACCTCGAGACTTGCTGTGGGCAAAAATAGGAATCCAGGAGAAAACAGCACAAGGAGCGCGCTGTCACACCATGCCCCACCCACCCCCTTCCCATGGCCACCTTCTGCCCCAAGTGTAACAGAATCTGTGAAAGGCAACATCGGGACCCGCAACGCCCAAGAGTGGGAGAGAGTCAGCCTCGTCTGTGACCCATCGCCAAAAAGATGATGAGATAGGATGGTTGAATCCCCTCACAATTATCCCATTGCCTTTGTTACAAATTCAAACAATTCCCTGTTAATGCAGTGTCTAATAATGTGATATCACTCGGTATCTCTCCATGTGGTATCCCTCGCTGTGTCAGTCTATTTGCCGCCTCTGTCAGCATTTCTCCCTCTTACAGATGGTCTGAGATCCTGAGTCAACAGAATTGTCCACTCCAGAGAGACGCAGCAGCATGGGCAAGGGATGGAGACTGGGATTTTCGAGATCTCTGCTGGACTCTGTGCCACTCTGCATGAGTTATCCTCATTGCATCAGTCTAATTTCCAATTCTTGTCTATTTCTGTCTCATGCAGGTAATCAGGATGTTCCTAATTCCTGTCTCATCCATCACCTCATTGAAGCTGGTTGGTCAGCCAGAGAGGGATGGAGAGGGAGATCTGGAGCCTTCAGTAAATCCTGCAGCCCGTAAGATCACTCACAGTAAACAGTACAGGGTAGAGGTAGTAGACTTCTATATTCAGACCTGGAAGACAGGACATAGACACAGATCTGGGCAAGGAACAGCAACATTCTAGACTTCATTTCCACCATCTTGTGAGGGTCCTGCTTTCACCTCTGCTGTACTGGTCCTCCATGCGACAGCACAGGGGATCGCAGGCATCAATCCTGGCCCATGCTGTGTTCGTGATCTCTGTAATATCCTCCAGTCCCGATAATCCTACCTCTGTCTGGAATCTCCTCTAGTCCACACCATTCTGCGTCTCTGTCAGGTTCTCCAATCCCTAACACCCTAATTCCTAAACTTCTGCAATAGATACTAAATTCCTTCATCCCTGTAAACCCTGACAGTCCTGTCTATCCCTATAAGATCCTCCCACCAATACCACCCTCCATGTCAACGTATTTGTCTTTAACCTCTCCATCGGTCCCTATCTATGTAATCTTCTCCAGCTCCTACCACCCTTCCTTAGCTGTGGAAATTTTGTAATCTCCTTATCCTTCTCCAATTCTTTGATCTTTATCTTGTTAAATTTCACCCTCATTCCCGACACCATACCCCTCGCGACCACAGGAACCTCTTTCAGTTTGTGCAACCCTCCCCATCTGTGTAACTGCCTCCATCCCAGCAACCTGGCATTCTCCATTGCCTTCCAATCTCTGTAACCATCAGAACCGAGAAGCCTTCTTATAACTGTAAACGTCTTCAGTCACTACAATCTTCCATATGTCTGTTAGTATACACAATACACTTCTCCCGGAAACACTCCCCGTCTGTGCCTCTCAGACTGTCTGCCTCTCTCTACATCCATCCCTATCCCTATCTCCAGAATCTAATCCAGCTCCCTCTATCTCTGTAAATTCCTCCAATCCCCAAACCCCTTTGTCCCTCTGACATTCTTGACCAGATGTAACTTTGTTTAACTCTAACATCCTTGAGTCCCTGTAAGCCTCCCTATCTCTGTAACCTCTACCCATCTGTTCAACCCCCCACCACTGAGGAATGACTCCCTGTATTCGCCATAAGGCAGATGGAATGACAGTGAACAGATATGATGGAACTGTCATTCCAGAGATTTAGCTGCAGAATGACCATCACTGGGAGGTGAATACTGAAGGGTTGTTGGGATAGAGTTATACTGAAGGGTTGTTGGGATAGAGTTATAGAGTCGGAGAGATGCACAGCATGGAAACCGACCCTTTGGTCCAATCCATCCATGCTGAGCAGATATCCCAACCCAATCTAGTCCCAATAGGCAGACGAGGCAAAAAGCTAACAAGTTGTGAAGGAAGAATGAGGTTAATGTATTAATGAGATAGTCATGTGGATCTGAATATCAAAAGTGGAGCTGAGAATAAGCAAACAGCAGCAACCGTTAGCAGGAATTCTTTTGTAGGCACCAACCAGTGATGGAAATGTCAATATGGTTACAGTCAGGACACTGAATGTACTTATGGCAAGGGTAGTTCAGTAACTGTGTGTGACAGTGGTCTCCATGCCGACTGATACAGCACTGTCAGTGCTGTAACAGATAGAATCCTGGATTGTATGTGAGATGGTTTTCTATAACATCATATCATATTTGTAGATCAAATGCTGTGTACTAATAAATATCTAATAATCCCATTATAAAGGATATTTGTAAGCACAGACCCATTATATTATGCAGGATATATTGAGTTTGTGCTCAGACCATGAGATGTAGGAGGGGAATGAGGCCATTTGGCCCATTGAGTATGCTCTGTCCTTCAATCAGATCATGGTGGATCTGATACTGTTCAACTCTACTTTCCTGCCTTTTCCACAAAACCCTTGTTTTGCTGATTCATTAACATCTGCAGGAGGTTACAGAACAGTTGGAGAGGTAGACAGAAATGGCAAATTGAGTTTAACCTGGACAAGTGTGAGATGATGTCAAATTTAATAAGAATGTTAGCATACTGAGGGATATTGATATACAGAAGAATTTTGGTGCAAGTCAGTAACTCCCAGAAAATGGCAACAAAAGTGTTTCAGATGGGAAAGAAAGCAAATGGAGTACTAGCCTTCATCAGTCACAATGTTGGGTATAGTGGTTTGCATCTGATGCTGTGATTCTATAAAACGTTTGTTTGGCCACATTTGGAGTACTGTGTGCAGTTCTCATCTACACACAATAGGGAGGATGTGGAGAGGGTGCAAAACAGGTTTATCAGCACGTTGCCTGTGTTAGGGTTTTTAAGGGTGTGTTAGGTGTAAGAGGAAATTAAACAAAGTTGGATTGTTTTGTGAGAGTATCAGAGGCTGACAGGTGACCAGGTACAGGAATATAACATTTGGAACAGGGATAAATAATGTTGATAGTCAGAATCTCTTTTCCAATGTGTAAGTTTCAAATACTGGAGCGCATAGGTTTAAGGTGAGAAAGAGGAAGTTTAAATGAGATGTGTGAGACAAGTTTTTTGTTTACATAGAGTGGATGTTACCGAGGGAGGTTGTAGAAGCAGAAATGTGAGTAAAGTTTTGAAGTGGGATTTAGACAGAAACATGGTATGAGTTAGAATTGCATCATGGACAGCTCTGACGTGGTGGGCCGAAGGGCCTGCTGCTGTGCTCTACTGTTCTATTTACTAACTTCTCAGCATCTGCCCGATCAGACCCCCTCAGAATCTTGGATGTTTCATTCCATTTCTCTCTCATTATCTAAACTTCAATGGGTTCAACCTCAACCTACTCCACCTCTTCTCATTAGAAAATCCCTCAATTCCCAGGATCAGCCGAGTGAACCTTTTCTGGACTGCCTCCAATGCGACAATATCCCTCCTTTGGGCACTCACACTGTTCATAATATTCGAGGTGTGGTCTGACTTGTACCTTGCATCGTTTTAGCTAGACCTGCCTATTTTTAGACTCCATTCCATCTGTAATAAATGCCAGTATTTGATTTGCCTTCTCTATTACCTGCTGACCCTGTAAGCTACCGTTTTCAGATTGATAAACAAGATCTCCCTCAACCCTTTCTGCTGTCAGTCTGAAACCAAATATTGTTAGCCTGACAGTAAGTCGAGAGCATACTGAAATTGTTAGAAAGGATATGTCAATATATAATAACTGGCCACTTAGAAACACATTTGATAAAAGAGAATTTGTTTTTGAGCCTGTTGGATTTAATTTGTTGGTGTGAATATAAATGGCAGAATTGTAAGTTTGCAGGAGGGGTGTAGTGGTATAGGGGATATGGTGTATTTGAATCATCAGAAGCCTTTGCGCAAATTTCAATAAGGGCTAAAGAGTAACTTGGTAGCGAATAGGGCCTCTTAAAGATCAATAAGGTCACCCATGTGTGGCACCAGAGGAGATGGGTGAGATATTAGACAAAATAATCTTGTCAGTATTTGCTGTGGCGAAAGAAAAGGAAGCTCGCGAACTCGAGGAAATGAGTAATGATGTCTTGGAAAGAATCCTCACCAGAGAAGAGCAAGTGCTGGAATCTTAAAACAAATAAAGGTAGATCAATCCTCAGTAGCTCATTGGGTCGATCCTAGAATATTGTGGGAAGCGAGGGAAGAGCTTGCAGTGTCCCTAACAGAGATATTTATATTATCAACAGACACAGTGAAGTGTTGGAAGAATGGAGGGCGGCTGATGCTGTTCTATCGCTTAAGGACTGCAGGGAAAAGCCAGGAAATTACAGCCCCTTGAGCCTAGTGATGGGGAAGTTATTGGAGGAGATTCTGGGAGAAAGGAGCTCCTTACATTTACAAAGGCAAGGGCTGATTTGAGATGGTCAGGATGGCTTTGTGACTGGAAAACCATGTTTCACAAACCAAATTGAGGGGGTGGCCAAAGATGGATGAAGGCAGAGCAGTCAATGTTGTCCACGTGGACTTTAGCATCTAGTCAAGAGGAAGGAGGAAGTTTACTTAAGGTCGAGGAAGCAAGGATCAGACAGGGCTCCAGAGAGTTGCTTTGGGTGGCACGGTGTCTCAAGTGGTTAGCACTGCGACCTCATAGCACCACGGACTCCATTTCGCTTCCAGCCTCAGGCGACTGTCTGTGGGGAGTTTGCGCATTCTTCCCGTGTCTGTATGGTTTTCCTCCAGGTGGTCTGGTTTCCCCCCACAGCCCAAAGATGTGCAGATTATGTGACTCAGCCATGCTAAATTAATCATAGTGTTCACGGATTTGCAGGTGTGGCGCATTAGTCAGGGCAAATGGAGAGTAATAGAGTGGGGGAATGGGGCTGCGTTGGATACTGTTTGGAAGATTGGTATGGACGTGTTGGGCCAAATGGCCCATTTCCACACAGCAGGGATTCTCTGAAGGTACCAGGAAGGAACCGAGGAATGGACTTAGGGCAACTAGAAGGGGGCGTGAAAAAGCATTGTTGGGAAGTATTAAGGAAAACCGTAAGGTATTCTCCACTTATGGGAGGAACAAGAGCATGGCCAGAGTGAGAACAGGGCCGGTCAGGGATAGTGGAAGGAACTTGTGCCTGGAGTCATAGGAGATAGGGGAGGTCCTTAATGAATACTATGCCTCAGTATTCACTGCTGACAGGGACCTTGTCATTTGTTAGGACAGCGTGAAACAGGCTGATGTACGTGAACAGGTGGATGTTAAGAAGGGGGATGTGCTGAGAATTTTGTAAAAGATAAGTCACTGAGCCAGACTGGATGAGTCCATAGTTAATATACGAAGCGAGGGAATGGATTGCTGCGCACATTGGTGATGACCTTTGCACCCTCACTGTCCACTGGAGTCGGACCAGATGATTGGAGGCAGGAAAATATTATTCCCTTGTTCAGGAAAGGGAATAAGGATAATCCTGGGAATTGCACACCTGTCAGTCTTATGTCTGTGGTGTGCAGATTATTGGAGAGGACTGAGAGACAGGATTTATTATTCATTGGGAAACCATAGTTTGATCAGAGATAGTCAGCATGGTTTTGTCAGGAGCAGGTCATGCCTTACAAGTCTTATTGAATCTTTTGAGAATGTGACGAAATACCTTTATGGCTCATTCAGAAAGTATGGAGGAATGGGGTACAGGGAAAGATGTCTATCTGGATACTGGATTACTGGCCCACAGAAGACAGAGGGTGATGATAGATAGAAACCATTCATCTTGGAGCTCAATGACCAGTGGTTTTCTGCAGGGAGTGGCTATAGGACCTCTGCTCTTTGTGAGTTTATGAATAAGTTGGATGTGTGAGTGGAAAAGTCGGTTAGTAAGTTTCCCAATGACACAAAGGTTGGTGGAGTGGTTGATGGTGTGGGGGGCTGTTATAGGTTGCAACGGGACATTGACAAGATGCTGAGAAGTAGTAGATGGAGTTCAATCTGGAAAAGTGTGAAGTCATTCATTTTAGAAGATTGAATTTGAATGCAGAATTCCTGGTTAATGGTAGGATCCTTGGCAGTGTGGAGGAACAGATCCATAGATCCCTCAAAGTAGCCACCCAAGCTGATCGGCTTGTTAAGAAGGAATATATTGTGTGGGATTTCATTAGTTTGGGGATTGAGTTTTAAAGCCGTGAGGTTATGTTGCAGCTCTGTAGAGCCCTGGTTAGACCCCAGTTGGAATATTGTGTTCAGTTCTGGTCCCTTCATTACAGGAAGGATGTGGAAGCTTTAGAGAGGGTAAAGAGGAGATTTACCAGGATGCTGCCTGTACTGGAGGGCATGTCTTATGAAGAAAGGTTGAGGGAGCTAAGGCTTTTCTCATTGGAGTGAAGAAGGATGAGAGGTGACTTGGCAGAGATGAACAAGGTGATGAAAGTCATAGATAGAGTGAATAGAGAGATTTTTTTACCCTGACATGGATAGCTATTACAAGGGGTTATAATTTTCCAGTGATTACCAGATGGTTAAGGGGAGATCTCGGAGGTAGGTTCGTTACATATAGAGTGGTGTATGTGGAATGCACTGCCAGCGGTGGCAGTTAAGTTAGATGCATTAGGGACATTTAATATACTTCTGGATAGGCACATGGATGATAATAAAATGAAGGGAATGGAAGTTAGAGTCATAGAGATGTACAGCATGGAAACAGACACTTCAGTCCAACCTGTCCATACCAACCAGATATCCCAACCCAATCTAGTCCCACCTGCCAGCACCTGGTCCAAACCCTTCATATTCATATACCCATCCAAATACCTCTTAAATGTTGCAATTGTACCAGCCTCCACCACTTCTTCTGGCAGCTCATTCCATACACGTACCACCCTCTGTGTGAAAAAGTTGCCCCTTAGGTCTCTTTTATATCTTTCCCCTCTTATCCTAAACCCAACTTCCCAACCCCGGCAACATACTTTGTCTATTTACCCTATCCATGCCCTTCATAATTTTGTAAACCTCTATAAGGTCACCCCTCAGCCTCTGACACTCCAATGAAAAAAGCCCCAGCCAGTTCAGCCTCTCCCTGTAGCTCAAATCCTCCAACCCTGGCAACATACTTGTAAATCTTTTCTGAATGCTTTCAAGTTTACCAACTTCTTTCCAATAGTAAGGAGAACAGAATTGCACGCAATATTACAACAGTGGCCTAACCAATGTGCTGTACAGTCGCAACATGACCTCCCAACTCCTAAACTCAATACTCAGACCAATAAACGAAAGCATACCAAACGCCTTCTTCATTTTCCTATCTACCTGCGACTCCACTTTCAAGGTGCTATGAACCTGAACCCCAAGGTCTCTTGGTTCAGCAACACTCCCTAGGACCTTACCATTAAGTGTGTAAGTCCTGCTAAGATTTGCTTTCCCAAAATGCAGCACCTTGCATTTATCTGAATTAAACTCTATCTGCCACTTTTTTTTATCTTATGGTCGGATAAAAGATTGGTATATCATCATGGCCGAAGGGTCTTGTTCTGTACTGTTCTGCGTTCTACATGTCGTATGGAAAGCTGGGTAATAAGGTCAGATCAGTGTAAAAGGTTATGATGTTCAGGAGGAGCTAGTCAACTGGACAGAAAATTGGGCTTGATGGTAGGAGACTGAGGGTGATGGGAGACATATTGTTTTTCTGACTGGAGGCATGTGACCAGCGGTGGAGTGGGCCCACTGTTGTTCGTCATTTGGATAAATGGTTTGGATGGGAATATTGTTAAGTAAGTTTTTTGGGTGACACTGAAATTGGTGGTAAACTGAACAGTGATGAAGGTTATCTGTGATACAAACAGGATGGACAGTACTGCTGGGATAGTGGGCTGAAGAATAGCAGATGGAGTTTAATTAGATAAATGTGAAGTGTGTCATTTTGATGAAACAAACCAGGGTGGGACTTGTACAGTTAATGTTCGGGCCCTGGATAGTGTTGTCAGTCAGTGACCCAGTGATGCAGGTACACAGTTCTTTAAAAGTGGTGTCACAGATAGACAGGCTGGTGAAGAAGGCATTTGGGATGGTTTCATTCACAGGGCAGAGCATTAAGAGTAGGAGTTGGGACATCATGTTGTATCTGTACAAGACATTGGTCAGGCCACCATAAAAGCATTGTTGATCAGTGGGAAGAACTCATCTGGTTCACTGACCTCCTTTTGTGTAGAACATCTGACATTCTAACCTGGTCTGGCTAACATGTGACTCCAGACCCACTGCAACATGGCTGACTCTGAGCTGTCCTCTGTGTAATTAGCAGTGACACCCACATTCCATGAATGAATAAATAAAAATACATATATCCCTCCCTACCTCTGCAAACACCTCCAGCTGCAGCAATTCAGACTGGCTTTGTAACACCGTTCAGGTCCTGACCACTCTCTGAAACACTCTCACCACCTCCAGCACCTTCACCTCTCCCTGTTCCTTTTGTGACATTAAACCCTTACACTGATTCCTCTTCCCACTGCCCAACTTCTGCTAGCAGACCCTTTGCAATCCCTTTAACACTTACTCCTAAAACATTCTCTCACTTCAGGATTTTCAGTACTTTTTGGTGATCTTCTAAGCCTCATAATCTAATATGATCCATTTTGTCCTGAGTGAGAGGCCGGTGGGAATTTCTTGCTGAGATTTTGTCTGTTTCAATGGAATGTTCTTTTGTTGAGTGATTTACACTTCCTTCAAACTGTTCATTTAGAGGCACATATTTCAGTCTGTTTCGCCTCTTTGCCATGGTCAGTTCTCATCTCAAACCCATGTAATTGGCTGTTTTTGTTTCTAGTTGTAGCTTGTCCTTTCTGTGGTTCACTTTAAAACTTTATATTCTTTAAACTGCACTTTATCACAATTTCTCTGAGGATCTCTCCAGGTGACATTACTCAGTCACTAAGTTTCATCACACAACGGTCGCTCTGAGATAGTTATGTCCCTAGCCAGTTGCACAATTTGTTATTCAAAAAAAACACCGAATTTTTTTTTTCTGAACTCCTCTTCCAATATCACTGTTGTCAGTGTGACTGTCCCAGATTATGTGAATATTGAAGTTTCCCAAAATTATCACAATGCCTTTGTTAAAAAATTCCAATGAGTTCCTGTTTAATGCAGTGATGAGCAATGGAATGCAGTTCGGTGGCCTAAAACTGTTCTGCTGCTTGTGTCCCTGGCAAGTAGTAGCCAGAATTTACATTCAGACTGACTCTACTTCATGATCTGAGGTCAAATGATTTCTCTGTAATGCCTTTGTTATCCATTATTGTTAGCGTTGCCCATTTTGCCTGAGTTTGCACAAGGTTGTGAACCAATGAATATTTATGCCCACCTTTTGTGCGCCCTGTACGCATGTCTCTCTGGTGTCTAAATCTCTTTTATCTCTGTGTCACAAATCAATCTACCTTATTGAAGAGACATTATCCATTCCAAAAAAACATAAGTTACTCTTTCCCACAATTTCCTGTCACAGACCTATTCCCTGATGTACATTCCCTGATGTAGTTAAACTCTGTCCCATCCTGTTCCTTTCTGCTTGTTTTCAGTCACATTCCCATGCTGCTCCCATACTTCACCTTTTCTCTTTGCATTTGGAAAGCTCGTTTCACCTGAACCCTGTCCCAGCATCCTCTGTGTCAGTTTAAAGCCCTGTCCCATAAACCTACCGACATGATTGGCCAGGACACTGGTTCCGATACAGTTCCAGTGGGACCATCCTAATGGACTATTTATTAAATCGGGTATGGGATGTGGGTGCCTCTGGCTGACCAGCCTTTCTTTTCCAGCCCTAGCTGCCTTCGAGCTAAGTAACTTGCTCGGCCATTTCAGAGGGTAATTGAGAGGCAAACATTTTGCTGTGGTATGTCGTGTAGACCACGTGAGGATGAGCAGATGTCCTTATCTAAAGGACAAGTATTTGGTTTTTTTGTACATCAGCAATGGTTTCATATTTATTTATGGATTGTTAATTACTATTTTTAAAATTATTAATTTCAAACACCACCATTTCTGATGGTGGGATTCAAACCCTCTTTCCCTGAACATTAGCTGAGGTTTTGGACACATGCTCTAGCAATAATACTACTTGGCCATCACTTCGCCTGCTCACTGTTTGGCTCATCCCTGAGCACTGATACCAGGGCATCATGAAGCTAAACCCATTCTTCCAACATGACTGTGTGATCCTGACACCTTCCTGCACTTTGGTGATATCACTTAGTCTCTCTCCATGTGGTATCCCTCACTGTGTGGATCTAATTGCTGCCCCTGTCAGCGCCTCCCGCTCTTCCAGTTACTCCAGATCCTGAGCTAACAGAATTCTCCACTCCGGAGAAATGCAACAGCATAACTCAGGGATGGAGTGGGATTTTCCAGATATCTGTGGGGCTCATTTCCATTCTCCATGTGTAACCCTCACTGCATCAGTCTAATTTTCTATTCTGTCTATTTTTCTGACTCCTGTAGGTGTTTAGGAAGTTCCTGACTCAATAGACCTCCCAATTGCTGGGGGTCTCGTTCAACACCACATTGAAGATAGTTGGTCAGCCAGAGAGACAAAGGGCAGGGAGATGTGGAGTCTTCAATAAATCCTGCAGTGAGGTAAGATCACTCAGAGTGCACAGAGCAGGGAGCAATGAGAGGGCTCCAAACATCGCTAACAGGACATGACATAGATACAGTGCTGGAGGGGGAGCACAGTACAGTACAGACACACCCCAGACTCGATCACCACCTCTACTTTAATTTACGTTGCACTGAGACAGCATGGGGAGTTCATAGTTATCAATCCAGGCCGGTGCTGTCTTAGTGAACATCAGGACAACAGAAGGGCAAGCAGTCCTCCGACGAGAGGTTGGGGATGCTGCCTGGGATCTTTCTGTTCTGTGCTCTCCCTCCATCACTGTGCTAAGACTCACTACTCTGCAACTCTGTGCCTATGGCATGGCTTGTGCACCAGTGTCTTCAGTAATTTTTAACTCCTATAATTGTTCCTGTCCCTGTAACTACCTCCCTTCCCGACAGTCCTCCACATATTTGAAATGTACTGCATTCCAGACTACCATCCCTATCGCTGTAACTTGCTTCAGTGTCTACAACATGCTTTATTTCAGTACTGTAATCCTCTTTAACTGGATACAGAGTGATACAGCATGGAAACAGAACCTGTGGTACAACTCATCAATGCTCTCCATGTTTCCTATAATGAATGAGTCTCATTTGCCTGAGTTCGGCCCTTAGCTCTTCAAACCTTCTCCCCTCCATGTACCTGCCCAAATGTCTTTTCCATGTTGTAATTGTTCTTGTTTCTCCCATGTTCCCCTGGCAGTCTGTGCACCATCCTCTGTGGATAATGTTGCCCCTCAGGTCCCTCTTTAATTCTTTGCTCTCTCACGTCCCGTTTGTACTCTCGAGTTTTGGACTCCCTTACCTTTGGCTATTCACCATTCTTAGGACCAATCCTTGTGGCACTCCACTGGTCACAGACCTCCAGTCTGATAAGCAAACCTCCACCACCACCCTCTATCTTCTACCTTTGAGCCAGTTCTGTATCCATATAGCTAGTTCTCCCTATATTCCGTGAGATCGAATCTTGCTAATCAGTGTCCCATGGGGAACCTTGTCAAACACCTTACTGAAGTTCCATATAGATCACATCTACTGCTCAACCCTCTTCAATCCTCTTTGATACTTCTTCAAAAAACTCAATCAAGTTTGTGAGACATGATCTCCCATGCACTAATCTCTATCTCTAATCAATCCTTGCTTTTCCAAATACATGGACATCCTGTCCCTCAGGATTCCCTCCAACAACTTGCCCACCACTGACGTCAGGCTCACTGCTCTATAATTCCCTCGTTTGTCCTTACCACTCTTCTTAAACAGTGGCACCACGTTAGCCGACCTCCAGTCTTCCGGCACCTCACCTGTGACTATGACATCCAGCACTTGCTCCTCTGTAATATGGACATTTTGCAAGGTTTCACCATCTATTTCCCTACATTCTATATCTTCCATATCATTATCCCCAGCAAAAACTGATGCAAAATATTCGTTTACTATCTCTGTCTTTTAAACGTTGTAATTGTAACCACGTCCACCCTTCCTCAGGAAGTTCATTCCACAATCAAAACACCCTCTCTGTAACAATTTGCCCCCATGTCTTTTTTTTTGAACATCTCTCTCTTCTAACCTTAAAAATGTGGTCCCTCCTCTTGAGAGTCCCCCATCCTGTGGAAAAGGCAACTACCATTAAATCAATTTATATCTCATTTTTTAAAATAAACTTTTATAACATCACATCTCAAACTCCAGGCTCCAGTGAAAAAAGACTCCGCCTATCCAGCCATTTTTCAGAACTCAAGCCTTCCATATCCAACAATGTCCTGGTAAATCTCTGCTGAACACCCTGCAGCTTAATAATATCCTCCCTATAACTGGGCGACCAGAACTCGACAGAATAGTGCAGAAGAGGCCTCATAAATGTCTGCACAATCTCAACATGACGTCCCAAATCCACCACTCAATGGACTGAGCAATAGTCAGGCATGCAAAGCACTGTCTTATCCATCCTGTGATGCAAGCTTCAAGATTTATGTACCTGAACCCGGAGGTCCCTCTGCTCTAAAACACTAACCGAAGCCCTAACATTAATTGTATAAGCTCTACCCTTGTTTGTTTTACCAAGTACCCTACCTCGCATTTATTCAGATTGAATACCATCTACAGTTTTTCAGCCCATTCACCCATTTCATCAAGATCCCTTTGTAATCTCAAAAAACCTCCTTCACTACCCACTATGTCACCCTGCAGCCTTTCCAGCACATCACACATGGCTGTCAATGGTACAAATATCTTTGCTCACGGCTCCACAATTTCTTCCCTAGCATCGCACAATGTCCTGTGATACACTTAATCAGGTCCTGGGTCTATCCATTCCTTTGTGTTGTAAAATCTCCAGCACCACCTCTTCTATAACATGCACTCTTTTTAAGTCATAGAGATGGGCAGCATGGAAACAGACCCTTTGGTCCAACTCATCTATGCTGACCAGAAGATCTAAACACATCCATTCCATTTACCAGCATTTGGCCAATGTATCTCTTAAACCCTTATTATTCATATATCCATCCAGATACCTTTTAAATGTTGTCATAGTATCAGTATCTACTACTTTCTCTCTCAGCTCATTCCATACATACATCACCGTGTGCATAAAAAAGCTGTCCCTTCAGTGCCGTTTGAACCTTTCCCCTTCAACCTTAAACCTATGCTCTCTAGGTTTGGACTCTTGAACCCCTGGGAAAAGACCTTGACTGTTTACCCAATCCCTACCCCTCATGTTTATATAAACCTCTGTCAGGTCACCACTCAGTCTCCGATGCTCCAGGGAAAATAACCCCAGCTTATTCAGCAACAATCTTGGCAACATCTTGTAAATCTTTTCTGAGCACTTTCAACTTTCACAACATCCTTCCTATAGCGGGGATACTGGAATTGCAGAGAACTCCAAATGTGGTCGAACGTATTATTCTTGTTCCCTGAGTTCCCCAGTCTTTGTACACAATAAGTTCTGGAGTAAAAAATATGCTTAAGGTCTTAGCCATATCCTGCGGTTCCACACACCAATGGTCTCCTTGATCTTTAAGGGATACTATTTTGTCTCGAGTTACTCTTTTACTCTTAATATATTTATACAATCACTTTTGGATTCTCCTTATCCTTCTATGCCGAGGCTATTTCATGTACCCTTTCTGCAATCCTGATTTCCACCCACAGTGTATTCCTACAGCCCCTGTGATCCTCAGGGATTCCCTTGATCCAGCTGCTGATACCTGACATGTGCCCCCTTTTCCTTGACCAGACCCTCAATAGACAGCCAGTGTTTCCGAATGCTGTCAGCATTGAGCTGCACACAAACAGGAACATGCTGGTGGTGATCGATCAGTTTATCTCACTTTTAAAATATTCTCACTTGCCAGACTTCCCTTTCCCTGCAAATAGACTCTCCAATCACCTTTTGAGAGATCCTGGCTAATATTATCAAGATTAGTCTGGCCCCGTTTTATAACTTGAACCTGTGGACCAGCCCTGTCCTTTTCCATGGCTATTTTCAAATTAATAATATTTCCCACTCACACCTCAGACCCTTTTCCTACCTTGTTTCCCAAGGGGAGGTCAGGTTTTGCCCCTTTCTCTTTTCAGGCCATTTACATATTGATTGGGAGTTTTCTGGAGCACAATTACCAAATTCCTCCCTTGCAAACACTGAACACTGGCACTCCCAGTCTAGGTTTGGAAAGTTTGAAAACCCCAGCCGTAACAGCCCTATTATTATGATTGATATTTGAGATCTCCTGATATGTTTGTTCCTCAGTCTGCCACGGAAGCTGTCCCTTCAACCTTAAACCTATGCCCTCTAGATTTAGACTCTCCAACTCTTGGGAAAAGACCTTGACTGTTTACCCAATCCATACCCCTCATGTTTATATAAACCTCTGTCAAGTCACCACTCAGTCTCTGATGCTCCAGGGAAAATAACCCCAGCTTATTCAGCAACAATCCTGGCAACATCTTGTTAATCTTTTCTGAACATTTTCAACTTTCACAACATCCTTCCTATAGCGGGGATACTGGAATTGCAGAGAACTCCAAATGTGGTCTAACATATTACTCTTGTCCCCTGAGTACCCCAGTCTTTGTCCACAATAAGTTCTGGAGTAAAAAATGTGTTTAAGGTCTTAGCCATATCCTGCGGTTCCACACACTAATGATCTCATTGATCTTTAAGGGACACTATTTTGTCTCGAGTTACTCTTTTACTCTTAATATATTTATACAATCACTTTTGGATTCTCCTTATCATTCTCTGCTGAGGCTATTTCATGTACCCTTTCTGCATTCCTGATTTCTACCCAAAGTGTATTCCTAAAGATCCTGTGATCCTCAGGGATTCCCTTGATCCAGCTGGCTCTACCTGACATGTGCCCCCTTTTCCTTGACCAGACCCTCAATAGACAGCCAATGTTTCCTAATGCTGTCAACATTGGCCTGCACACAAACAGGAACGTGCTGGTGGTGATCGTTCAATTTATCTCACTTTTAAAATATTCTCACTTGCCAGACTTGCCTTTCTCTGCAAATAGACTCCCCAATCACCTTTTGAGAGTTCCTGGCTAATATTATCAAGATTAGTCTGGCCCCATTTTATAACTTGAACCTGTGGACCAGCCCTGTCCTTTTCCATCGCTATTTTTAAACTAATAGACTTGAGTCACTTTGGCAAAATGCTTTCCCACTCACACCTCAGTCCCTTTCCCTACCTTGTTTCCCAAGGGGAGGTCAGGTTTTGCCCCTTTCTCTTTTCAGGCCATTTACATATTGATTGGGAGTTTTCTGGAACACAATTGCCAACTTCCTCCCTTGCAAACACTGAACACTGGCAGTCCCAGTCTCGGTTTGGAAAGTTTAAAAACCCCAAACATAACAGTCCTATTATGATGATTGATATTTGAGATCTCCTGATATGTTTGTTCCTCAGTCTGCTACTGATTATTCGGGGTCAGTAGGACAATCGTGTCAGAGTGATGACCCATTCTTATTTCTCAGTTCCACTAACATAGCTTCACTGGGTGATCCTACAGGAATATCCTTTCTCGGTACTGATGTAATGATTCATGCAATCAAACCCACCACCACACATCCTCTCTTGCCTCCCCTTTGATGCTTCCTGTAGCATCTCCACTTTGACACATTTCCTGCTATGTTCTTGCGTGCCTTGTCTGCTGAAATTGCTGTCTTCAACTTGGGCACCAACCTCAATCTTCTTTCTGGTCTTATGACTGTTTAAGGTGCAACACCCTGCCAGATTAGATTATATCCTCTCAAGCAGCTCTAACAATTCGCCCCATCAGGATGTGGGTCCCCCTCCTGCTCCCTGTCAACCTGTGCTGACACCATCAGCTTTGTTTCTGTAATAATTATAATATCCCAGTCCCATGTTCCAATCCATGCCCCGAGTTCATCTTCCTTAGCTGTCAGGCCCCTTGCATTGAAATAAATGCAGTTTAATCATCAGTTCCCCCTCTCCCATTTCCTGCTATGTTCTTGCGTGCCTTGTCTGCTGAAATTGCTGTCTTTAACTTGGGCACCAACCTCAATCTTCTTTCTGGCGTTATGACTGTTTAAGGTGCAACACCCTGCCAGATTAGATTATATCCTCTCAAGCAGCTCTAACAATTCGCCCCATCAGGATGTGGGTCCCCCTCCTGCTCCCTGTCAACCTGTGCTGACACCTTCAGACATCCAGGGACTTGCCCACCAAGGTCCCGGTGTTACTCAGTTCTCCAGGAGGACCTACCCTTCATGATGTATATTCTTCGCTTATGAGACTTCCCACAGTGCATTACCTCACAGTGATCAGAAGTAAACTCCATCTGCCATTACTCAGAGGGTGTACAACTTTGAGTATGACTAACTTCATCCAGTCTCCCCAACTATCCCTACCTCTAATTGTCGAGAGAATGCGCAACCCTCCCTATTGCGTTAACCTCCTCCAGTCCCTCTCACGGACACCATCTATGTAAGCTTCTCCTGTTCCTGACTATATTTTCCTCCTGTTCCAATAAACCCTTGTGAACTTTGTGACCTAGTCCAATCTCTGCAGTGCTCTGTATAATCAGCCTCACTGTGCCTGGAACCTGGCTTCAATTCCAGCCTTGGCCGACTGTCTGTGTGGACTTTGCATGTTCTCCCCCCGACTGTGTGGCTTTCTTCCGGGTGCTTTGGTTTCCTGCCATAGTTCAACATTTTCACGATACGTGGATTGGCCATCATAAATTGACTGTAGTATTCAGGCAAGTGTGGTTTAGGTGAGTTCACCATGAGGAATGCAGGATTTATTGGACAGGGAGAGGGATGGGTCTGGTTAGGACGCTCTTTAGAGGGTTGGTGTGGACTTGTTGGGACGAATGGCCTGTTTCCACACTGGAGATTCTATTCAGGTTATTGTCCAGTCCTGTCAACCATTCCTGTCTCTTGAACCTTGCCTCATCCCCAATACTCTCCTTATATGTGTAATCTCCAACAGTTTCTAAAACATTTCTTGGCGATGTAAGCTTCTCCAGTCCTTACAAAGATCGATATGACTGTCACCTCTTCCTGCTCTTAGAACCCTCTCTATAACTATTGCCATTCGTTACTGCACTCCCAATCACTGTTCCATCCTGAAACCCCCAAAAGCATTTATATCTCTGTAAACTCATCTGGACTGTCTATACTTACTTTTGATAATCCCGTTCTGAGACTTTCTCGATATCAAAAAAGTCATTAAGTGTAGATAACCCTTATTACTGTAACCTCCCTTCAACCTTACAGCACTGAGGATCTGTAGAACCTCTTTTCAAACAGACAGCCATCTCTGTGTCTGTAATCTCCTCTACTCCCCATAATACATTCTGTCTGAGCTCCTCTGTAGTCCATTAAACACTGTTTAACACTGTCTGTATCAGTGTAACCTTCACCAAAAACACAACCTTCCCTATCTGTGTAAATCCCTTCACCAGTCCCTATCCCTCTAAGCTCCGTCTAACAATACAACCCTCCATGTTTGTGTATTCACCTTCAGTCCCTACTCATCTCCCTATCTGTCTAACCTTCTCCATGCATTTTTGCTACAGTCTCTTCAACTGTCCCTGTCAGTGTAATATCTTCCAGTCCCGAAAACTCCCCACTCTTTAACTTTCTCAGGCCACACAACCCTCACTATCTGTGACCTACTCCTGTCGGAGAACCCTCCCTCTGTAAACTGCTCCAACTCTTCAACTCTCCATAAGCTCCTGCAGCTCCTACAGCCCTCCCTATCTACCAAACCTCTTCCAGTCCCTAAAACGCCATCAGTCTTTGGAGACCCTACCACCATCCCTATCTGTGTTATCTTCTCAGGTCCCTGCAACACTCCCAATCTGTAGATCCCACTCCAATGCCTGTGTCTCTCCCGATCCTGTTCCTACAAGACTCATTAACAATGTAACATCCTCCCGTCACTATCACCCACCCTGTCAATGTAAGCTCCTCCTGTATCTCCAAACATTTACTCATCTCCACAACCTTCTCCAGCTCTTACCCCCATCTGTGTAAACATCACTCTCCACTTGAACCCTCCCTACCGCAGGAACTTCCTTCTGTTTGTGCTATGCTCCCTTATCTGTGACACTGTCTCCAACCAAACTTGCTACCCAATCTCTCAAAAAAGAATCCAGATTCCACACCCTCCATGTCTAAATAACCCCCAGAACCTAAGCCTTCCTATATCTATAAACATCTTCAGTCACGATGACCCTCCATATCTCTGTTTGTTCCGCCAGATGATACAAACCTCTTTATCTCTGTAATTTGCTCAGCTCCCTAAAACAGTCCCTGTCTGCGTAATCCAACCCTGTCCTACAAACATCCTTATCCCTGGAAACTTCTCTATTCCTCCCAACATTCCCAACTCCATGAACCTGTCAGCCCTACAGCTCTCCACATTTCTGTAACCTCCTGTGGGTCTATGGTCCTCCCTCCCTGTGAAACCACCTCCAGTCCCCACATCCCTCCCAATCTGGGTCCTCTGCTCCAGATCAGGCCATTGCTGTCTCTGTAAACACCTGCACTCCTGACAACTCTTCCCATTTGTGTAACCTCGTTCAGACCCCATACTCTCCAGCTTCCTGCATCCTCTTCCTGCATTGCAACCAAAACCATGTTTATGTAACAACCTCCAGTGCTTAAACCTCCCCGACTCAGTAACCTCTTGCAGTCCTAACAAAGCACCTGAACTGTGAAACCTCTCATTTCCCTACAATCCTCCCTCCCTCCCTCCTCAAATGCCTTCATCACCATGAAACCTCACAATTACTGAAGCCTCCTTTTGGCACTGCAAACCCTCCTAATGTCTGCAAAATCCTTGTTACCTGTATCCCTCCCTATCTCTGTAACCCCCACCACCCTCTTGTGCCCTTCTGGGGAACATGGCAGAGGACGGAAGATTTGTAGCGTCTGGACCATATATACGGAGGTAGAATTCTGGAAATTACAGAGTTGGTCTAATGTTTGTGGTGTGCAGATTATTGGCGAGGACTCTAAAGAAAGGATTTATGACTACTTGGAAAGCCATAGTTAAATTAGAGACAGCATGGGTTTGTGAGGGGTCAGGTCATGCCTCACAAACCTTATTGAATTCTGTGAGGTTACGACAGAATACATTGATGGCTCATTCAGAAAAGAAGGATGAATGGGATACAGGGAAATCTGTCTGTCTGGATGCAGGATCGGATGGCCCAGAGAAGACAGAGTATGGAGTATGGCAGCAGATGGACAGTATTGAGCCTGAAGCTCAGTGACCAGTGGTGTTCTGTAACAATTATCTCTGGGACTCTGCTCTTTGTGATTTTTGTAAATGACTTGGATGTGGATGTTGGAGAGTGGGTTAGTAAGTTTGCCAATCACACCAAGGTTGGTGAAGTGGTGGGTAATGTGGAGGGCTGTTGTAGGTTGCAATGAGACATTGACAGGACGCAGAGCTGGGCTGGAAGTGGCAGATGGAGTTCAATCTGGAAAAGTGTGAAGTGATTCATTCTGGAAGGTTGAACCTGAATATAGAATACAGCGTTAAAAGGCAAAATACTCGGCATTGTGGAGGAACAGAGAGGGGTGTTATAGAGATAGAGAGGAATATCAGGACAGGAAGATTTTGTGGGTGGCACGGTGGCACAGTGGTTAGCACCGCTGCCTCACAACACCAGAGACCCGGGTTCAATTCCCGCCTCAGGCGACTCTGTGTGTGGAGTTTGCACATTCTCCCCGTGTCTGCGTGGGTTTCCTCCGGGTGCTCCGGTTTCCTCCCACAATCCAAAAATGTGCATGCTAAATTGACCATGCTAAATTGTATTAGGTGAAGGGGTAAATGTAGGAGTATGGGTCTGGGTGGCAGACGCTTCGGTGGGTCGGTGTGGACTTGTGTAAGTAATCTAATCTAATCTAATCTAATCTAATCTAATCATGGCATCCATGTCCATCGATCCCTCAAAGTTGCCACGCACGTTGATAGGGTTGCTAAAAAGTCATATGTTGTGTTGGCTTTCCTTAGCAAGGGGATTGATTTCAAGAGCCGTGAGGTTT
>NC_057714.1:30756565-30775320 GCF_004010195.1 Chiloscyllium plagiosum
GTACACAGGAGATTTACCAGGATGCTGCCTGGAATGTAGGGCATTTGTTATGGAGAAAGTTTGAGGGAGCTAAGGCTTTTCTCATTGGAGTGAAGAAGGGGGTGGGGTGACTTGGTAGAGGTGAACAAGGTGATGAGAGGCACAGAGGGAGTGAATAGTGAGAGACTTTTTCTCCTATGGCATAAATGGCTATTACAAGGCGCCATAATTTTAAGGTGATTGGAAGATGGATAAGAGGATAGAGAATGGTAGGTGGTTGGAATGCACTGCCAATGGTGGTAGTAAAGTTAGACACATTTGGGACATTTAATAGACTCTTGGACAGACACATAGATAGTAGTAAAATGAAGGGTATGTCGGCTAGTTTGATCTTAGTCGGATAAAAGGTTGGCATAGCATCATGGCCGAAGGGTCTTGGGCTGAACTGTTCTATGTTCTAAGTTTTATGTGGTAAACTGGGTAATAAGCTCAGATCAGTGTAAAAGGATATGGCATTATGGAGGAGCTCGTGAAATGGATACAAAATTTGCTTGATGGTAGGAGACAGAGCGCAATGGGAGACATGTTTTTCTGACTGGAGGTATGTGACCAGCGGTGGAGTGGGTCCCCTGTTGTTTGTCATTTGGATAAATGGTTTGGATGGGAATATTGGTTTCCTGGTAAGTAAGGTTTTTGAGTGTCACTAAAATTGGTGGTAAAGTGGACAGTGAAGAAAGTTATCTATGATACAACAGGATGAACAGTACTGCTGAGATAGTGGGCTGAAGAATAGCAGATGGAATTTAATTAGATAAATGTGAAGTGTTCCATTTTGGTGAAACAAACCAGGGTGGGACTTGTACAGTTAATGTTCGGGCATTGGGTAGTGTTATCAATCAGAGAGCCAAGGATGCAGGTACACAGTTCTTTGAATGTGGTGTCACAGGTAGACAGGCTGGTGAAGCAGGCGTTTGGGGTGGTTACCTTCATTGGGGAGAGCATTAAGAGTAAGAGTTGGGATGTCATGTTGTATCTGTAAAAGACATTGGTGGGGCCACCATAAAAACATTGTTGATCAGTAGGAAGAACTCCTCTAGTCACTTACTTCCTTTAAGGAAGGGCATTAAGTATTCTACCCTGGTTTGGCCAACATTTGACTCCAGACCCACAGCAATATGGCTGACTCTGAGCTACCCTCTGGGTAATTAGCAGTTGGGTCAAAGAATGTTAGTTCAGGCAGTGACACTCACATCCCATGAATAAATAAATAAAAATACATATGTCCCTCCCTACCTCTGCAAACCCCTCCAGCTGCAGCACTCCGTACTGGCTTTGTAACACCGTTCAGACCCTGACCACTCTCTGTAACACTCTCACCACCTCCAGCACCTTCACCTCTCCCTGTTCCTATTGTGTCAATAAACCCTGACCATGGTTCCCCTTCCCACTGCCCTCCTCCTGCGAGCATACCCTTTGCAATCTATTTAACATTTACTCCTAAAACACACTCTCACTTCAGGATTTTAAGTACGTTTTGGGGATCTTCTCAGCCTCATAAACTAGTATGATCCCTTTTGTCCTGAGTGCGGGACCAGTGGGGATTTCTTGCTGAGGTTTATACTGTTTCAATGGAATGTCCTTCTGTTGAGTGTTTTACACTGTTCCTTCAAATGTTTTCTGCTGTTCATTTACAGACACATGTCTCAGTCTGTTTAGCCAGTTTAATTAACCGAAGTCCTCTTCCAATATCAATGTTGACCGTGTGTTGTCCCAGATTATATGAATATTGAAATTTTCCAAAATTATCACAATGCCTTTGTTAAAAAATTCCAATGAGTTCCTGTGTAATGCACTGATGAGCAATGGAATACTGTTCAGTGGCTAAAACTGTTCTGCTTCTTGTGTCCTTGGCAAGTAGTAATTTACATTCAGACTGACTCTACTTCATGATCTGCAGCCAAATGCTTTCTCTGTAATGCCTTTGTTATCCATTATTTTTAGTGTTACCCACTTTTCCTGAGGTTTCGCAAGATTGTGAACCATTGAATATTTTTGTTCACCCTGTATCCATGTCTCCCTGGTGTCTAAATCTCTTTAATCTCTGTGTCACAAATCCATCTACCTTATTACAGTGACGTTGACCATTAAAAAAACATAACTTACTCTTTCCCACAATTTTCTGTCACAAATCTATTTGCTGATGTACAATTTTAGTTAAACTCTGTCCCATCCTGTTCCTTTCTGCTTGTCTTCAGCCACATCCCCATGCTGTTCCATTGCTTCACCTTTTCTCTTTGGATTTGGAAAGTTCCTTTCACCTGAACCCTGTCCCAGCATCCTCTCTGTCAGTTTAAAACCATGTCCATAAACCTACCGACATGATCGGCCAGGACTCTGGTCCCAGCACGGTTCCAGTGGGACCATCCTAATGGATAATTTATTAAATCAGGTATGGGATGTGGGTGTCTCTGGCTGACCAGCCTTTCTTGCCCAGTCCTAGCTGCCCGAGACATGAGTAACTTGCTTGGCCTTTGAAGAGGGTAATTGGGAGGCAAATACTTTGCTGTGGCTATGTCGTGCAGACCACGTGAGGATGGGCAGATGTCCTTCTCTGAATGACATAGCAGCCTGGGATAGCTGCAGCGGTGTTTGTGCAGTGTGTCCAGGAAGCTTTTCTAACTCAGTATGTAGATTGTCCGACCAGAGGGGAGGCCATATTGGATTTGGTACTTGGTAACGAACCGGGACAAGTGATGGACTTGTTAGTGGGTGAACATTTTGGTGATGGTGACCACAATTCTGTGACTTTCACCTTGGTTATGGAGAGAGATAGGTGTGTGCAACAAGGTAGGTTTTACAATTGGGGGAAGGGTAAATACGATGCTGTAAGACAGGATCTGAGGAGCATAAGTTGGGAGCATAAGCTGTCAGGGAAGGATGTCATGGAAATGTGGAACTTTTTCCAGGAACAGATACGACGTGTCCTTGATATGTACCTGTCAGGCAGGGAAGAGATGGTCGTGTGAGGGAACCTTGGTTGACGTGGGAGGTTGAATGTCTTGTAGAGAGGAAGAAGGATGCTTACATAAGGTTGAGGAAACAAGGTTCAGATAGAGCGTTGGCGGCATACAGGATAGCCAGAAGGGAGCTGAAGAAAGGGATTAGGAGAGCTAAGAGAGGGCATCAAAAATCTTTGGCGGGTAGGATCTAGGATAACCCCAAGCCATTTAATGCGTATGTGAGAAACATGAGAATGACGAGAACGAGGGCAGGTCCGATCAAGGACAGTAGTGGGAGACTGTGTATTGAGTCGGAAGAGATAGGAGAGGTCTTGAATGAGTACTTTTCTTCAGTATTTACAAATGAGAGGGACCATATTGTTGAAGAGGAGAATGTGAAACGGACTGGTCAGCGAGAAGAGATACTTGTTAGGAAGGAAGATGTGTTGGGCATTTTGAAAAACTTGAGGATGGACAAGTCCCCCGGGCCTGACGGGATATATCCTAGGATTATGTGGGAAGCAAGAGAGGAAATTGCAGAGCCGTTGGCAATGATCTTTTCATCTTCAATGTCAACAGGGGTGGTACCAGGGGACTAAAGAGTGGCGAATGTTGTGCCCCTGTTCAAAAAAGGGAATAGGGATAACCCCGGGAATTACAGGCCAGTTAGTCTTACTTCGGTGGTAGGCAAAGTAATGGAAAGGGTACTGCGGGATAGGATTTATGAGTATCTGGAAAGATATTGCTTGATTAGGGACAGCCAGCACGGATTTGTGAGGGGTAGATCTTGCCTTACAGGTCTTATTGAATTCTTTGAGGAGGTGACCAAGCATGTGGATGAGGGTAGAGCAGTGGATGTAGTGTACATGGATTTTAGTAAGGCATTTGATACGTTTCCCCATGGTAGGCTCATGCGGAAAGTCAGGAGGCATGGGATAGAGGGAAATTTGGCCAGCTGGATAGAAAACTGGCTAACCGGTCGAAGTCAGAGAGTGGTGGTAGATGGTAAATATTCAGCATGGAGCCCAGTTACAAGTAGAGTTCCACAGGGATCAGTTCTGGGTCCTCTGCTGTTTGTAATTTTTATTAATGACTTGGAAGAGGGAGTCGAAGGGTGGGTCAGTAAATTTGCAGATGATACGAAGATTGGTGGAGTTTTGGATAGTGAGGACGGCTGTTGTCGGCTGCAAAGGGACTTCGATATGATGCAGAGCTGGGCTGAGTAGTGGCAGATGGAGTTCAACACTGTCAAGTGTGAGGTTGTCCATTTTGGAAGGACAAATAAGAATGCGGAATACAGGGTTAACGGTAGGGTTGTTAGTAAGGTGGAGAAGCAGAGGGATCTTGGGGTCTATGTTCATAGATCTTTGAAAGTTGCCACTCAGGTGGATAGAGCTTGTAAGAAGGCCTGTGGTGTATTCGCGTTCATAAGCAGAGGGATTGAATTCAAGAGTTGTGAAGTGATGTTGCAGCTGTACAGGACCTTGGTTAGGCCACATTTGGAGTACTGTGTGCAGTTCTGGTCGCCTCACTTTAGGAAAGATGTGGAAGCGTTGAAGAGGGTGCAGAGAAGATTTACCAGGATGTTGCCTGGAATGGAGAATAGGTCGTACGAGGATAGGTTGAGAGTGCTAGGCCTTTTCTCATTGGAACAACGAAGGATGAGGGGGTGACTTGATAAAGGTTTATAAGATGATCAGAGGAATAGATAGAGTAGACAGTCAGAAACTTTTTCCCCGGGTACAACAGAGTGTTACAAGGGGACATAAATTTAAGGTGAAGGGTGGAAGGTATAGGGGGGATGTCAGGGGTAGGTTCTTTACCCAGAGAGTGGTGGGGGCATGGAATGCGCTGCCTGTGGGAGTGGCAGAGTCAGAATCATTGGTGACCTTTAAGCGGCAATTGGATAGGTACATGGATGGGTGCTTAAGCTAGGACAAATGTTCGGCACAACATCGTGGGCCGAAGGGCCTGTTCTGTGCTGTATTGATCTATGTTCTATCTATGTTCTATATATTTCATTGGGCACTGGAGATTTCTCCACCTTTATGCCTGTGAAAACATTTAATACCTCCTCTTTATTGATCTTAACATGTTCTGGAACCTCAGCATCCCAACTGAAATCCCCGGCTACAATGCCTTTCTCCTGTGTGAATACAGATGGGAAGTATTCATCAAATTCCTCTGGCTCCATGCACAGATTGTCCCTTTGGTTCCTCTTTCGCTGGGAATCCTCTTACTCTCACGATGCTGATAAAATACCTGTGGCTTTTCTGCAATTGTGTCTGCCAAATATATTTCATGACCATTGTTTGTCCCTCATTTTCCACAATCCCCTTGCACTCTCTATACTTGTGAAGGGCTTCACCTGATTTTATTGCACTGTACTTTCTTTATCAAACTCACGATATCACTTTAAAATACTCCACTTTCCTAACATGGACCCAATTGCAGGGAGTTCCTCCTTGTCTCTGTTTGCCAGATCCTCTGTAATGATCGCAATACTGATAAGAGACTCAGTTGTGAGGGGGACAGACAGGAGACTGTGTGGCTCCAGAAAGGACCCCAGGATGGTGTGCTGCCTCCCAGGTACCAGGGTCAAGGATGTCTCTGAGTCGTTATTGAACATTATGAAGCGGGAGGGTGAACATCCAGAGGTCATTGTGCACATCGGTCCACATGACAGAGGTAGACAAAGGGATGGGGTCCTGTGAAATGAGTACAGGGAGTCAGGTGAGAAGTTTAAAAAGCAGGATATTGACCTTAATGATCTCCAGATTACTCCCCGTGCCAAGTGCCAGTGAGGATAGAAATAGAAAGGTAGGCCGGATGGATGTGTGGCTGAGGAGCTGGTATAGTGGGCAGGGTTTTCAGTTCTTGGGTTATTGGGATCTCTTCTGGGTAGAGGGGACCTGTACAAAGGGGATGTTTTGCACTTGAAGCAAAGGGGCACAAGTATCCCCTTTGTGGGCGGCACGGTGGCACAGTGGTTAGCACTGTTGCCTCACAGCGCCAGAGACCCGGGTTCACTTCCCGCCTCAGGCGACTGACTGTGTGGAGTTTGCACGTTCTCCCCGTGTCTGCGTGGGTTTCCTCCGGGTGCTCCGGTTTCCTCCCACAGTCCAAAAGATGTGCAGGGCCAGGTGAATTGGCCGTACTAAATTGCCCGTAGTGTTAGGTAAGGGGTAAATGTAGGGGTATGGGTGGGTTCGCTTCGGCGGGTCGGTGTGGACTTGTTTTAGCCGAAGGGCCTGTTTCCACACTGTAATGTAATCTAATCTAATCTAATCTATCCCAGGGAGGAGATTTGCTAGTGTTACCCAGGAGGATTTAAACTAGTTTGGCAGGGAGTTGAGACTCTGAGTGAGAGAGGGACCATCGAAAAGTCAGGGGAAATACATCAGCCATCAAGAGCAAGTTACCTATTCAGGATATCCAGGGGCACAGTCGAGGGAGGGAAAGATATCTGGTGTAAAGGGCATTTGTTTCAACACACGAGGCCTGACTGGTAAGTCAGTCGAGCTCAGAGCATGGATTAGCTCTGGGGACTGGGATATTATAGCCATAATAGAAACATGGCTGAGAGAAGGGCAGGACCAGCAGCTCAGTGTTCCAGGATAAAGAAACTACAGGCGTGACAGAAAGGCAAGTAAGTGAGGAGGGGGAGTTGTCCTTTTGATTAGGAAGGACATAAAACCTGTGCATCGAGACAATTCTGTTAAGCAGTCATCAAATGAGGCCATAAATTTAAAAGCTAGAAACAAAGAGGGGATGGTCAGTCTGCTGGGATCATGTTCTAGACCTCAAACAGCCAGCGGGTATGAGAGGAGCAAATGTGTAGTGAGTTTGCAGGTACCTATAAAAATAATAGAGTAGTATCGGATGGAAATTTTAATTTCCCCTGGATTGGCTGGGTCACCCAGAGTGTAAAAGGCCTGTACTGGGTGGAATGTGTAAAATGTGTCCAAGAAAGTTTCCTCAATCAAGACGTAGATGGCTCTACGCTACTCAGGCGGATGCAACATGAGACCTCTCCTCAGAAAACTAGGTCAGGCAAGTGACTGAAGTATCAGTCGGAGAGCACATTGCGTCCAGTCACCACAACTGTCTTTGTTTTAACATAGCTGAAAATGTGTTGCTGGAAAAGTGCAGCAGATCAGGCAGCATCCAGGGAACAGGAGAATCGACGTTTCGGGCATAAGCCCTTCTTCAGGAATGAGGAAAGTTTGTCCAGCAGGCTAAGATAAAAGGTGGGGAGGAGGGACTTGGGGGAGGGGCGTCGGAAATGTGATAGGTGGAAAGAGGTCAAGGTGAGGGTGATAGGTCAGACGGGGGTGGGGGCGGAGAGGTCGGGAAGAAGATTGCAGGTTAGGAAGGCGGTGCTGAGTTCTATTGAGTTTGGCAGTGGAAGAAGCCCAGGATTTGCATGTCCTTGGCAGAGTTGGAGGGGGAGTTTAAGTGTTCGACCACAGGTTGGTAGGATTGTTTACTATGTGTCCCAGAGATGTTCTTTGAAGCATTCTGCAAGTTGGTGATCTGTCTCCCCAGTGTAGAGGAGACCACATCGAGAGCAATGGACTCAGTACATGATGTGTGGAAGTACAGGTGGATGTTCCAGGTTGGATCTGTTGGATGTGGATCTGGACTGTTCCAGGTTTTATACCTCTTGCAGTGGTAGGGAAAGACACCAGGAGCGGAGGGTAGTTTTTTCAGAGGTATGGACCGAGCTAGGGTGTCACGGAGGGAATGGTCTCTGCAGAATGCTGTTGGGGTGGGGAGGGAACTATATCACTGGTGGTGGGGTCTGTTTGGAGGTGGCAGAAATGACGGCGGATGTTACGTTGTACATGGAGGTTGGTGGGGTGGTAGGTGAGGACCAGTGGGGTTCTGTCCTGGTGGCGGTTGGAGGGGCGGGGCTCAAGGGCGAAGGAGCGGGAAGTGGAAGAGATGTGGTGGAGGGCATCGTCGACCACGTCGGGGGGGAAATTGCGGTTCTTGAAGAAGGAGGCCATCTGGGTTGTAAGTTTTTGGAATTGGTCCTCCTGGGAGCAGATGCGGCGGAGACGAAGGAATTGGGAGAATGGGATGGCGTTTTTACAGGGGGCAGGGTGGGAGGAGGTGTAGTCCAGGTAGCTGTGGTAGTCGGTCAGTTTGTAGTAGACCTACTTGCGGAGCGTTTCAGAGAACACCTCTGGCAGATGGGAGGAGATTAGGAAAGGATATCTGGTCGGCGTGGACGAGTTGGACCGAAGGGTCCGATTATGTGCTGTACGTCTCTAGGTCTCTCTGGCTCTAAATGTTTTCCACTGTTCATTTACAGACTGACATTTCAGTCTGTTTCCCCTGTTTACCTTGGTCAGTTCTCTCTCAAAATCATATAATGGGCTTTGTTACTGATGCTCGGGTGTGCTTTATGGTCACTTTAAAATGTTATAATCTCTTTGAATTCCGGTATAATTTCTTGGAGGATCTCGGTGTGATATTACTCATTCACTCAGCTTCATCACCCAACAGTCGATCTGAGATAGTTACATCCTAGCTATTTGCACAATGCGTTATTCAAAGAAACGCTGGCAAAAACATTCAAGAAAGATCTCTGATAATATCACTCTTGCCAATGTGTCTGTCCCAGATTATACAAAGATTGAAGTCTCCAAAAATTATCACACCACCTTTGCTACAATTTCTAATGAATTCCTGTTTAATGCAGGGATGAGCAATGAAATACTACAAGGCAGCATAAAAACTGTTCTCCTGCTTGTGTTTTTGACATAGCACCCAGAATTTACATTCAGGCTGATTCAGCTGCATAATCTGAGGCCAAATGCTTTCTCTGTAATCCCTTTGTTATCCATTAGTGTCAGGGTTCCCATCTTGTTTTTCCATTCTGCCTGAGATCCTGTAAGATTGTTTACTGTTGAATATTTATGTTCCACTTTTTGTTCACCATGTCATCACGTCTGTATGGTGACTAAGTCTCATTTATCTCTGTGTCCCAAGTCTATTACCTTATTGTAGATACTTTGTCCATTCCAAAACAAAACAACATTATAATTTCCTCTTCCCCACAATGTCCTGTCACAAACCAATTCATTGATGTACAGTTTTAGTTAAACTCTGTCCCTTTCTGTTCTTTTCTGCTTGTCTTCATCCACATTCCCATACTGTTCCGAGGCTTCACATTTTCTCTTTGGATTTGGAAAGGTCCTTTCATCTGAACTATGTCCCTGCACCCTCCATGTCAGTTTAAAGCCCTGTCCATAAACCTACCGACATGATTGGCCAGGACACTGCTCCCAGCAGTGTTGATTTTAAATCACTCATGGGATGTTGCTGTCTCTGGCTGACCAGCATCACATGCCCACCCTGACCAGCCTTAGAGCTGAGTGGCTTGCCAGATCATTACAGTGGGCATTTGAGCGGCAATCCCATTGCCCTGGGTCTGGATTCATACATATGAATAGGCCAGACTGACAGCCTATAACAAATTTGCTTACTGAAAGGGTATCATTAAGCGGTTAGATGTGTATCCCTGACTCTGGCATTAAATTCTGGATGAACAGTCTAGTGAGAGTAACACGAGGTCATTGCCTGGTCCACTGATAGCTCCCTCATCCCTGAGTACTGATCCCAGTGCACCTTCTTCCTGACCGTGATTTGATCCTGATAACTTCCTGAACTCTGGTGATATCACACAGTCTCACTCCATGTGGTATCTGTCACTGTGAGGGTTTAATTGATGTCGGTGACTGCACCTTTTGCAGCTACTCCAGATCCTGAGCCAATAGAATTCTCCACTCCAGGGAGATGAGGCAACACAAACCAGAGATGGAGACTGGGTTTTTCCAGATCTCTGTTGGACTCAGTGCCATTCTCCATGTGTAACCCTCATTGCATCAGTCTAATTTCCCATTCTGTCTGTTTCTCTGTCTCCTGTAGATACTCAGGATGCTCTTGACTCAACAGAATTCCCAATTCCTGTCTCGTCCATCACCACACTGAAGACAGTTGGTCAGCCCGAGAGATGGAGAGTGAGATTTGGAGCCTTAAATAAATCCTGCAGTGAGGTAAGATCACTCACAGTGAACAGAGCAGAGTGTATTTAAGGGATCGAACTTTGGTCCAGAAGACATGACACAGATACAGAGTTGAAGGGTAAACACAGAGCATGATTGTCCCAGGCTCAAACCCCACCCTCTTGTTAACTTTCATCTCTGCTGTACTGAGCCTTCCTATGTCAATACATGATTCGGAGATGCCGGTGTTGGACTGGGGCGTACAAAGTTAAAAATCACACAACACCAGGTTATAGTCCAACAGGTTTAATTGGAAGCACACTAGCTTTCGGAGCGACGCTCCTTCAATCACCTGATGAAGGACCGTCGCTCCGAAAGCTCGTGTGCTTCCAATTAAACCTGTTGGACTATAACCTGGTGTTGTGTGATTTTTAACTATGTCAATACAGTAAGTTGACAGTTATCAATTCAGGCCTGTGCTGTCTTAGTGAGGATCAGTACAACAGAGGGGAAAGCAGGCCTCCCTCAAGGAGATGGTATTGAAACCTGGGATCTTTCTGTTCTATATTCCCTCCTCACGCTATCTCTTGTCATGTGATAGAGTCATACAGCAAGGAAACATGCCTTTCGGTCTAACTTGTTTGTGTCAATGTCTTGAATGCTTGTAATTCCCAGAAATTTTCCTACTTCTGTAACCTCCACCCCTCCCAAATTCCCGCTGTATATTTGAAACCTACTCCGATGCTGACGACTCTCCCTGGATGTAAATTGCTCCAATGTCCATAACATGCCCAATCTCAATAATCTCATCCTGCACTCAGTACAATAATTCCCATTTTTGTAGTTTTGCACAATACTTACAGTGCACCCATCTCTGTAAAATCCTCCAGCCTGGAGCAAAATGCCCACCTGTGTACTTTCCTCAAGCCCCAAGAAAACATGATATCACTGTAACCTTCTGCAGATCCGATCACACTCTTGCCTCCTGGCCTATAACACCACACTTCCACAGTCACCTTCTCCCAACCCTACCGACCTCCTAACCAATATGAACACCTCCAGACCCTTTTCAAGTCACAGCAGCACTCCACATCTCTGTTTGCTCGTCCACTCCCTACAGTCCTCCCAGCACCTCAAACACTCTCTCTTTGTGTAATTCTGCAATTTGGGCAGCACGGTGGCTCAGTGGTGAGCGATGGTGCCTCACAGTGCCAGGGACCCAGGTTCGATTCCAGCGTTAGGTGACTGTCTGTGTGGAGTTTGCACATTCTCCCTGTGTCTGCGTGGGTTTCCTCCAGGTGTTCCAATTTCCTCCCACAGTCCAAAGATGTGCAGGTCAGGTGAATCGGCCATGCTAAATTGTCCATAGTGTTAGGTGCATTGTCGGAGAGAAGTGGGTCTGGGTGGATTACTCTTTGGAGAGTTGGTGTGGACTTGTACCTGTTCTCATGCTGTAGGGAATCTAATCTAAACTCTCCCTCTGCGTTCCATATTACTGGCCCTAAATATATCCCTCTATCCAAAAATCAGCCGCAACCCCTTCAAACCTCCGAGTCTCTTTGAACTCCCACAGCTCCAACATCCCTCCTTAACTGTGTAACCTCTTCCATTCCTGAAACACTCTGAAAATGTGGACATCCTACAAACCTCCCTATCTGCGTAATCCTCTCAGAACCCTGTAAAACCCCCGATCTGTGGAACCAGCTGCAATGCTTGTGACTCTCCCGATCAGTTTCTACAAGACTTACTATCTATGTAACATTCTCCCGTCGCTATCACCCGCCCAGTCAATGTAAGCTCCTCCGGTCTCCCCATCAATCTAATCATCTCCATAAACTTCTCTAGCTCTTACACCCCTATCTGTGTAAACGTTACACTCCCCTACAACTATCCCTAACACAGAAACCTCCTCCAGTGTCTGCAATACTCCCTACCTATGTTTGTGTCTCCAGGATCTGTTGCTGTTCCTGTCTCTGTAAGCTCTGACAGATTGTACAGCTTGCCGGTCCATATTCTTTCCAGAACCTCAGCATCTGACATCAACAAAAGTCTTCATTAACTACAGCCTTCCATATCTCTGTTCTTTCCTCAATTCTATACAACTCTCTTAATCTCTGTAAGTAGCACAATTCCGTAAAATACTCCATGCCTGCATAAACTGACCCAATCCGACAGTGAGAAGCCTCACTATCCTTTTGATCACCTGTAGTCCCTTCAGATCTCCCTGTAACTTCCCTGACTCCATTGAATACAGCCCATCTCATGTTATAACTCCTCTAACTCATATGTTACTCCCCATCTCTGTGATATTCTTCAGTTACTGCAATTCTCATTCTTTATCTCCAGAGCTTCCAATCCCCCTGTTCGATGTAAGGTTTTGATCCCTTGCAGCATGTTTAACACCTGTAGCAGCCTCCAACTCCTCAATGCATCCTGTCGCTGTAACCTCCTCAAATACTACAGCTCACTGTCTTTGTAATATCTTCCAGTATCTGCAACCCTCTCGATTTCTGTAACCCACTCCAGAACAGCACTCCACATTTCTGTGTAACTGATGGGAATGCTGTAAACCTGCCTTTACAGTCCTCAGTAACTCTCTGAACTTCTGCAGCCCTACAACCCTCAGCATCTCTGGCTCCTCTAATCCCTACACTTCTCCCTGGCTGTGTGAACTGATCCAGTCCCTTCAAACCTCCCTATCTCACTCACTCCTGCAGCTCCAACTCTTGGCCATGTCAGTGTAATTACCAGCACCAACAATCCTCCCAGTCTCTATAAACTCCTGCAGCTCCAACTACCACCCCTACCTGTGTACTCTCCAATCCTCCCTTTCTCTATAAACTTCTGTAGCTCCAAATACCACCCCATCTGTCTACTCTCCAGTGCCTATAACCCTCCCTTTCTCTAAAAACTTCTGTAGCTCCAACTACTACGGTGCAATCCCTAGTCCCTATATTCCTCCCGATCTCTGTAAATCCTTCAGAACTGATAATCCTGTAACTCTACTTGACATTTTTCAGCCCAACAACCATCTGATCTCTAACTACCAACAGTGATATCAAACCACCGAACTCTGTAACATCCTCCAGTCTCTACAGCCCAGCTTTTCTCTGTTAGCTTCTCTGGTAACTGTATTCCCCTTCATCTCCTGTTACAGATCCTTGCTCAGGGAAACAATGTCTCAGTACCGAATCTGTAAGAACACAAGAATCTTTGGTTATCAATAAATTTGCCTCATTTTCTAAATTTTAACGACTGCAAGTTCAACCTTCTCCACCTCTTCTCATCAATATCCCTCCATTTTGAAGATCAGCCTGGTGAACCTTCTCTGGGCTGCCTCCAATGCAAGGACATTTTCCCTCCAGATAGGGGACCAAACCTGTTCACAGTATTTTCAGTGCGGGCTGACTGGAGTCCTCTATATTTATTACAAGCCTTCCCTATTTTTATTCTCCATTCCCTTTGAAATCAATACCAACATTCCATTTGCCTTCTCTATGTCCTGCTGGCCCTGTATGCTACCTTTCTGAGATTTATACACCAGGATTCCCACGTTACGCCGTAGCTTTCTGCAGTTGATCTGAAACCAAGGGCTGACAGCAATAATCACGAAAGTGCAGAAATGTATGTTAAACGATATGCCATAAATACTAACTGCACACTTAGAAACTTATTGAATAAGCGCAGTCCACAAGACCATCATGTATAGGGGTAGAATTAGGCCATTCAATCCATCAGGTCTATTCCACTATTCAATTGTGTATGAATTGTTTCTCAACCCCATTCTCTCACTCCCTGTAACCCTTGATCTCCTTATTCATCCAGAACCTTCTTATCTCTGAGTAAGATACACTGAATCACTTAGCATCCACAACCCCATGAGGCAGTGTGTTCCACAGATCCATCACCCTCTGGCTAAATAAATTCCTCCACATCTCTATTCTAAAGGGTCGTCCCTTCACTCTGAAGCTGTGCCCTTGGCCCCTAGTCTCTCCTGCTCGTGGAAACATCTTGCCCATGTCCACTCCATCCAGGCCCCTCAGTATTCTGTAAGTTTGAATGAGATTCTGCCACTGTCTCTGAAACTTCATCAAGTGCAGACCCAGAGACTTCACTTGCTCCTCATATGACACGAATTTCATCCCTGAAATCTTTCTTGAAAACCCATTTCTCATACCCCTTCATGTCCTTTGTTCAGACTCTGAATGAATACTGTGTTGAGTGTAGTCCCAACACTGTCTCCTGCGGAGCTCCCCTCATCACCAGTTCCCATCGTGAAAAAAGACCCCTTTCTTCACACTCTCTGCCTTGTGCCAATCAGACAAATCCTCTATCCATGCTAAGCATGTTGTTCTGAAACGGAAATTTCATTTCACACCCACTGCTGGATTTATTTTTCTGTCTGGCTGTAAACAGCAGAGTTTCACCATTACCTTCCCATCTGTAATTCCCTGGAGAAGGTGGCGGTGAGCTGGCTTCCTCACCCACTGCAGTCCTTTAGGTGTAGGGACAGACACAGTGCTGGGAGGATGGAGCGTGCCTTGGAGGGCACCTTGGAAATGCTGGTGTTCCCGTGCACCCTGAGGTCCTGTCTTTCCAGCGTATAGTGGTTCCGGGTTTGTGAAGGGCTGTTGAAAGGGCCTGCCTGAGTGACCTCAGTGCTACTTGTAGATCTTTTATTCCTTCATTCATTGGTGAACATGAGCTTTGTTGGCTGAGCCAGCATTTATTGTTGATTTGGAGTTGTCCCTGAGAAGGTGGTGGTGAGCTGCCTTCCTGAGCCACTGCACCAGCCGTTGGAACTGTTGTTATCCGTGTAGCCTCCAGCAGGCGCTACAACACTCCTCATGTCTCTAACTGCACACAGACAATGCAGCTCTCCCTTTTATATCTGACATCCTCCCCGACTTATAACTCTTATAGTTCCTCACAATATCTCACCTCTTCCATTCCCATCTATGTTAGAGATCTCTAAAATTTCTTTATTCTTGTTTAAATTTCTGATCACCTAAAATCTCTCCCCAGTTACAGTTTCTGTAACTCTCCATATAGCTGTAATCAATGACAGCACAGGTTCCCTTCCTTAAATCTCGATAATTACAATGATTGTGTGTGGTAAATTGGCACTTTTCATCCTCCTTATCCATCTCAGGACGTCCAGCCCCCACAATCCCACTATTTGTAATGCTCCCATTCTCTGCACCTCCTCATGTCCTGAGGGTCCTTGAACACTACTAGTGCTCCAAAAGTTTATATTCCTCCCCAGTTACTGCAAGGCTTCCAACTCTAACATCCAACAGTCTCCACTACTATACAACACTTGCTGGCTCTCAATTTGTATTTGTTGAAGTCTACACATCTCTGTAAGCAGCACAGAAAAAAGCACTTTTGACTCAACATAGCTCCGTCATGAACAAGCTACTATCTCTATTTCCTTCGCCTTCTTCAGTGTCTGCAACTCTCGCTGTATCTTCCAGTAACCTGCTTTCGACACTGCAGGTCTGCCTAGCTCCCCAGATAACCTGTTCCATCCCATATAGCTCACTCAATCACTGTAACACTCTCTGCTCTGTCTAATCCTCCTCTTTCCCACTGTCTTCCAGGCATAACAGCGATTCTGTAAGGCAGCAGTGCAGAATGGGATATTATTAATCTTCGCTGAGGCTTGAGGCCTATCATTATCTGGGAGTCACAAAGGGAGAGAACCTGAGAGAGAGCAGCATAGAGCGGGAGAATATCAATCAGCAGCGAGGATCGAGGTCGACTAGAATTTGGAGTTGGAGAAGCAGCAGAGCAGGAGGCTCAAAATCAGCACCGACTCACAGCGAGTGACCATGTGACGGGGCAACTTGGAGTAGGAGCATGAGGCTAACTCGTACCTGGGAGTCACAGAGACGTTGACCCTTTGAGGGAGCAGAGTGGAATGGGAGCTGGAGGATTACACGACCCTGGGAGGAGTTACATAGACAGTGACCCTGTGAGGGAGCAGAGTGCAGTGGGAGCTGGAGGATTACACGTACCTGGGAGTCACAGAGACGGTGACCCTGTGAGGGAACAGAGTGCAGTGGGAGCTGGAGGATTACACATCCCTGGGAGGGTTTACATAGACAGTGACCCTATGAGGGAGCAGAGTGGAATGGGAGCTGGAGGATTACATGTACCTGGGAGTCACAGAGACAGTGACCCTATGAGGAAGCAGAGTGGAGTGGGAGGTGGAGGATTACACGTACCTGGTGTCACAGAGACGGTGACCCTGTGAGGGAGCAGAGTGGAGTGGGAGCTGGAGGATTACATGTACTTGGGTGTCACACCGATAACTTTCTGCTGCTGGGACGGGCCTGCACTGAGTTTGGAAGAAGTACAAGAGCCTTCACAGAAAAGACTGTAAATTCATTGGCAGATAATACACCATTATTAGCGACTGTCAGTAAATCGATAGAAGTTAGCAAATTTATTTTTTCAACTTCTGAAATAAGGGTTGAACTCAGAAATAAGAGGGAGAAGTGAAATTCTGAGCCAATATATATATTACCCTCAGTAAGCCACAGTTGAATAAGGGAGTTAACCATATTGTTTTTTTTTCCCTGATGTTAATTTAATTCTAAGTAATTAATTAAGTTCCTCTAGACATGTTCCATTTTAAGACATGACAAGACATGTTTGTTAGATGGAAAATATGTTCTGTTATGTTGGGAAGTCATAGCCCCTGCTCATGTCCTAGATTAACACTAGGTCTTGGAGCTCAGATAGTAATAGAGACTCTATGGGACATCTGTGATGCTGAGAGTTAGGTGAATAGCTCACACAGAGAGCAGATCACCCTGCAGACATGACAGCCAAGAAGAGGAAAGGCAATAGGGGACGAGACAATCGAAGAGAAAAATTCAGGGAATGGAAGGATATCCTGATATCTCCCTCCCAATTCAGTTTCCTGGTTTGGAAGCTGATGAAGGTGTGGGCTGTTCAGGGGAGGGCAGTCGGAGCCATGTCTGCGGCACCACAAGCAGCCTGACTGTGCAAGAGGGGAGGGAAAAGGAAGGAGGAGCAATAGTCACAGGGGAGTCAGGAAATTGAAGAAGGTGTCAGTGTTTCTGTAATTCCAGGATAGTGGGGTTAAGAATATAACGGTGTCTGCAGGACATTCATCTGGGGGACAGTGAGCAGTCAAAGGTCATGTCCATGTTGGTAGGAATGACCTGGGTAGGAAAGGTGAAGCGGTCTGGGAATCAGAATTTAGGGAGCTAGGTGGATGGTTAGCAAGCAGGACCTCAAATTTAGCAATCTCTTGGTTACTGCCAGTGCCGTGTCCAAGTGAGAACAGAACTCGGAGTTTTAGGTAGATGAAAGTGTGACTGGAACGATGGTGCAGCAGGAAGGGCTTCAGATTCCTGGGACATTGGGACTGGTTCTGGGGAAGGCAGCAACTGTACGAGCTGGATGGGCTAACGTGACAGACCTGGGACTGAGTTCCTTGTGCGGTGTTTGGGAGGGATTGAAAATAACTTGGCGGGTGCATAGGATCCAAAAAGGAATAGTAGAGGAGACTACCAGGATTCTCAAAATAATGGGAGATACAGTTGTTACTAATTTACAACAACAAGTTTATCAGTGGAAGATGGAGAAAGAAAGAAAGCCTTAATCTGAGGTACTCTGCATGGACATGAGTACTTGGAGTTTGGAGAGTTCTAGATGCAGATTGGTGTGTGGAAATCTGATGGACTGATCACCGAGAGCTAGCTCAAGGAATGGCAGGACTGGGTGTTAAATATTGCTGAGTATCAGGGATTCTGAAATTATAGAAGGGAAGGGAAAGGATGAAGGTGGAAGTATTGGTTTTGATTAGCATTAGTTAAGGCGCCCAAGAGAAAGAGCCTACTCACTCACCCGGAACACCTCGCTACCTTTCCCCCAGCTGTACCAGTTGTTACAAATAATTCCACCTCCCTTAGTACTGTTTGGTAATTCTCACATTTCGGAAGGAACCAACCCACACAAGAGCAGAAAGAGCCAAGACGGACAGGGGGCTCCCGAACATTCAGCTCCTCACTCTATCACAGGGAAGGATCCTGACCCTAACAACCATGAGAGGCTGACTGACCGTGTCCAAGCTCGCTGACTGGGATCTGAGACTCTCCTTGACTCACTGTGCTGGGCACCGTGACTGACTGTGGACAACGATATCAGGCTTCCTCGTTTTCTGTCTGTGCTAAACACCAAGACAGTACTGCAGGTGGGTGAGCCTCGTAGCTCTGGCTGAGGGGAAACACTGCTGAGGGCAGGGTAAGACAAGGCAATCATTCTGTGAGCATTCAAGTCAGTTCAAAGTGAGTGTGTACAAACACCGAGTGAGCAGCCCAGAGGGACAGGCCATGAGTTGGGTGTGTTCCTGAGCACAGTGTCCTTGCGGCAGCATTGAGCACGTACAAACACCGAATGAGCACCCCAGAGTGACAGTCCATGAGCTGGGTGTGTGCCTCTGAGCACAGTGTCCTTGCAGCAGAATTGCAATGAGAGTTGTGAGTGCACCCTGAGCTGCAGCATTGAAGTACAAATGTATACTGTCAGTGGGTCGGAGATGTGCTGGGATGGCATGGTGAGGCTGGCATGTGACAGGTGCCAGCACTGGTGGGTGTGGATTACATGCAGCTTCTGTGCAGTGTCCCCCGAGACGTTGATGTCCAAGATAGAAGGCTGCAGGAGCGAGGGGCAAGATGGAGTCACCAGTTACCAGCTCTGACTTTCACGTCCAATTCTCCATATT
>NC_057714.1:30776093-30816315 GCF_004010195.1 Chiloscyllium plagiosum
TTTTTCCATCCACTTTATACTTCTCTCCTGCATTAGACCTTCTAAAACGCATCACATCACAGTTGTCCAGATAAAGTTGCATTTGTGATTTCTCTGTCCAAGTCTGCAGCTGACCTATATCCTGCTGTATTCTCTGGCAATCATCCTCACAATCTGCAACTCCGCCAATCAATTTACAGATCTCCAGTCACAAAAACACTGTTCCACCAATACTCTGTCTTCAATGACAAAGCAGTTCTCTATCCTTCTTACTAACTGAACCCTGATCCCATTTCACTTCACCTTCTGCATGAGCCTGCCATAAGCAACCATATCCAATCGGCCAACATCCAGCCCCACGCCCTCATCAATCAATTTTGTTACTTCCTCAAAATAATCAATCAAGTTTGTGAGACAGGATATTCCCCACACAACTGCGTTGCCTGTTGCTAGTAAGTCAATATTAGCATACTGTTGGAGCTGCACTCATTCAGACAAGTGATTATTCCATCATATTCCTGACTTGAACCTTGGAGGTTAGATTAGATTCCCTACGGTGTGGAAACAGACCCTTCAGCCCAACCAGTCCACACCTACCCTCCGAAGAGTAACCTACCCAACCACATTCCCCTGCCCTATATTTACCCTGACTATTGCACCTAACACTATGGGTAATTTAACATGGCCAATTCACCTGAACTGCACATCTTTGGACTATGAGAGGAAACCGGAGCACCCGGAGGAAACCCATGCAGACACGGGGGGAATGTGCAAACTCCACACAGACAGTCACCAAGGCCGGAATTGAACCTAGGACTTTGGTGCTGTGAGGCAGCAGTGCTAACCGCTGAGCTCTTGATAGTTCCTGTACAGTGGGAGGTATGTTGGGCTGTGATGGTTCCTGTACAATGGGAGGTATGTCGGGCCATGACGGTTACTGTACAGTGGGAGGTATGCCAGGCTGTGATGGTTCCTGTACAGTGGGAGGTATGCCGGGCCATGATGGTTACTGTACAGTGGGAAGTATATCTGGCGGTGATGGTTACTGTACAGTGGGAGATATGCCAGGCTGTGATGGTTCCTGTATAGTGGGAGGTATGCCGGGCCATGATGGTTACTGTACAGTGGGAAGTATATCTGGCGGTGATGGTTACTGTACAGTGGGAGATATGCCAGGCTGTGATGGTTCCTGTACAGTGGGAGGTATGCCGGGCCATGATGGTTACCGTACAGTGGCAAGTATATCTGGCGGTGATGGTTACTGTACAGTGGCAAGTATGTCGGGTGTGAGGTTGCAGACTGAATTGTACAGAGTATGATTCTGCTGCTGCTGATGGCCCATTATACCTCATAGATGCATCATATTTTGTTGCTCAATCTGTTTAACGTCTGTCCTATTAGGAACCCATATCATGGTGAAGTGGGTCTACAAAATGTAAAGGTAGCCCTTGCTCCCCATAAGGACTGTGCAGTGACCATTCTTACCGATATATGAAATGTAGAAGTGTGTCTGCAGTAGGCAGATCAGTGATGATGTGGTCAATGATATGTTTCCCTTTTACTCATTTCCCCCATAACCTGCCGCAGAGCAGTGTAGCAGCCACAGGATCCTGCATCAATGCTGAGCATTGTATTGACTATATGCCAAGAACTGCCCCCAAAGCCTGGCTATGTCCTGTCAGTGGGACAGAACCTACCAGAGAGGGTGGTGAAGCTGCCAGTGACATAGTCCTGTTCACAGGATCCTGCTTTACAGGCAATATCTGACTGTTTTTTTGATTAGTTCGTGGGAAATATACAACAGGTCACTTTTACATTTTGTATAATGAAGTGTTAATATCATTTTGTTTCTTACATATTTTAAAATAAGCCAAACATCAATATTGTTCAATTGAAAACAATTGAAATGAACAATAATTGAAATACCAGAGCGCACACTTGACTATTACACAATTCAGTGACTGTAGTAAACAGCCGATTCATGTTCAGATCAGTGAACACACCATCTTGCAGGCAGCAAAGCTGTTGGAAATGACTTTGAGGAAAAGCCTGAATTCAGACAGTGTTACTGGCCCTCACAATGACCTCCAAAACACTGACCATCTCCAAAATCTGTCCAGAGTGCTTCCAAACTGGAGCTGGGCAGTTACTCACGCAATAGACTGGTTAGAGACATACCTGAACAACGGGGAGAGGTGTGTGGGAAAGATTGGACTAGCACATGGCACAGTTCAACATTTGTAAAAATGATCTGTAAACAACCATGTCTTGCAAGTATATCGCTTCTGGTATGGCACCTAAACTCTGTAATTCTGCACCTTGGACCTGATCCTGAATGGAGATGTTATAAAGGTGATGGGCTCCTGCAGCACATGGCATCTTACAATGAATCCATCATAAACCATAGCCAGTGTATGTTAGCCCCACAATGTCAGTATCCAAACAGAATTGTGCAGCTCTATTGATGGCCGGCATCATCCCAGACCAACGTTCTTGTGTGTGACTTGAGCTGGAAATCTCTGTGTAAATGTTTGCAGCATTGTTCTAACCATTAACAGCAAAGTCTCTTTACTGAAGGTCCAACATCCTTTCGTAATACCAACTTTTAGATTGTCCAATAAGCACAAAATTCACCCATGTATTCAGTTCACTTTTATAGCCCAACTCACAGTAAGGAGCATTGAAATGATGAGTCTCATTACTGCACCCAAGACCAAATTATGGTTAAGTACAAGGAATTTGAAAATATACATTTATTTTCCCTTTTATTAATATTGTGAACTCATAGTCAACTCTTCTGCTCCTCAGCGGCTACATGAATGGCTGTGCTATTTTTTCAGAACCACACTTTTTGACTCTGATCTCCAGCATCTGCAGTCCTCACTTTCTCCCTGCTAATATTCACTCATAATCATTTTCATGGCAACAATATCACTGCGTGTTTAAACATGTTACAGTCAGATCTGGGTACATTTTGAATTGCTTCTGTCTCTCAGAGCTCAGTAATATGGGATGTGAATGGCAGTGTCTGTGTGATGCTCGGTACGTAGGCCATGCCTCTGAGAGACTGACAGATTGTTTAAAACAGCACATCCCTTCAGCTGTTTACAACAAACAGGTTACTGCCTAGACACTAACAGCCTGAGCTCACAAAATCCAAAGCACAGTGTCCAACATTGGGCAGGTCTGGACAATATTTTCATTTCATTTATTCATGGAATATGATTGGGCCAATATTTATTGTCCATCCCTCGTTGCCCTTGAGAAGGTGAGGGTGAGTTGTCACATTGAACCACTACAGTCGATGTGCTGTCATTCGACTTACAATACTTTGAGGATCTGACTAGAAACGTTGATGAGGGTCGAGCTGTGGATGTGGTGCATATGGACTTCAGCAAGGCATTTGATAAGGTTCCCCATGGTAGGCTCATTCAGAATGTCAGGAAGAATGGGATATGGGGAACTTAGCTGTCTGGATACAGAATTAGCTGGCCAACAGAAGACAGCGAGTGGTAGTAGAAGGAAAATATTCTGCCTGGAAGTGAGTGGGTGTTCCACACTGCTCTGTTCTTGGGCCTCTACTGTTTGTAATTTTTATTAAAGACTTGGGTGGGGAGATTGAAGAATGGGTCAGCAAGATTGCAGATGACACAAAGGTTGCAGGTGTCGTTAACAGTATAGCGGGCTGTTGTAGGCTGCAGCGGGACATTGACCGGATGCAGAGATGAGATGAGAGGTGGCAGATGGACTTCAACCTGGATAAATGCAAGGTGATGTATTTTGGAAGTTCGAATTTGAAAGCTGAGTACAGGATTCAGGATAGGATTCTTGGCAGTGTGGAGGAACAGAGCGATCTTGGGGTACAGGTACATAGATCCCTTAAAATGGCCACCCAAGTGGACAGGGTTGTTAAGAATCATTAACAGGGGATTGAGTTTAAGAGTTGTGAGATCTTGTTGCAGCTCTATAAAACTTTGGTTATACCGCACTTGGAATGTTGCGTCCAGTTCTGGTCGCGCTATTATGGGAAAGATGTGGATGCTTTGGAGAGGGTTCAGAGGAGGTTTACCCGGATGCTGCCTGGACTGGAGGACTTATCTTATGAAGAGAGGTTGACTGAGCTTGGACTCCTTTCATTGAAGAAAAGCAGGAGGAGAGGGGACCTAATTGAAGTATACAAGTTAATGAGAGGCATAGATAGAGTCAATAGCCAAAGACTATTTCAAAGGGCAGGAAATGGCTAATACGAGGGGTCATAGTTTTAAGCTGGTTGGAGGAAAGTATAGAGGGGATGTCAGAGGCGGGTTCTTTACACAGAGAGTTGTGAGAGCATGGAATGCGTTGCCAGCAGCAGTTGTGGAAGCAAGGTCATTGGGGACATTTAAGAGACTGCTGGACATGCATATGGTCACAGAAATTTGAGGGTGCATACATGAGGATCAATCGTCGGCACAACGTTGTGGGTTAAAGGGCTTGTTCTGTGCTGTACTGTTCTATGTTCTATGTTTTAATACCATTAGGGGAGGACCTTGAAGTAGTGACACTGAAGGAATGGCAATATACTTCCCAATCAGGATGGTGGTTGGCTTGGAACGGAAAGCGAACATGATGATAATCCCATGTGTCTGTTTCCCTTGTCCTTCTTGACGGTCATGGTTTCAGAGGTACGTGTCAGAAGCCTTGTTAAATTTCTGCAGAGCACCGTGAAGATGGCAGGTATTGATGTTCCTCAGTGTCAGTGGTTGAGGGGTGAAGCTGCATTCACAGGGAAAATGTGGAGGGGGCGGGTATTTCATCACACACACATTCAATGTGTGTCTTATAGATGGTGTACAGGCTTTTGGAAATCATGAGGTATGTTATTTCTGCAGGATTCCTAGCCCTTGAGATATTCTTGTAGCCAATTAATTTATATGCGTCAAAGTGTGACGCTGAAAAAGCACAACAGGTCAGGCAGCATCTGAGGTACAGGAGAGGCGACGTTTTAGCATAAGGCCTTTACAGGAATGGGTAATGAAAGTATACGGTCAGTCCAGTTCTGGTTAACGGTAATCCGCGGGATATTGGTCGTTGGGAGTTCAGTGATGGTGGTGACATTGAACGTTATAGGATATGATTCCATTTTTAATTATTAGAGGTAGTCGTTGTCTGGCATGTGTGCAATGGAAATTGTACTTTCACTGTTAAGCACACACCTTCATATTTCCAGGTCCTTGTTGCATTTGGATAAGGATTGCTTCAGTATCAGAGTAAATCACTAATAGTGGTGAATATTGTCCAATCATGGGCAAACAAGCCCAGCTGTGACTTCACTTGAGTAGGGATGGCCATTTATGAAGCAGCCTAAAATTATTGGGCCTAGGGCAGAGAGCACTTTTACAGCTCTCTGATGCTGTCCCTCTCTCTGAGCTAGGAAGCTGGCTTCTAGTTCCACCTGCTCCAAAGGTGTTTAGCAACATATCTGAATGGAATAATATTACAAAACCTACCACATGGAGCTGAGTGATGACTTGGTTAGTTGGACAGCTGGTTTGTAATGCAGATTAATACTAACAGTGTGGGTTCAATTCCTGCACTGACTGAGGTGTATGATAAGGGCTGTCCTACTCAAGCTCTCCCTCACTTGAGGCATGATGACTGTCCAGTTAATCTACCGCCAAGTCGTCTCTGTCTAACGAGAGAGCAGCCCAATCATCCTGTCGGGGTATGGTGCCTTACCTTTCCATTTCTGATCTACAGGCTTACCCAGAAACCCCTCCCTTGGGGAACTGCGGCAGAGCTGAGATGGTTGCTCTCCACCCACCCTAGCCACCTTCCTTTGTACCAGGTGTAACTTCTGACAATGCAGACGATTCCTATTTGCTCCAGGTTTGCCGTTAATCCTGGAAACGACATTTGGTCAAATGCAATTATGATCATGTTAAAAGTGAAGTCACTGTCACCTCACCTCTCGAATTCAGCTGTGTGTTTTCTTGTTGTAAATCATTTAGCTGAAGACTGCCATCTGGAGGAGACTAAAGTTGATCCTCCCATCGGTATTTCTGTCTGACATTATAGTGAAAGTTTCAGCCTTAGCTTTTCTATTATTGTGCTGGGCTCTTCAATCTTTGAGAAAGGTGATATTTGTGGATCCTCCTCCTCCGGTGAGTTGTGTGATTGTCCACCACCACTCACCCAGACTGTATATGAGAGGATTGCAGAGATGAGTCCTGATTCATAGGATAGATCTGTGTATCATTTTCTATTTATACCATGTGGTGAGTAAGTGGCCCGATTTAGTAACTTCATCTCATTCTGAGGTGTATTTGGTGATACTATAGGCAGGCCCTCCTGTATTCTCCATTTAACAAGGCTGTATCCCTGGCTTGATGGTCAGGATAAAGTGGAGCATACACCAGGCAGTGATAGTGAAACTTATGCTGGAGTACAATTCTGCTGCTGTTGGTAATGACCCGAAGTGCCTCACACAGGCCAATGCAAAGTTCCAAAATCTATTGGAAATCTGCCCTGTTTAGCACAGTGATGGTATCACAAATACACAGGGAGTCTTCACGATGTAAAAGTGGAACTTTGTCTCCAGAAATACTGTGTGCGGTAGTTCGCCGTTCCCAATACGGTCATCGAACAATGTGTCTGCAGCCGGGAGGTTGGTGAAGATGAGGTCAAGGATGTTTCTCCCTGTCAGTCGTTCCCCCCGACCCGGTGCAGACGCAGTGAAGCAGTTATGTCCTTTTGGACCCGACCACCTCGATCAGTAATGCTTCTGCTGAGACCCTTTTGGTGGTAATTTTGAAATGGCCCACCCAGTATACATTCTCCAGCTTTGTCAGTCTCTCAGTGCTTCCTCCAAGTGTCGTTCAATGTAGAGGGACACTGATCCACCAGCTGAGGAGGGGTGTCAGCAGAAGGTTTCCGTGTCAGTGTTTGATCTAACACCGTGAGGCTGAGGGAGGGGAGTCAACAGGAGGTTTCCGTATCAGTGTTTGATCTAACACCGTGAGGCTGAGGGAGGGGAGTCAGCAGGAGGTTTCCGTATCAGTGTTTGATCTGACCCCGTGAAGCTGAGGGAGGGGAGTCAGCAGGAGGTTTCTGTGTCAGTGTTTGATCTGACACCCTGAGGCTGAGGGAGGGGAGTCAGCAGGAGGTTTCCGTGTCAGTATTTGATCTGACCCCGTGAGGCTGAGGGAGGGGAGTCAGCAGGAGGTTTCAGTGTCAGTGTTTGATCTGACACTGTGAGGGTGAGAGAGGGGAGTCAGCAGGAGGTTTCCATGTCAGGCTTTGATATGAACCCATGAGGTTTTGTCATGTCACATTGTTGCTTGACAGTCTGGAGGACATCTCTCTCCATTCTGGCATAAGCTCCAAGGCATTAGGAAGGAGGAGTTTACACGGTCTACAGTGCCTTTTATTTTTATTACAGTCAGCAGAAGGGCCTCTCCTGTGTGGATGACACTGACTCCTTGGCTCTCGTGATTGGACACTCCAAGGTCTCACTCCTTCAAATACTCTCTGTCCCTTGTCTGCCCATTCATCAACCAATCTATCACTGTAAATATCTGCAGAACCTTCCTCCTCACTATCTCTTTAAACTCCTCCAAACTCTATATCCCTCCCTATCTCTGTAACGTCTTCCCAACCCTACACCCTTCACTATCTCACTAAGCACCTCCAAACCCTACATTCCTCCCTATCTCTCTAACCTACTCCATCATCTATATATCACCCTTTATCTATGACTTACTTCAGCCCCTACAAACCCTACATATCTGTCTAAGCTGCTCTCCCATATACTCTGTCGCTGTAACCTTGTCCAGCCACGCCCCGCTCCCGACCTTTGTAAACCTCATCCAACCACGAGACTCATGATCTTCGTAACCTCCTCCAGCATTTCCATACCGCCCCATAATTCTGGCATTCTCGAGTACCTCTACCTTTTCTTATGGATATAACCTTCAAAAACACATTTCGTTTAGTGAGGGAAAGGGATAGTTACATGTCACAGGGCCAGAGTTATCAATGGGGGAAGGGCAATTGTAACGCGATTAAGCAGAATTTATGATGCATAGAACAGGGTAGCAAAATATAGGGGATGGGGATAATCGAAATGTGAAGCTGGTTTAAAGAACAGACATCGTGTGTCCTTAAATAGCATGCCCCTATCAGGCAGGGAGGAAGTGATAATGTAAGGGAACCATGGTTTACTACAAAAATTACTCTATTGTTAAGAAGAAGGAGGAGGCTTATGAGACGATGGAGAGTTACAGATTAGCTAGGAAGGATTTAAAGAGAGAATTAAGAAGTGCAAAGAGAGGACATGAGTCATTTTTAGCAGGTCAAATAAAGGAGAATCCTAAAGCTTCGTATAGGTACATTAGGAAGAAAAGGATAACTAGGGTAGGAATAGAGCCAGTCAAAGACAGAAGTGGGAAGTTGAGTGTGGATTTTGTGGAGATCGGACAGGTGTTAAACAAACATTTCTCATTGGTTTTCACTCAGGGAAAGTAGAATATTATAGAGAAGAATGAGATGCAAGATATTTGACGAGAAAGGATCGAGGTTGGTAAGGAAGATGTGTTATCAATTCGAGAAGGAGTGGAAGTGAAAATGTCGGATGGGATTTATTCGAGATTCGCCTGAGGCGCTAGGAAGGAGTTGTTGGAGCCTTTGGCTTTGATAATTGAGTCTTCATTATCTACAGGTTTAGTACCAGAGGACTGGAGGATTGCAAATGTTTGCCCATGTTCAAGAAGGGTAGTACAGATGGCCAAGGCAATTACAGACCAGTAAACCTTATGTGTGTGTAGGAAATATTTTGGACAGGATTATAAGAGATAGGATTTATAATCATCTAGCAAACAACAATTTGATTGCAAATAGTCAACATGGTCACGTCTCTCAAACAACATTGAGGTTTTTGAGATGGTGACCAAGCATGTGTAAGAGAGTAAAGCAGTTGACGTGGTGTACATGGACCTCAGAAAAGCATTTGATAAGGTTCCACATGGTAGACTGTTGGAGAAAATGCAGAGGCGTGGGATTGAGGGTGATTTAGCAGTTTGGATTAGAAACTGGCTTTCTGTAAAAGGCAGCGAGTGGTGGTCAGCATGGAGTCCGTTAACTATGGTGAGCCACAAGGATCTATTTTGGGGCCACTACTGTGTGTCATTTTTATAAATGACTTAGATGTAGGCATAGATGGATTGGTTAGTAAGTCTATAGATGACACTAAAATCGGAGGAGTAGTGAACAGTGTGGAAATATTTTACGTGTTGAAGGGGCACTTGGACAAACTGCAGAATTGGGCTGACAGGTGGCAAATGGAGTTTCAATGCAGCTAACTATGAGGTGATTCCTTTTGCGAAGAATACCAGGAAGGCAGAATACTTGGTCAATGGAAAGATTCTTGGTAATGTGGATGTGCAGATGGATCTTGGTTTCCATGTACATAGATCCCTGAATGTTGCTACCTAGGTTGATTGTACTGTTAAGAAGTCATACGATGCGTTAGGTTGTATTGGTAGAGTTATTGAGGTCTAGAGCTGTAATGTCATGCTACAACTATGCAAAATGCTAGTGCGGCCACACTTGGAATATTGTGTGCAGTTCTGGTCGCCCCATTTCAGGAAGGGTGTGGATGCATTGGAAAAGGTGCAGTGGAGATTTACCAAGATGTTGCCTGGTCTGGAGGGAGGGTCTTATAAGGAAAGGCTGAGAAACTTTACAAGTGGTAAAGATGACCCAAGCTTTTTATGGTCTCCAACTTTGCTATTCGGTGGAACAAAGTAACAGAGACGGATCAATCAGCTGCTGATTCTCAGGCAGGGAACATTTTTCTCCCTCTCTGTGTTGGAGCATAAAATAATGTCAGTTGAACACCAAATTGCACCATGTGCGCTCTCCATGAATATTCTCTGTAATGGATGATTATGGACTATATGCAGAGGCATCATTTTTGTTACTGTACATAGCAATTTTCATGAACAAAACATATCCCCGCTTTCTAATGTGATGACATGTTTATATGCGTCTGTGTAATTTGTAAATATCGATCGATGTCTTTTATAATATGTGTGATATTGTCAATACATTTCAGCCTTAAAATACATTCTCTAGCTTTATTCTCCTTAACAAGAGAAAACATGCATCCAGCTATTACATTTTCCAGATTGTCATGAATGGTTCAATAAGATTTCTCATCTAAGATCGAAACTGATAATTCCCCATAACAAATCCAGGAATGAGTAAAGGGAAATATCTTTGAAAATCTTCTAAAATAATTATATGCTTTCTTTTAGTTTAGACGATCAAAACTACACACAGTGTATCAGATGTGGTATCAGCAATGCCCTGTACAGATGCAGTGAAACATTCCTAATTAAACCCAATACCCATTGCCAGAAACAGCATCGTTCCAATTACCTTCCAAATCACTTGCTGCATCTGCAGATTGACTTCATATGATTCATGTACCAGGAACATGGAAACCGCCTGTATCACAGAGTTCTGCAATCTCTCTCCATGTAAGTTGATTACTATTGTTTTATCCTTCCTGCCAAAAATAGACAACTCAAGTTCTGTTATTTCTGCTGAAGTCTTGCTCACTAACCTTCCCTGTCTATATCACAATGTAGACTCACTACCTCCATTTGACGACATACTGAATGACCATCTTGGCTTATGAGCTAGTTGAGCTTCAAGCCAATCAGTCTTCTTCCTCCAGATTTTGATAAAAAATATAGATCATTGATGGCCCCACAGTGATCTCTGCGGCACTACACTAGTTACAGCTTTGAAACCTGAAAATAAACGTTTATCTCTAGTCTCTATTTCCTGTTAGCGACAACTTCCTTGTACCTGTGTAGAGGCTCAGGCAGGTTGAATGGCCTCCTGTTTGGCTGTTTAATGTACTCAACGAGATCAATTACTTCATCCTATATTCCTGTGCAACTCCTTCGAGTGGCAGAATGGTCTCCTCCCGTCTCATTGTAACAATCCTGTCTGTCTAAATGGGGTGTTTCCCTACCTTGTAACAGCCTCGAGGTTTGGATTGAGGAAGAACACAAGGGGTAGGGGCAGTAGTAGATCTCTTTAACAACCTCGAGGGAGAATTGAGGGAACAGCACATGGCGTATGGGCAGCAGTTGGCTTTTTGGCTTCACCATTTAGAATGCTCATGGCTGATTCCAATGTGTCTGAATATCCGTCTCCTGTCTGTTCCCAATAAACGTTGGCTCTCCTGCCCAGCAATGATCAGTGGAAATTCAGGGGAGACAAAAAATCACATTGAGTAATTTGAAATTAAGAATCCAAGCGGACTTAATCACTGAAGTATTCAATTCAAATAGTTAAATGGAGTGCTCACATTTAAAATACCTGTTATCCATAGGAATGGATGGACTGACAGAATTGGGATCACATTCCTAGCTGGGGCATGTGAAATGTGCTTTGATAAAGTCACCTGCATTTCCCAACAATAATTTGGCAAGCTCGGAAATTTAAGAAACAATACGAGCTTCATTGCTGCTCCAGTCGAGTCCCAAGCTCTGTGAAAAAATAACAATGTTTAGGTTTATTGCATACACTCTGAAACATGTGTTTCTTCTCCAGATCTTGCAAGTTTCCCCAATGAGCATAGTCCATCCAAATGATGTTGCTAACTTTGGCCAACTCATTTCTTTCCGAGCCTCTATAACCTGAAGAGTTACCAGAAGCAATTACTCCCCATATGTGGGAACATTACCGACGAGGATTTTTTCCTTCAGAATTGACTTCCATATATTCAGTGCCCAGAAAAGATAAAAAGCTTGTTACCTTTTATAGAGCAATGATTCAGTGGGAGTAAAACGCTAACCTTTTCTTGCTTAACAATCAAGCTGCCTAAATTTTAAAAATGAACACTTCTTAATAGTTCACTAGATCCTAACAAAATATTTTGTGTGAAACAAATCACATGATACATAGTTATTCAGCTAATAAAACAAGTTTGTTCATTGAAGAACCCAGAGGAAAAGGTCATGAAATAATGTGAGTTTGATATACCTCAATCATCATTTCAAGTGCATTCTCTGCATAAATTCTCCTTTTCCTCCTCGAAGTATTTAACTCTAAAGGTGAGGCACTGATACTGCACAATTTTGTCAGCACGGTTTCAATTACTGACAATAATTTAGTAATGTCTTAGCCTTCACATAGGTGTTGAGGTCTGGGTTGGCCCAGCCATGATCTGATAGAATGGGGGAACAAGCTGAAGGGAACTCTGTGGGTTCTTTCAGTAGATTTGCTAAGTATGATTCCCCTCTCTTAAATCCATGCGGACTCTGTCCAATCCTGTCACTGTTCAGTAAGAAACTTGATTGTACTCCAATATAGTTAGTAAATGTATCTGTATTTATTTTTAAAAATCGATTACTTATAAATGCTGGACCCATGCAATAATCAATGAATTTGTGACTCTGAATTTGGGTTATAATTTTTTTTCTGTTAATTCCTTTTCATACTGTGTTATGCAGACAGCACCAAGTGATCATTCTTAATTGTGATTAACTTTGAAAATAATATATTTTAAAAATGACATCCCAAAATGGGGACATTACATAAGGGAACATTCATTTTAGAAAAAGTAAAGATTTTTTTCTCTCAGTGAATGGCTAGAATTTTCTCGCCCAAAATTTTATGAAAGTTATGACAGTAGGGAATCTATGATTCTATCTCAAATTATTTTAGAAGAGGGCAGATAGATTTTTGAAATATTGAGCAGTTGAGGGCTATGCGGATCAAGCATAAAAGAGGTGTTGAGGTCTGGGTTGGCCCAGCCATGATCTGATAGAATGGGGGAACAAGCTGAAGGGAATGAATGCCCTAAGCCTGCTCCTATTCCTTGAGGCTCCATTTCATGTTTTTTTGTCTCCAAAGAAGAGCGTGATACAATGTGCTAAAGATCTCAGATGTGAAAATGGGGTGTTTATGTACTGGTTCAGATGGCATTAATTCATCAGTCACAGCTATATAGTCATGAGTAGGAAGGCAATTCCCTCCATGAATATAGGAAATCTACTGCTGAGCTCACACAAAGGGAATTCTTACCCTCAGCAAACTCTCCCATCACATTACCCAACATATCAGCTAAAGCAGGACACACTGCGCATGCTCTAGCCAACAAAGGGACCCCCGAGTGATTGATGTCAGCATCGGACCAATGAAAGGATGGTGGGCGGAGCTAGAGGACCTAGCGGGATGTTGGTCCTCCAACCAAAGTGAAAGAAGGGCGGAGCTAAACTAAACCATGTGATCACCCTCACTCGCGGCGCAGAGTCGCTGTAATGAATGCTCGGGAAGTTATGGAGAGAAAGGATACGGTAAGGAAAGAAATAAACAGGGAAACGGGAGAAAACTGTGTTGCCATGAGCGGAGAGGTTTTACAAACACATTGTGCACGTCGGAAAACACAAATTTGAACCTCCCAGTCCCGTGTTTGCAGTAAATGAGGAATGGCCTCAGCGCGGCTGCAGGCCTGAGTGAGCGCCGCCATCTTTATTCGGGGCAACGATTCATTGGACACGTGCACCGTCGCCATCTTTTTAGGGGGCAAGGTGCAGCCAGGCGCATGTGCAGCCTTTCTCTAGTATAGAGTCATTGGGATCATCGCAGCCAATACTGCTCTGATTCACCTCTGGGCTCCCTCATGACCACTTTGTCAATATCTAGCTTCCTCAGTCTCGAACCATGGGTGCATTTTTTTGTCTGTTTACTACTGTATTATTACTTTTATAGACCCTTTGCAAATGAGTTTTTCACTGCGGCCCAGCCCTGACCATGTGCTGCTCTATTATCAGATTACTTTTTTCTTGAATATTTTTGACAGTCAAGAATTCTTTTTTCCAACAAGCAAGTGTATTTTCCTTCCATTTCTGACTATCAAATTCTGCACCATTTTCATTCCCTGTGATCCATTTTGCACTCCCTGAAACATCAACTGTGTTTCTCCTTCCACAGATACCAGTGATTAATGCCAAAGCCCTGTTGCCTGTGGAGAGTGTGATGTTTGACTTCCTTGTACAGCTGCAGTTTATGTGGTGAAGGTGCTCCCACAATGTGGTTGGGTAAGAGACATTACAGATTATTCATTACATCAACAGTGATTATTTGAAGATAATGTCCAAATCAAGAACAGTTTGTAGTTTTATTATCATGCTTATAATTTCACAAAAATACTATTGAGAACTTTAGATATAAGGCCAGAGATGGAGATTTTAGGTCAGATGACCAAAAGCATTGCCAAAAAGCAGGTTTTGAGGGATTTCTTAAAGGTGGAAAGCAGACCTGTGAGGTTTTGTCTGAAAATTCCAGACCATGTTGCTTTAGTAACTGTAGAATCAGCCACACAGTTGAAGTAATGAATTAACAAATCGTTGGGAGACTCGAAGAAAATGAGTTGTCGAGGTCTCAAAGGATGTGTAGTGCAGGGAGCTGGGGATGATAACAGCCAGGAATCAAATCAAGAATGAGAATTTGAAATTGTTGTTGTCTTTTGACGGATGAACATGTTTGGGGAGAAGTGAGCACGTGGGTGATCTCAATTTTTCTTGAGATTACAGGGAGGTTGAATTTGGGAAGCTGGCCAGGAGTGTGTTTGGATAATTAAGTCTGGAGATAACACACGATGGATGAGAGTTTCAGTATATGAGCTGAGATGAGGGTGGAATCAGCTAGAAATAGTGGTGTTGGAGTGGGACCGGGCTGTCACTCTCACCTCACCTCTGGGATTCAGCTGGTTGTCAGGTTGTGAATCAGGGATGTAACACAATCCGGAGCTGAGTGGCCATGGTGGAGCCTAAAATGAGTGTCGCTCAGCTGGCTGTTGCTGAGCAGCTGCTGCTTGATAGCCCTGTTGATGACTACTTCCATTACTTTACTGCTGATCGAGTGTGGACTGACAGAGGGAAATTGGCTGGGTTGGATTTGCCCTGTGTTTTTGTGTTGAACATCCCTGGGCAATGTTCCACATTGTCGGTAGATGCCAGTGCTGGAGCGGTCCGTGGCTTGGTGGGTGGCAAGTTCTGGAGCACAAGCCATCAGTATTATTGCTAGAATGTTAGCAGGACCCATAGTCTTTACACTACTTAACCATTTCTCGATATTGTTCGAACTAAATTGAACTGGCTTAAAGCTCACATCTGTGATGTTAGGAACCACTGGAGAAGGCTGAGATGGATCATCTCACTTTGCATCTGGCTGCAGATTGCTGTAAATGCTGCCATCTTATCTTTTGCATGGATGTATGAAACCCCTCCATCAGTAAGGGTGGGGATATCTGTGGTGCTTCCTGCAACGAGTTGTTTATTGTCCATTGCCATTCACAACTGGGTGTGGCAGAACTCTGATCTGATCCACTGATTGTGGGATCACTTAGTTCTGTTGCTTGCTGCTGATGCTGTTTGATGTGCAGATAGTCCTGCTTGGTAGCTTCACCAGGTTGGCACTTCATTTTTAGGTATGCCTGCTGCTATGCCTGCTGCTGCTCATGGCATGCCCTCCTTTCCTGTCCATTGTAATGGGTGAGTGCGGGATTTACAAACCCATGAGATTACAGATTGTGCTGGAGTACAGTTCTGCTCCTGTTGTTATCCCACAGTGCCTCAGAGAGGTCCAGTTTGAGTTCCTACATCTGTCCAATTAAGCATGGTGATAGTACCACTCAGCACAATGGAGGTTTTTCTCAACTTTAAGGTGAGGCTTTGTCTCCAAAAAGACTGTGGGATGGTCGCGCTTACCGATACTGTCATGGACAGATGCGTTTGCAGCTGGCAGATTCATACTGATAAGATCTAGTATGTTTTTCCCTCTTGCTGGTTCCGTTACTGCCTGCTGCAAACCCAGTTGAGCAGCTATGTCCTTGAGGACCCGTCCAGCTCAGTCAGTAATCCTGCTGCTGAGCTACTCTTGGTAGAGGACATTGAAATCCTGTACCCAGAGTAGGCTTGTCACCATTTTATTGCCTCAGTGCTTCCTCCAAGTGTTGTTCAATATGGAGGAGCACTGATTCATCAGCTATGGGAGCACGGTACGTGGTAATCAGCAGGAGCCATGAGACTTCCTGGTGTCCAAAGTCAATGCTGAGTACTCCCAGGGCAAATGGTTCCTGTGTGTACACTACTGTGCCATCACCTCTGCCTGGTCTGTCCTGCTGGGGTGACAGGACATATCCAGAGATTTCAGGAGAAGGTGAAGACTGCAGATGCTGGAGATCAGAGTCGAGAGTGTGGTGCTGGAAAAAAACCAGCAGGTCAGACTGATGAAGGGCTTAGGCTCGAAGCGTCGATTCTCCTGCTCCTTGGATGCTGCCTGACATGTTGTGCTTTTCCATCATCACACTCTCTATCGAGGGATGGTGATGGTGGTGTCTGGCCATTATCTGTAAGGGATTACTCTGTGAGTATGACTATGTCAGGCTGTTCCTTGACTAGTCTGTGAGACAGCTCGCCACGTTTTGGCCCAAAAAAAACAGATGTTAGTGAGCAGGATGTTGCAGATTCGAGAGGGCTGATTCTGTGGTTGTATTTTCTAATGCCTTGTTAGATGCCAAGTGGTCCATCCAGTTTCATTCCTTTGTTGAGACTTTGCAGTGATTAATACAGTGAGTAGCTTGTTGGGTGACTGTCAGGTTGGCAGGAATTTTTTGCCATTGACAATGGTTCCATGGAGATCAGGAGATTCCTAATTCGTTATTTTTTCTTGAATTCAGATTCTACAATCTGCCGAGCTGGGATTCGAACAAAGACTTCAGTTGTACATTTTAATATTCTGGATAAAAGTTAAATATATTAGGTTTTTTCACTCATTTTAAATATCACTAACCCTGGTTTTGTTTCTTTGTAAAACACTGTCCATCATCCTGTCTCCTTCATCCTTCCCTCCAACAACAAGAGCAAGGAGCACATTGAGTTTCTCTGTCACTAAGACTGAGACAATCCAATCAGCTGCCTCTGCTGCTTCCCTCCCTCCCACTAGCCCACCGAGGCAAACTGCCTCACATGGTGTTCCTGATTTTTGTCCCAAACTTACATCTTTCTCCAGTCTCTTGTCAAGCCTTATCAGAGCTCATCTTGATCTTTTACTAGTCTCACTAAACTACAGACATTCCAACTCTGTTTCCTCCTCATCACTCCCCCTCGCCAATTCACAGATATTGTTCCTTGTTCTGTCTGTCTGTCTTTTCTGGTTATGTCCTTCTCATCCATTCTGCAAAAAAACCTAACATTTGACCTCCCCATCATTTGTAAGTCCTGCTCCATCTCCACTTTCCCTTTCCTTTCTGAATTCCTTGTATTTGGTGTCCCTCAAGGATCTATCCTTGGTCCCTCCTCTTTCTCACCTACGCACTGCCAGGAGGTGACATCGTCCAAAAGCACAGTGTGAGATTTCACATGTACACTGACGATGTCCAGCTCTCCCTCCCCACCATCCCTCTCCATTGCTCCAGTTACTCAGTTACCAAATTGCTTATCATATTCCCACTACTCGATTAACTGCAATTTCCTCCAAAGAAACATTGTTACGGTTAAACCCATTACCTTCAGTTGCTATTACAAATTCCTTTCCCTTACTGCTGAGCCCCTCCCTCTCACTGGGTGCAGTCTGAGATAGAACTAGACTCTTCACAACATTGCTGTCATATCTGTAACCCCAAGGTGACCTTCTGATCAGACATCTACGCAATCACAAACACCAGGAATTCCAATCTCTAAAATGTTGATTGTCTCCACCTCACCCCAGCTCCATTGCTACTGAAACCCCTTACCCGTGTCGGTGTTACCTTAAACTTAATGAATCTGAAATGAACCCTTGATTTCGTGACTGACCCAGAATCTGCTAGCTTTCAGTGTTTCCTGCACAATTACCCCCAGATTCCTTTGTGGTGCAGCTTTCTACAGTTTCCACCATGTAAATAGCACTCTGTTCTTTTATTGTCCCCTCCAAAATGACCGACTTCACTTTTTCCCAAATTATACTCCATCTGACAACTTGTTGCCCCCTTCTCCTGTGCATCTCTCTCTCTTCACAATCCTCTTAGAACTTTACAGTTATTCCAGGAGTTTCTCCCCCCCCCCCCCCGACTTCTAAACATTTACTGGGAGCACTGGGCAGTGGGAAGCATGGAGAGTTGCTCTGTTTTTAGAGATACTCTATGGGAGGAGCTTGCTGCCCATTGGTCAGAATGGAGGCAACTTGCCCATCGAGCTGCATGAGCCTTTCACACCGCATGTCTTATTGATGAGGCACAGCGGCAGCACAGAAGGAAAAAAAAAGCAAATCCTGCTCTCCACATCTCACTGACTCTTGAAATATTCTGTCCCATGTGTCAAAGATCTGCCCTGTTTAGTCGCATGAAATTCCAAGGTGGAAACTCCTAGAAACCCAGATAGATTTCCACCTGATCTGACTGCTGACCTCCACAAGGGGTAATGTGTCCAGTCATCCTGGGCCAGGAGGAGGGGATGATGCAAGTTTCTAATCTGAACTGACAGTGATGGATTTTATAAACTTGTATTACAGGATACTACAGGTGGACATTCAGATGGTAATCTCAGTCATTGTAACATCTAACTCTGATTGAATTAGTCAATTCATCAGGACCTGGATATTTGCATTGTGTGTGAGTATTGTATTCCATCTGAATCCCATTTGCTGCATAAAAGTTCTCCTTTGAATCTTCCCAAACCTTTAATGTGTGTCCTGTAATCCTTGTATAATGAGCTGATGGGTATAAGGTTTATTATTATAACGTGTAACTTTTCTAAACGCCTCTGCCACAGCTCCTCTCAATTGCCTTTGCTAAAAGGAGAACACCTCAGTTTCCCCAAACCCCTGATTCCCCAATGTCTGTTTGCTCTCTATAAGGCACACATCAGGATTGTGTTGGAACATTCTCCACTTGCCTGCATCAGTGCAGCCCCCAACACTATTAAAGAAAGTGAACATCCTCCAGGACAAAGCATTGTGCCTGAGTGGTGTCCCATCCACTACCTTCAGCATTCCCTCTCCCCATCCCAGAGACACAGTGGCATCACTGTGTAAAAGGTAAAGGCAGCATTGTCCTACCAGACCATAAGGCTGCTCTCTCATTAGGGAGGAAACTGGAGCACCTGGAAGAAACCCATGCAGACACTGGGAGAATGTGAAAGTCCCACAGAGACAATTGTCCAAAGCTGGAATTGAACCTGGGGACCTGGCAGCAGTGCTAATCACTGAGCCACTGTGCCACCCTAAAATTGTAATTTGATTCACAACTACCACTTCCTCTGATAGCTCATTCCACACATAAACCATTGTCTGAACAAAAATAAAAAAAAATTCCCGAATGCCTTTTTAAAGCCGTTCTGCTGTCACCTTAAAAGGTATGCACCCAGTATTGAATCGTGTCCCTTCCTGGAAAGGACACCTGCTGTTCACATTACTGATACCAACCCTCCATGATTTGAGAAACGTCTAACAAGGTCACTCCTCAGCCTCCTGCGCGCCAGTGAAAGATGTCGCAGCCTATCCAGCCTCTGCTTATAATTCAAACTATCCATTCCCATCAACATCCTGATAAATCCCTTCTGAATCCGTTCCAACTACATAATATCCTCCCGATATCAGCATGACCAGAACTGGACACAGAATTCCAGAAAGGCCTCACCAACCTCCAAAATAACGTCCCAACTCTTGTACTCAAAGATCTGAGCAATGAAGGCAAGTGTGCTAAGCACCTTCTTAACCACCCTGTCTACATGTGACACAGACTTGAAAGACCCGAACCCCTCGGCCTCTTTGTTCCATATCACTACTCGAGGCCCTTTTTTTAATTAGTGTAAGTCTGCCCTCGTTTGTTTTATCAAGATGTAATATTTTGCATTTATTCCAATCCAAAAATCCCAAAAAACCCTGAGCATTAAAGACAGTAGGAATATACTTAAGAGGGAAATCAGGAGGGCAAAAAGGGGACATGAGATAGCTTTGGCAAATAGGGTTATGAATAATCCCAAGGGTGTTTATAAATACATTAAGAACAAAAGGGTAACTCGAGAGAGAATAGGGCTCCTCAAAGATCAGTAAGGTAGCCTATGCGTGGAGCCGCAGGAGATGGGAGAGATACTAACTGAATATTTTGCATCAGTGTGTACTGTGGAGAAGGACATGGGCAATATAGAATGTGGGGAAATAGATGTCGACATGTTGAATATGTCCATCTTACAGAGGAGGACGTGCTGGGTGTCTTATAACCCGTAAAGCTTGGTTAATCCCCAGCACCTGATCAGGTGAACCCGAGAACTCTGGGAGGCTGGGAATGTGATTGCTGGGCCTCTTGCGGAGATATTTGTATCTTCGATTGTCACAGGTGAGATGCTGAAAGACTAGAGGTTGGTTAACGTGGTGCCACTATTTAAGAAAGGTGGTAAGGACAAGCCAGGGAACTATCGACTAGTGAGCCTGACATTGATGCTGGGCAAGTTGTTGGAGGGAATCCTGAGGAACAAGATGCGCGTGTATTCTGAAAAGCAAGGACTGATTAGTGATAGTCAGCATGACTATGTGCGTGGGAAATCATGCCTCACAAAATTGATTGAGTGATTTGAAGATGTATCAAAGAGGATTGATGAGGGCAGAGAGGTGGACATGATCTATGGAATTCAGTAAGGCGCTCGACAAGATTCCCCATGGAAGACTGGTTATCAAGGTTAGATCTCATGGAATACACGGAGAACTAGCCGTTTGGATACAGAACTGGCTCAAATGTAGAAGGCAGGGTGGTGTTGGAGGGTTGTTTTTCAGCTTGGAGGCATGTGACCAGTGGAATGCCACAAGGATCAGTGCTGGGTCCACTACTTTTCGTCGTTTATATATGTGATTTAGATATGCGCATAGGAGGTATAGTTAGTAAGTTGGCAGATGACACAAAAATTGGAGGTATAGTGGACAGCGAAGCAGGTTACCTCAGATTACAACAGGATGTTGTTCAGATGGGTGAGAAGTGGCAGATGGAGTTTAATTCAGATAAATGTGATATGCTGCATTTTGGAAAAGCAAATCTTAATAGAACTGATACACTTAGTGGCAAATTCCTAGATAGTGTTGATGAACAAAGATATCTTGTAGTGCAGGTTCATATTTCCATGAACATAGAGTTGCAGGTAGATAGGATATTGAAGAAAGTGTTTGGAATACATTCCTTTATTGATCAGAGCATTGAGTATAGAAGTTGGAAGGTCATGTACAGGACATTGGTTCGGCCTCTTTTGGAATATTGTGGCAATTCTATTCTCCATCAATCGGAAGGATGTTGTGAAACTTGAAAGGGTTCAACAAAGATTTACAAGGATATTGCCAGGGTTTGAGCTGCAAGAAGAGAGCAAAAAGGCTGGAGCTTTCTTTCCCTGGAGCATCAGAGACTGAGGAGTGACCTCCATAGAGGTTTATAAAATCATTGGTAGCATGGATAGGGTAAACAGACAAGGTCTTTTCCCTGAGTAGGAGAGACCAGAAATAGAGAGCATAGGTTGAGGGTGAGAGGGGAAATATATAAAAGGGAACTAAGGAGCAACTTTTTCACAGAGAGTGGTGCGTGTATGGAATAAGCTGCCAGAAGAAATGGTGGAAGCTGACAATTATAGCATTTTAAAGGCATTTGGATACTTGACATGAATCGGAAAGATTTAGCGGGATATGGCCCAGGTGCTGGCAAGAGGGATAAGATTAGGTTCGGATATCTGGTCGGCATGGACAAATTTGACCGTAAGGTTCTGTTTAGTGCTGTTCATCTGTGACTCACAGCTCAGTGGGTTTCAGTCTCTTCAAAGATAAATCTTAGTCTGTTTTATTTAGTAAAGCTACAACATTCAGTAGGGCGACGGTTTATATCTTTAAATACACATCTTATGATACTTTGATTAAGTTTTTTAATATAAAATATTGGTACTAATTTATTCTAGAGTAGTGTTTTGTAAAGCTGTAAGACTATGTGCCTTTTTCTGGGTCTGTTAAGGTGCAGAGATGGCCATTCGTACAGTGATGTGCTCTTCCTGTTGGATTTAGGAGATTAAGGAAAGTTTCAATGATCCTGATTGTCTGCAGGAAGTGAGGATGCAAATCCTGTAGGATTTCATGGATCAGATGGAGCGATGGTTAAAGGTAATGAAGAATTTACAGGAGCCCGGAGGGGGGGGGGGTGATAGGTGGCAGTTTCAGAAAGATAGGAAAACTGCCAGTCCAGTCAGGTAGATGGGTTTCCTCTCGGAAAGGGAGGAGTGGAGGGCAAGTAGTGCAGGAGTCTCCTGTGGTTATTTCCATCTCAAACAAGTATACTGTTTTGGAAAGTGTCGGGGGTCACAGACTCTCAGGGGAATATCGCACTGACAGACAAGTTACTAGTGTAATGTGAGGTATATCAGGTTCCACGCGATCGAGGGTGATAGGGGGTTCTCTAGTCTGCAGCACAGACTGCGGTTTCTGACAGTGAGACATCAGAATAGAGTGGTGCCTCCCGACTGTCTGGGTGAAGGATGGCTCCGAGGGTGCAGAATATTCTGAAAGGGGAGAATGATCAGTGGGAGGTCGCTGTACATTGGTACCAATGACATAAGAGAAAAGGATGAAGTCCTGATGAGAGAATATAGCAAATTAGCCTGGAGGATAATAAGCAGGTCCTTGTGGGTAGTAATATCTGGATTACTCCCGGTGCCACATGCTAGTGAGAGTAGGAATAGCAGGGTAGAGCAGATGAATGCGTGGCCAAGAATCTGATACAGTGGAGAAGGATTTACATTTTTGGATCATTGGAATCTCTGCTGGGGTAGAATTGATGTGCATAAGAAGGATGGATTACACCTGAATTGGAAGGTCTCTAATATCCAAGCAGGGAGATTTGCTAGTGCTACTTGGGAGGCATTAAGCCAGTGAGGGAGTGGGGGTAAACCTAAAGAGATAGTGAGAAAGGAGGTAAGTCTGAGGCTGGTACAGTTGAGAAGTTAGACAGGCAACGGCAAGGCACAGAATGAGGTAGGACTGACAATGTACAATAGACAATAGGTGCAGGAATAGGCCATTCTGCCCTTTGAGTCAGCACCACCATTCATTATGATCATGGCTCATCGTCCACAATCAGTATCCTGTTCCTGTCTTATCTCCATAACACTTAATTCCATTATCTTTAACAGCTCTAATCATCTCTTTCCTTGAAAGTATCCAGAGACTTGGCCTCCACTGCCTTCTAGAGCAGAGCATTCCATGTGTCCACTACTCTCTGGGTGAAGACATTTCTCCTCAACTCTGTTCTAAATGGCCTTTCCCTTATTTTTAAACTGTGTCCTCTGGTTCTGGACTCACCCATCCGTGGAAACATGCTTCCTGCCTCCAGAGTGTCCAACCTTTAATAATCTTGTAGGTCTCAATCAGATCCTCTCTCATTCTTCTAAACTCAAGTGTATACAAGCTCAGTCACTCCAATCTTTCAACATATGATCATTCCGCCATTCCAGGAATTGACCTCATGAACCTACCCAACACTCCCTCAATAGCCACAATGCTCTTCCTCAAATGTGGAGACCAAAACTGCACACAAAAATTCCAGTGTGATCTTACCAGGGCCCTGTACAGCTGCAGAAGGACTTCTTTGCTCCTATACTCAATTCCTCTTGTTATGAGGCCAAGCATGCAGTGAGCTTTCTTCACTACCTGCTGTACCTGCATGCTTGCTTTCATTGACTGGTGTACAAGAATACCTAGATCTCGTTGTACTTCCCCTTTACCAAACTTGACTCCTTTTAGATAGTAATCTGCCTTCCTGTTCTTGGCTCCAAAGCGGATAACCACACATTTATCCACATTAAACTGCATCTGCTATGCATCCGTCCACTCACCTAGCCTGTCCAAGTTAACCTGTATTCTCATAACATCCTCCTCACATTTCACCCTGCCATCCAGCTTTCTGATATCAGCAAATTTGCTAATATTACTTTTAATATATTCATCTATATTATTAATGTATATTGGAAACTGCTGCGATCCCAGCACCCCACTAGTCACTGCCTGCCATTCCGAAAGGAAGCGTTTATCACTCCTCTTTGCTTCCTGTCGGCCAGCCAATTTTCAATCCAAGTCAGTATATTCCCCTTTGTAAATCCATGCTGACTCTGACGAATCCTATTACTGCTATCCAAATGAGCCATAATTTCATCTTTTATAATTGACTCCAGCATCTTTCTCACTACTGACATCAGGCTAACTGGTCTATAATTCCTTGTTTTCTCTCTCCCACCTCTCTTGAAAAGTGGGACAACATTAGCCAACCTCCAATCTGACTCTACATCTCCTGATTCTGTGTCTCCCCCTTCTCAAGGGGCAAAACGTCATCCATCACCAACAGGGCCATCCCACCCCCTCTGCCCATCAGTCTGTCCTTTTGATAGCATGCAAGAGGTTTGACAGGGAAAGCAGATGAGCTTAAGATATGGTTTTGAAAATGGGACTGGGATATAGTGGGTATTACAGAAACGTGGCTTAAGTTGAAAAGGACGGCGCTTAATGTTCCAGGGAATAGATGTAAGAGGAAGGATAGAAAGGGGGATAAGAGAGAAGGTGGAATGGTGTTTTTGATTAGGGATAACATTATTGTTGTGCTTAGGGAGGATATTCATGGGAGTTCGCCCGGTGAACTTACTTGGGTTGAACTGGGAAATAAGAACAGGATGATCACCTTATTGAGGTTGTCTGTGTGGGTTTCGTCCGGGTGCTCTGGTTTCCTCCCACAGTCCAAAGATATGCAGGTTGGGTGGATAATCCAGGCTGAATTGCTCATATTGTTCAGGGATGTGCAGGTTGGGTGGATTGGCCATGTGAAATTGCCCATAGTTTTCAGGGATGTGCAGGTTGGGTGGATTGGCCATGTGAAATGACCCATAGTTTTCAGGGATGTGCAGGTTGGGTGGATTGGCCATGTGAAATTGCCTACAGTGTTCAGGGATGTGCAGGCTAGGGGGATTGGCCATGGGAAATGCAGCATCACAAAGGTAAGGTAGGAGGATCTAAGGGTCAGTGTGGATGTGATGGGCCGAATAGCCTGCTTCCACACTTGGGATTCTCTGACGATAATTCTACTAGTTTTAAAATAGTTGCAGAAAATAATAGACCAGATCTAAAAGTTGGTGTTCAAAATTGAACAAAGGTGAATTTTGACAGTACAAGGTGAGAACTTTCAATATTTCTTTGCAACCCCCAGATAAAGGGACGGCTGGAAAGTGGGAACATAAGAACAGAAGGAATAGGAGCAGGAGTAGGCCATCTGGCCCCTCAAGCCTGCACTGCAATTCAATAAGGTCAGGGCTGATCTTTTCATGGCCTCAGCTCCACATTCCTGCTCTCTCACTATAATCCTTAATTCCTTTCCTGTTTGCAAATCTACATTTTGCCTTAAAGACATTCAAGTTGATAATGTCAACTGCTACACTCAGCAGGGAATTCCACAGATTCATAACCCTTTAGCTGAAGAAGTTCCTCCTCAACTCTATCCTAAATCAGATACCCCCTTATTTTGACGCTATGCTCTCTAGGTTGCCCCCCCCCTCCCCGGTGGAAATAACCTCCCTGCTTCTATCTTACCTATTCCCTTCTTAATTTTAGTTTTTCCAATACAACCTCCCATTCTTCTAAATTCCAACAAGTATAGTCCCAGTCTATTCAGTCTCTCCACATACACCAACCCTCTCAACTCCCGACTCAAACTAGTGACCCTCCTCTGCACCCCCTCCAGTGCCAGTACATTCTTGCTGATGTAAGGAGATCAAACCTGTACACAGTACTCCAGGTGTGGCCTCACCAGCACCCTGCACAGCTGCAGCATAACCATCCCTCTAGCAAGGAAGGTCAGTAGACCCTTCACCATCTCTTTTAGTCCCCTGGTCACGGGGACCCATGTACTTTTGGGCTGTTATCTTTCCCAACACTGCCTCTTTACTAAGAATGACTGACTGTTTCCATGTCCTCATATGCCATTGCCTCCATAGGCCTGTGAAAATGAGACAACAAAAGTACATAGACAGTATGTTCCTGTTAAAGCCAAGTCTGGTAGGTGTAGAGAATGCTGTGTGTCTAGAGAAATTGAGGGTCTGGTCAAAAAGATGAAGAAGGGATATGGCAGGTACAGACAGCTGGGTTTGAGTGAATCCCTCGGAGTATAGGGGCAGTAGGAGTACACTTGAGGGAAAACAGGAGGGCAAAAACGATACATGAGATTTTAAGGACAATCCAAAGAAATTCTACAAAACACCTAAGGACAAAAGAGTAACCAGGCAGAGAATAGAGACCTTCAAAGATCAACAAGGCTGTCTGTGGAACCACAGAAGGTGAGAGAGATACTATCTGAGGATTTCATGTCAGCTTTTAGTGAAAGAGGATATGGAAGCGAGAGACTTTGGAGAAATAAATCGTGATAACTTGACAACTGTCCATATTATAGAGGAGGTTGTACTGGATGTCTGATACATAAAGCTGAGTAAATCTGTGTGACCTGATCAGTGTATCCCAAATCTTTGTGGGAAGTTAGGGAAGTGACTGCCGGGCCCCTCGCTGAGATATTTCTATCACCGATAGCCACAGGTTAGGTGCTGCAAGACAGGCGCCATTATTTGAGAAAGGTGATGAGGAAAGGCCAGGGAACAATACACTGGTGAGCCTGAAGTTAGTGGCAGACAAGGTGTTGGAAGGAATTCTGAAGGACAGGCTTACATGTAATTGGAAAGGCAAGAAGTGATAAGGTTTAGTCAGCATGGCTTTATACATAAATCATTAACTTGGACTTCAGAAAGACATTCAAAAAGGTTCCACATGATAGACTGGTTAGCAAGTTAGACACCATGGGATACAGAGAGAATCAGCTATTTGGATACAAATTGGCTGGAAGGTTGGAGACGGAGGGTAGTGCTTTTCGGACTGGAGGCCTGTGATGAGCAATATGGTGTAAGGATCGGTGCTGGGTCCATTGCTTGTCATCATTTATATCAGTGATTTCTATGTGAATATATGAGGTATAGTTAGTGGGTTTACAGTAGACATCAAAATTGGAGGCGCACTGGACAGCAAAGAAGGTTACCTCAGAGTACAATGGGACTTCAATCAAATGGGCTGAGGATTATCAGATCGAGTTTATTTCAGATAAATATGAGGTGCTCCATTTTGTAAAAGCAAATGAGGGCAGGAATTATACACTTAATGGGAAGGTCCTGGGGAATGTTGCTGAATAAAGAGACCTTGGAGTGCAGGTTCATAGTTCCTTGAAAGTGGAATCATAGGAAGGGTAGTGAAGAAGGTGTTTGGTGTACTTGCCTTACTGGTCAGTGCATTGAGTAGTGGAGTTGGGACGTCATTTTGCTGCTGCACAGCACATTGAATTCTGGAATTCTGCTTTCAGTCCTGGTCTCCCTGCTATTGGAATGATATTGTGAAACTTGAAAGGGTTCGGAAAAGATCCGCAAGAATGTTGCCAGGGTTGAGGGTTTGAGCTATATAGGTAGAAGGTGAATAGGCTGGGGCTGTTTTCCCTGGAGAATTGGATACAATTGTGAGGGGCATGGGTAGGGTGAAATTCCAGGGTCTTATTCCCAGGATATGTGAGTCCAAAGCTTGGGGGCACAGGCTTCAGGTGTGAGGGAAAAGATTTAAAAGGGATCTAAAGGGCAATGTTTTCCAGCTGAACATGGTACGTGTATGGAATGAGCTGCCAGAGGAAGTGTGGAGGCTGGTACAATTACCCAATTATGCCTTTGAGATGTTGTATGTGATTAGCAAAAGTTTAGAAGGATATAGCCAAGAGCTGGCATATGGGTTGAGATTAATTTAGGATATCTGGTCGGCAAGGACAAGTTGGATCGAAGGGTCTGTTTCTCTGCTGTACATCTTTATGGCACTACTAAAATTAAGATGGGTTTCTCTTTGTTGGAGAGTTAGCAGAAGATCAGATAATTCTCCTTGGAGCTGAGAAGGTTAGGCAGTGATTTCGACCAGGAGCAGATTTGTTTCCAGGATATTTAATTTACAGAGAGACAGAGGGAGAAATTATTAACGCCACAATTTTTAGTAACTACCTTTCAGTAACTGGCAAATAATGCAGGTTAAAAATGTGAAGATTATTTTACTCACTAAGTTCTGAGCATCTGGAACAGATTGACTGACAGCTGGATGCAGATTCAGTAGTTATTGTCAAGGAAAATTTGGAATTTAACTTTTTTAAGGAAGGATTTGGAGGGCTACAGACAAATGGGAGGTGAGTTGGGATAGACTGGCACCATCTCCAGAGGGGGAAGAGTACAGCCCCAATGGGCTGAATAGCCCCAAACCCCTGTGCTCTGTGTTACTGCCCCATTCACTGTGAATGTTGAAGATCATCCCAGGGCAGAGTCATAGAGACATACAGCATGGAATTAGACCCTTTGGTCGAACTGGTCCATGCCAACCAGATATCCCAACCTAATCTAGTCCCATTTGCCAACACTTGGCACATATCCCTGTACGCCCTTCCTATTCACATACCCATCTAGATGCCAAATGGTGTAATTGTACCAGCCTCCACCACTTCCCTGAACAGAAGATTCCATACACACACCAATCTCAGTGTGAAAAAAGTTGCCTCTTGGGTCCCTTTTAAATCTTTCCCCTCTCACCTTAAACCCTACACCCTCTCGTTCTAGACTCCCCCGCCCCAGGGAAAAGACCTTGTCTATTTTTCCCATCCATACTCCTCATGATTTTATAAAGCTCTATGAGGTCAACCCTCAGCATCCCATGCTCTTGGGCGGAGCCCACTCATGTCACAATGGGGCCCAGGTGATTGACAGCAACTTCAGACCAATAGGAGAATTGGCGTGATCCTCCAGCCAATGGGAGTGAATTGGGGTGGGTCCAGCAGGCCAACACGTGGCCATGAGCTGTGCAGGCGCAGTGTCACGGTGAGGGGGGACCTAGTGAGTGTGAAGGGAGTGGGAGAGACTGCAAAGTCTGGGGAAGAAATGGAGCTATTGTGGACTGGGAGGGTTTATAAACGCACAGTTTTAGGCTGCTAGACCTGAATTAGAAATTCCTGGTAAATTAGAACCAAAAGAACTGCGGATGCTGTAAATCTCTCACAATAACCAAAAGGTACTGGTAAAGCTCAGCAGGTCTGGCAGCATCTGTGAAGAGAAATCAGAGTTAATGTTTGGATCCACTGACCCTTCCTCATAACTGATGTTACTGAAAAGAAATGTCGATTTATATGCAGAAGATAGGGGTTAAGGAGTAAATGTTAGGTGGTGATAGAGTGCAAAGAGATGGGAGCAGTTGGACAATGGAGTGGATAACGATCTGGCTGGGGGAGGGTGAATAGCTGTTTATGGGGACTGTTAGTGGCTAACCATAGGTAGTGTGTAATGGTAGGCTATGTAATACCAAGGCCTGGTATGTGGGTTAAGAGGCTAGTGCGCTAGGACATTGGAGAGTTCAGGACCTACAATTATTGAATTTGATACTGGGGCTAGATGGGTGCAGGGTCCCCAAGTAGAATATGAGGTGGTGTTCTTCCAGCTTGCGTTAACGTGTGGCACTGGAAAAGAACAGCAGGTCAGGCAGCATCTCAGGAGCAAGAGAATCGACGTTTTGGGCATATTCTTTTCATCAGGAATGCCGGGATTGGAGGGGGAGGGGGAGTAGTAAGAGGGTTGAGAGATAAATAAGAGGGATGTGTGCGGTTGGTGGGAAGGGAGCTAGGAAAGCAATAGGTTGATGTAGGTGGAGGGTAATGGAGAGAGGGTGGAGTGGATAATTGGAAGGAAGATGGACAGGTGGGACAGTTCAAGAGGGTGGTGTCGAGTTGGAGGGTTGGATTTGGGATAAGGCAGGGGAGGGGAGATGAGGAAACCTTGATTCTGTGGTTAAAGGGTCCCAATGTGGAAGATGAGGTTTTCTTCCTCCAGGCGTCGGGTGGCTGGGATTTCGTGGTGGAGGTGGCCCAGGACTTGCATGTCCTTGGTGGAGTGGGTGGGGAAGTTGAAGTAGTCGGCCACAGGATGGTGGCGTTGATTAGTGCATGCATCGCAGAAATGTTCCCTGAAACATTCCGCAAGTTGGTGTCCTGACTCCCCAGTGGAGAGGAGACCACGTCGAAAGCAAAGGCCGTAATGGGTGAGGTGTTTGGATGTGCAGGAAAATCTCTGCTGGATGTGGAACGGTCCTTTGGAGGTGAGGGAGGAGGTGTGGGCACAGGTTTTACACCTCTTGCATTGGCAAGTGAAGGGGCTGGGAGTGGGGTTGTTGGGGAGCATGGATCTGACTTGGAATTCACAGGGAATGGTCTCTGTGGAATGCTGAAAGGAATGGAGATGGAAATATACCTCTGGTGGGATCTGATTGTAGGTGGTGGAAATGGCGGAGGATGATGCATTGTATCTGGGTGAAAGGTGAGAACTGGGGGATTCTATCCTTGTTGCAGTTGGCGAGGTGTGGGAAGTGGTGGAGATGGACTGGAGAGTATTGTTGACCACATGGGAGGGGAAATTGCAGTCCTTGAAATACGGGGTGTTTTGGTATGTTTCTGGAGTGTTCTGCCAGCTTGCATCAAGCTTCACTGGAACACTGCGGTAAGCATGGGACCGAGATGTTGGCCAGGGAACAGACTCGTGTGTTAAAGTGACAGGCAACTGGAAGCTCAGGGTCTGTTTTGCAACAGAACGTAGATCATCAGCTGCCATTTCCAGCACCTCCACTGAGATGCTGCCAGACACAGGTTCCTCTGCCCTCCATTAACAGCTATGCACCCTCCCAGCCAGATTGTTATCCACTCCTTTGTCTTTCCTGTCTCTCTTTGGGCTCTGTCCCCACCTATTATTTACTCTTTAAACCCTATCTCCTGCAGTCCAAAGATATGCAGGTTAGGTGAATTGGCCAAGCAAAATTTCCCGTAATGCTCAGGGATGTATAGGTTAGGTGCATTATTCAGGAGAAATGTAGAATAATAGAGTCGGGGAATGAGTTTGGTTGAGAAACTCTTCAGAGGGTGGGTGTGGACTTGTTGGGCTGAATGGCCTGTTTCCACGCTGTAGGGATTCTAATTTTCCCAGCTGCCGTCGGTTCTGAGGAAAGGTTACTGGACCTAGAATGACCCTTGGTGTGTGCAGGAGGAGAAAACGGGAAAGGGGAGTTGGATCCAGTTTAGACTAGGAGGGTTTATTTACACTCTGAACAGGTAGTTAGGCCTGAATTAGAAACTCTTGGTCCCACGTTTACAGCAAATGGGAAAATGGCTGTGGCCCTCAGACAGTGATAGGTCCTGGGTTATGGTCGCCATCTTTATTGGGTGCAAGGTACAGCAAGGCGCATGGACATGTCCTCTTCCTGGGTGGGGAAGGGGTGATTTGAAGAGGGGCATTGACACATCAAACACACACCAAGAGAAGTGTTTGCCTTCACTATTCATCTTGCATTGACTGTGAGCTTTTTTGTGATTTCATTTTATAGGATATTAATTAAGAATAATTGAGACAGGGATCTCAAAAGCAATTTTCTATCGTCAGCAGGATCATCAGGATCTGAATACTATTGACATTAACTGTGGAAGGAGAAAGGTGTGTCTGTACTGTCTGTGGGAAAGTATCTATTATTTTTCAAGTAAAAAGCAGAAAGATGTTCAAATTAGTGGTTGGATCACCCTAAGGTTTGTGCTCTGCAGCTGAGGAAGGAGATATTGCCCTGAGAGGGAGCACAGATTTATCCAAATTACACCTAGTCTCTTTGTAGGACCTGTCAGATTGGTCCCAGTCACCCACTTCATGATGTTAACCTGTAAACTCCTTATTTTCAATTCCCTGCAAACTTCTCATTAAAATTCCTTATGGACTCAAATTCCAGCACCATTTCAGGTGGAATGTCCCAGATTCTGACAACTGTCTGTTCATCCAGAAACTGCAGAAGTCTATGTTGACTCTGGAGTTACAAAGGGCTGAATTGAAAGATGAGATGTTGTTTTTGAGCTCCTATTGAGGTGCATTGGAACAGTACAGGAGGCTGAGGGCAGTGTAGGTATGAGCAGACAATGAAAATGACAGGGCTGCACTGTGAGGGCTGCTTGGCTCAATGAGTGTGTTTTGGAGTTGGGTGTAGACAGAGCGAGGTCAGACAGGGAGAAGGTGAACCTCAGCTTCAGTTATAGTTCAGGCTATTCAGAAATTCACATGGTCCCAATCGGAACAGGCAGTTTGTAAGTGAAACCTGCTGAGTTTTTAAAAAGTTTTTAAAAGTATAAAATGTCAGCAAAAGTAAAGATCAGAGCTTTAGATTATAATGGAAATGTTTGAAGTGAAGAAAGGTTGCTAGCTCATTTAAATTCTGTTAATGAGAGTAACGATCTGAAACTCGAGAGACGTTGTGACAGGAGCCCTCAGACCTGTAGTGTGCTCCTCTTGTACAATATGGGAAATAAGGGACGCTTTCAGTGTCCCTGACGGCTATGTGTGCAGGAAGTGTGTCCATCTGCATCTACTGGGAAACTGCTTTTCAGACCTGGAGCTGAGAGTGGACTCACTGTTGAGAATCTGCGATACTGAGAATGTTATGGACAGCATGTTTAGTGAGCTGGTTACACAGGCAGAAAGGGAATGGGTGACCATCAGATCAAGTAAAAGGCTCAGGAAGGAAGTGCAGGACTCCCCAGCGGTTATTCCCTTCTCATACAGATATTGTGCACCGCTTGGGATTCTATAAGGGGGGAACAGGTGGGGTGGCCTCTCAGGGGAAATCAGCAATAGCCAGATTCATGACACCACAGATAGCTCCGCTGCACAGAACTGGAGGAAGGAGAATGGCAGAACTATAGTGACAGGGGATCCAGTAGTCAGGGTCAGAGACAGGCGTGTCTGTGGCCACAGACATGAATCCAGGACAGTGGAATTGAACCCAGGTCCATTTATTGATAAGTGCACAGAACAATAAAGGTCAGCGTCCCAAATGCAACTTTCAGCACTTGATCACCCTGAAGCTCTACTTTCCAAAGACTGTGCACTTGTTCTGAGCCCTTCAGAGGGATTGAAGGGGATAGGGAGAAAACAGGAACAGGGTTGTGTTGTAATCTACAAAATAACGGTCACCCTCCCCTCTCGGTTTCCCCCCTCTGTCTTCCATCCCCCATCGTGCTTCCTCCCCACCACAGGGAAAATACCTTGTGTATTTACCCTATCCATGCCCCTACTGATTTTATAAACCTCTATAAGGTCACCCATCAGCCTCTGATGCTCCAGGGAAAACAGTGTATTCATCCTCTCCCTGTAGCTCAAATCCTCCAACCCTGGCAACATGCTTGTAATACTTCTCTGACCCCTTTCAAGTTTCGCAATATTGTTTTGATAGGAAGGAGACCAGAATTGCATGCAATATTCCAAGCGTGGCCTAACCAATGTCCTGTACAGCCGCAATATGACCTCCCAACTCCTATACTCAGTGCTCTGACCAATAAAGGAAAGCATACTAAACACTTTCTTCACTATCCTATCTACCTGCGATTCTGCTTTCAAGGAGCTATGAAGCTGCACTCCAAAGTCTCTTTGTTCAGCAGCACTCCCGAGGACCTTACCATTAAGTGTATACATCCTGCTAATATTTGCTTTTCCAAATGTAGCACCTCACATTTATCTAAATTAAACTCCATCTGCCAGTCCTCAACCATCTGATCAAGATCCCATTGTAATCTGAGATAACCCTCTTCACTATCCACTACACCTCCAATTGTGATGTCATCTTACTAACAATATTTTCTATGTTCACATCCAAATCATTTATATAAATTATGAAAATTAGTGAATCCAGCGCCGATCCTTTGTGACACCCCACTGGTCACAGGTCTCCAACCTGGAAAGCAACCTTCCACCACCACCCTCTGTCTTCTGCCTTTGAACCAGTTTTGTATCCAAATGGCTAGTTTTAGATTAGATTAGATTACTTACAGTGTGGAAACAGGCCCAACAAGTCCACACCGACCCGCCGAAGCGTATACCACCAAGACCCATACTCCAACGTTTACCCCTTCACCTAACACTATGGGCAATTTAGCATGGCCAATTCACCTCACCTGCACATTTTTGGATTGTGGGAGGAAACCGGAGCACCCGGAGGAAACCCACGCAGACACGGGGAGAATGTGTAAACTCCACACAGAGAGTCGCCTGAGGCGGGAATTGAACCCGGGTCTCTGGCGCTGTAAAGCAGCAGTGCTAACCACTGTGCCACCGTGCTCTGTATTCCATGAAATCTAACCTTGCTAACCAGTCTCCCATGGGGAACCTTGTTGAGCACCTTACTGAAGTACATGTAGCTCATTTCCACTGCTTTGCCCTCATCAATCCACTTTGTTGTTACTTCAAAAAAATTGACTCAAGTTCATGAGACGTGATTTATCACACACAAAGCCATTATTAATATCCAGGACTTAACTCTGTACATTGGGGTCTGCGTCACCCAGTTATGGGTGTTAATATTCTGGATAAAGGTCCCGTACACCAGCTTTCTGTTGGTGACTGTGTACTGAGTCTTGTTAATAACACCAACACAGATGAGTTCCTTTTAAAAGGCAGTCCCTATATTCCTAATCCCCCTGCCATCTGCTCTGTCTCCTCCATCCCCACCGTAGACAGTAAGTGGGAAGAGCTCATGGAGTTTCCATGTGAGTGAGAATGAGAAAATATCTTCCCTTCTTTCCACTAGCCGACCAAGAAATGGTGGTAGCGTCCTTACCTCTGGACCAGGAGAATCGGGTTCAGAGTTGAGTAACAGCATCTTTGAAGAGGCTGATTGGAAAACGTGCCCAAGCCACCAGGCCATGCTGTCTCCCAGCTGTCCCTGCCTGAGTCTCCAAACAGAATCTTCCTGTAGTTTCTCTCCTGTCAGACTCTCCCATTGCTTAGTTTGTCCAGAATCTCCTGCTGCTGCACTGCTCCTGTCCCTCACTGACCTGTCCATCCCCCAGTGTCCTCCACATTCATTCATTGTTTACAATCCCATTGTCCCAGTCCTCCAGCCCCACCCCCTCCACTCTATTGGGCAGCAGCTGCTGTCAATCAACCAGGCTCCTGTGTGATCCGGAGCATGCTCTGTAGGAGGGGAGACCAGTGCACGGGCACAGTGCTGGCCAATTGTTGGTGTATGTGCAGTATGGGTCAGTGCCAGGGAGGCTGTGGGTGTGTGGGATTAATCTGTCATTGGCAGTTCCTCCCTCTGAAAGCAGGACCCAGGGGAATGGCCCCTCCCCTGGTATCCTGACGAGTGGTCAAAGTATCAATGGGGAAGCATTTTGCAGAATGTTATCAGAACTCTTGTGAAGTTTCAGGAATGTTATGGAGAGGGACAGGGGTCGGCCTGTAATTAGAGTTCTAATCTATTTCATTTTAGTTCAACCAGATATGATTTGGCCAGTGTGTGCAGGATGGTTCTCATCAGAGGACCGGAGTGGGGGAAATAAATAAGAGGTTCCAGATTGGGGGAAATAATCAATGTGGGTCTGGCCAGGAAGGACACCCTGGGAGGTGGGAGGAGGATTCATCAACACCCCGGAAGCTCCGAGTCAGACTCATTGATTTGATTAGATTTCCTACAGTGTGGAAACAGGCCCTTCGGCCCAACCAGTCCACACCGACCCTCCGAAGAGCAACCCACCCAGACTCATTTCCCTCTGACTAAAGCACCTAACACTATGGGTAATTTAGCATGGCCAATTCACCTGACCTGCACTGTCAGTCTTTGGATTGTGGGAGGAAACCAGAGCACCCGGAGGAAGCCCACGCAGACACTGAGAGAATGAGCCCGAGGCTGGAATCGAATCTGGGACCCTAGTGCTGTGAGGCAGCAGTGCTAACTACTGTGCCATCATGCCACCCCTTTTTTTGGTTCTTAGTCTGTAGACAGGAGCGAGAAAACTGAATTCAAAGAGAGGAGAGAGTGTTAGAATTGGGTGTAGAGGGAAGGAGTGAGGAGATTGGTTTGGATTTCAGCTCTCAGAAGAGAGAAATTGTGAGACTGAGATTTAAAGATTAGATTAGATTTTTTTAGATTAGATTACATTACAGTGTGGAAACAGGCCCTTCGGCCCAACAAGTCCACACCGACCCGCCGAAGCGTAACCCACCCATACCCCTACATTTAACCCTTACCTAACACTACGGGCAATTTAGCATGGCCAATTCACCTGACCTGCACATCTTTGGACTGTGGGAGGAAACCGGAACACCCGGAGGAAACCCACGCAGACACTGGGAGAACGTGCAAACTCCACACAGTCAGTCGCCTGAGGCGGGAATTGAACCCGGGTCTCAGGCGCTGTGAGGCAGCAGTGCTAACCACTGTGCCACCATGCCGACCACAAAAGCTTTGGGGGAAACAAAGAAACTACAATTTAATAATATAATTGTCTTATGAATTTCCATCCTGTGTTAACAGTGGTGACCTGTTTTCTCTATTGTAGGGTTGTAGGGTTCTGAAAGGGCGGATTTGTGGATGAGAAATTCAAATTGAACTTCCTGTTCAGTTTTGCTGGTTACTTGATCCGTGCCGATCTGAATATCATTGGCCTTTTCATGTGGAAGGAAAGGTGTGTATTCTGTCCGTGGGCGAATATTTCAAATGTCAGTGTGTCTGGAAAAATTACTGAGACGCAGCCAAGTCCATGTTAGCATGGTGACTGTGGAGAGAGAGTTCATTTGCTTTTAAAAGTCTGAAAAAACATGGCACATTTCCCAGGAACAATTAAGCTACAGATTTGTTTTGTATGAGGACAAGTTTTAAATTAATCATGCAACCAGAAAGACAGAAGGATACCTGCAGCATGGAAAACGCTATGAAAACGGAATTGTTGTAAAGGAGTTAATTCTCGATCATGGTTTGTAATCCATTGGCGTTGTCACGTCAGTTCCAATGCTGTGGGGAAACACTGGAAATGTGATGAATGTAATGTAGGTTTCAGTTATTAAACTGTAAAAAGGTGCAGAAGAAATTTACAAGGATGATGCCAGGTCTCAGGGGTCTGAGTTGCAAGGAGAGGTTGGACAAGCGAAGATTTTTTTTTGTTTCGAGCAGTGGAAACAGAAGGGGAGATGTTTTCTGGAAGTGTAAAAGATCATGAGAGGCCTGGGTAAGGTAAGCACTCAGTCTTTTTCCCAGGAAATCAAGGACTGGAGGGCATCAGTTTACGGTTAGAGGAGAAATTATGAAAGGGAACCTGAGGGGCAACTGTTTTATGGACTGAGCTGCCAGTGGAAGTGGTTGAGGTGGGTACATTAACGACATGTAAAAGACATTTGGACAAATACATGGATAGCAAAGGGTCAGAAGCAGATGGGCCAAGTGCAGGGAAATGGGGTTCATGTGGATGGACATTTTGGCCGGTATGGGACAGTTTGGGCCAAAGGGCCTGTTTCTGCTGTAGGACTCTGACTCCAAGTATATTTACTATTTCACCCGCTATCTCTGGTAGCATCCTGGGATGTATTCCATCAGGGCAAAGAGACTTGTCTACCTTTAGCTCCATTAGCTTGCCCAGCTCTAACTCTCTCGTGATAATGGTTATTTCTAGGTCCTCACCTTCCTCCATCTCCTTGTCAATTACTGGCATGTTCTTCGTATCCTCCACTGTGAAGACTGACTGCTGTGTCCTCATATTCCTGAACCCTGCTGGATAGCAATAACTGGGCACAGAACTCTGAAAGGTCTTCTTTGAGTCTTTATTGATGAGACATGGCAGCTACCTGGATAGTGTACATGCAGAACACCTCCAGGCAGCATCAGGTAACTTCCCGCCTGTCCGATGTGCCGCTCCCATTCTTATACCTTTGTGGTTTTGAATGGACGCTGTCTCTCATTATTATCGCCATGGAAATGGCAGTTAAAAAGTCGAGTTCAGCTCAGCACTTTGTGGTTAAACCACATACCCCTCCCCCACGCCCCTGTGGCTCAGTCAGGTATCTGACAGGCGGTTCAGTTTCAGTGGGGCTGTCTGTCAGAATTCTGATGTGGAAGAGCCAGTGTTGGAGCGGGGTGGGTAAAGTTAAAAACCACACATCACCAGGCGGGGTGGGTAAAGTTAAAAACCACACATCACCAGGTTATAGTCCAACAGGTTTACTTGGAAGTACAAGCTTTTGGAGTGTGCTGTGATTTTTAACTTGATCAGGATTATCTCTATGGTAACAGTTACGTGCTTCAACAATTACTGAGGCCATGTGTTCCCCACACAATAGGTTTCCCTCTAGCAGTGTAAACTGCTATTCTGGCCCTGGGGATAGCTACTCATCACTTTTCTCCCCCAATCCCATCTAGCTTTCTGTTGATCTTTAAAGTTTTTCTAATCTTCTAGTTTCTCCTTGGTCTTTGCCAATTTGTATGCTTTCTATTTCAATTTGATAGACTCCCTTATTTCCTTAGCCACCCATGGCAGATTACTCCTTTTCCTACAGTCCTTCCTTTTCACTGATATATACTTTTGCTGAGCAGTTTGAAAAAATTCTTTGATATTCCTCCACTGTCTGTCAACTGTCCCAACCTAAAGTCTTTGCTTCCAGTCTACATTAGCCAACTCCTGCCTCATCCTATTATAGTCTCCTTTGTTTAAGCACAGGATTTTAGGATTGGATTTAATCTTCCCGCTTTCCAACTGTATTCTAAATTCCACCATACTTACCACAAGTCTTTTATCAGATTACGAGGTGAGGCAATGTTACCTGGGTGTTTTGGTTTTCATTGTCAGAGACTTGGCTTTGTAATAACGTACAGGATAGATATTCACAACAGAGTATTCTGGAAGGTGTGAATGTACTACACAGTCTAAAACCATAAATCACTGTCGCCCCTCAGTTTACATGATTTGGAGATGCCGGTTGGAGATGCCGGTGTTGGACTGGGGTGTACAAAGTTAAAAATCTCAACACCAGGTTATAGTCTCACAGGTTTAATTGGAAGCACACTAGATTTCGGAGCGTTGCTCCTTCATCATGATCCAGTTAAACTATAACCTGTTGTTGTGTGATTTTTAACTCTCCTCAGTTTAAAATTGCAAAAGCATTATCTCTACATGCTTCCGCACTAAGTTTGGAACGCTAATCCACCTGACTATCCTGCATTATCTGAAAATCTCCTTTGGTGAAGGTGGTGAGTTTTGGATTCAGCTTTCCAGTTATTACCATAAGAAGATAAGCACTGGGCACAGGAGAAGCAATGCAGCCCTTCGAACCAGCTCCACCCTTTAATATCATGATGATTGAGCTCACCTCGGTCTCAGCTGGATTTTCCCGCCTGCTCTCTCTCACCCTTCAACTCATTGCAAATTAAACATCTGTATCTCTGCATTAAATTTGCTCATTGTCCTGGCATCCAACGCATTTTGAATAGGGAATTCCACAGATTCACAGCACATTGAGATAAGTACATTCTTCTTCATGAAAATAGAATAGAATCCCTATAGTGGTCCACACCAACCCTATAATGAGCATCCCATTCAGACTCACCCATTCTCTGTATTTCCCATGGTTAATGGCTTAACCTGCACAGGCATGGACACTGTGGGAATTTAGCATAGCCAATCCACCTAACCAGCACATCTTTGGACTGTGGGATGAAACTGGAGCACCCAGAGGAAACCCGCACAGACAAGGGGAGAACGTGTAAATTCCACACAGTCGCCTAAGTCTGGAATCAATTCCAGGTCCCTGACGCTGTGAGTCAGCAATTCTAACTATTGAGCCACCTCTGTTTAAAGTCTGCTCCTCCTATTAACCACCCCATGCCCCAGTTGGCTGAATCTATATTCCTTACATCAGAAAATCAGGTTGTGGAAGCAGATGTCTCAGTAAAACCCAGTGACAGTCCATATGTTCTGTGTGTCTGAATGGGGATCCTATACACAACACCCTCCAGTCCACACTTTTAATTTTCTTTCCAGAGACATGGCTCCAATGGCTTCATGGGGACTACAACTCCCACAATCCCTGAAGCAGGGACCACACGTGTGTGGGGAAACCCAGCACTGTACATGTATAGAATGTTGGCGGGTTTTGGAGCATGTGCTTTGGGGAAGTATACTTTGCGGAAAGTATTTCACACTGTGTGATTGGCTGGAGGAAGAATGCATCTGCTTATAGTATTGATCAGTTGGAGTGTCAAAGTGCCACCACACCAATGTAGGACCACCCTCCATCCCCAATTCATTGTAATG
>NC_057714.1:30816459-30821055 GCF_004010195.1 Chiloscyllium plagiosum
TAGTGGGTAGTAGAGTCAGAATGGTGGGAGAGAGTAAGTGGGCTGATGGCTTACAGCTTTGGGGGAAGAAAGGGGAAAAAAATATTCCAGAGAAACTAGAATTGTCTGCTCTGAATTTCTAATCTGTGCATATTCCTTTATATAGGATGCTACGTGGTGAAGATTTGCAGACTCAAATTTCAACATCATGTGCAGATTGTGATAAAGTTAACCAGAATTTGAAGAACCAAAGATGGAGAATCACTCGGCCAAAATCCTGCAACACTCTCACTCATAGCATTATCGGTCTATCTGCACCAAATGGACTGTGAATGGTACAAGACAGCAGCCTACTACCATCTTCTCAAGGGTAACTAGAGATGGGGAATAAATGCTGGCTGAGCCAGTGATGCCCATATCCTGGAAACGGTTTCTATCTCTAGTTGCTGAAACCCAATTGATGTTACTGCAGGATGACAAGGGATGCTGAGTGCATCCTCCAGGAAGAGCACCATCACATTACCCCTGCCTATACGCACACAGTAACACAGCAACGTCACTGGAACAAAAGGCAGTGAAGCCAAAGGAGGACTTAGATATAGTTCTTCGAGATAAAAACCATCAAAGGAAATTGGAACACAGCAGGAGCAGGAGACTGAGCTGGATGGTCAGCTGCTTCCCATTGAATGGTGGAGCAGGATCGAAAGGCCTCCTCCTGCTGCTATCTCCCAGGTATGTACATAACCATGGAGCCCGGGTAGGAAGAAGTCGGCAAGGCAGGGATTCTCCAGGCCATTGCACTTCCACATCAGTTTTCAGTGAGGGATGGTTTGATGGATTTTATTTAACATTTAGGTCTTTCACACAAGGTTTGTGACTTTGTTTTGCTTTAAATGTAAACGTTTATTCCACAATAAATAAATCTAAAAGAAAAGACACGGAATATCTAAATATAAAAGTTTTAAAATTTCAAATGCCCTTTGGAACAAAATCGTGTCTACTCCCGTACACCATCACGACCCAGTTACTCACACTCCAGGGAAACATTCCCTCCCTTTCTGAACCTTTGGTTTGCTTTAACTGCTTTTCAGTTCGCGTTCTGTGTGCTGTGAAGCGTTCTTTTTTCTTCTATACAGAAGTGTTATCACATATGGCAGAGCAACCTTCCCACCATCAACATCATCATTACACCGTTTTGGTTTTTGTTAATATATAATCACCGGCAGTAAACCATTTGTAAACCAATTGAATTTTTCCAAACAAAACCCATTACGGGCCAAGCAAACTATTACAAGTGACAGAATGGGAAGGGACTGTATCAAAGTAGAGTTGTGGTGATTGGGCAGCAGTGGAGATAAAGCACTGTATCCCCTGCGGTGCCCACCTCTATCTAAAGGCATCGAGAGCAATGATACACACCACATGCTCCTTCTCCAAGGACACCCTGCCGTGTAGCCTTTATCCTCAATCATAGAATAGAATCCCGACAGTGTGGAAGGAGAGCATTGGCCCGTCAAACCCCACCGACCATCTGAAGAACATCACGCCCAGAGCATTCCATCCCTGTAGCATTGAATTTCCAATGGCTGATTCACCTTGTCTGCACATTCCTGGATCCTGTGGACAATTTAGCACAACCGATACACCTGAACTTCACATCTTTGGACTGTGGGAGGAAACCAGATCACCTGGAGGGGACCCACACTATCATTGGGAGAATATGGGCACTCCATACGGGCCGTTGACCAAGGCTGGACTCCAAACTTGTACCTGGTGCTGTGAAGCAGCAGTGCTACAGTCACAATTTACATCAAAACAGATGATACCTGCTCATTGTCACATTGCTGTTTGTGGAGACTTATGCCCAGAGAGACATCCCGAGGTTCAGAAAGTGGCAATATAAATTCAGTCAACTCCAGCCCAGTTAATGTTATTAACAGCCACACATCAATACTCCAACAGTGTCATCATGTACAAGGTCCAGTCCTGACTCTGATGAACAGTAACTGCAGAATCAGAGTCCTGCAGTGATGTGTGAACTCTACCCCACACGGAGCAGGGGGATGACCACTCCCCTGTGTGCACTTACTGGTCTCTCAGTCCTGTTGAAGATGCAGCAAATCCCTTGTCACACAGAGAGGTAAACAGCTCCTACCTAGTGTGGTCTCAGCAGACCAGATGAATCACTGAATCCCTTCTCGCACATTGAGCGTTTGAATGGTCTCTCCACTGTGTGGGCTCACTGGGGTGTCGGGGGAGGGATGAATCACTGAATCCCTCTCACACACTGAGCATCTGAATGGACTCTCCCCCAGTGTGGGCTCACTGGGGTCTCAGAGCTGCGGCATTTGAGTGTGTCTCATCCTACACTGGGAGCAAGTGAATGACCTTTTCCCCAGAGTGAGTTCTCTGGTATTTCAGCTGGTCAGAGGACTGAGTAAACCCTTTCCCACACACTGAACAGGTGAAGGGCCTATCCCCAGTGGGAATGCACTGATGTCTTTGCCGATGAGAGATTTGAATGAATCCTTTCTCACACATGGAGCAGGTGAACGGTCTCAATCCTCTGTGCCCTCTCTGGTGCCTCAGCAGATTGCAAGATCGTGTAAACCCTTTCCCATACGTAAGCCAGGTGAGCGGCCTCTCCGCAGTGTGACTGTGTTGGTGAGTGTCCCACTGGGAGGGGTAGGTGAATTCCTTCCCTCCTTTCCCACATTTACACAGCCTCACGCTGGTCCTGTAATGATGGTGTGTTCCCAGATCACATGTCCAGTTAAATCCTCAACCATGCACACAACATGGGAATGGTTTCTCTGGGTTGGGAATGCTGCTTTCCCTTCCATATTACCCATAATGATCAGGACCTGTGGAATTGGGTGGCTCTCATATTGCTTTCAAGTGTGAATTTCCCATCTGTGAATCATTTGGCTATGAAACAAGTTTATCTCTGTCCTTATTGCAATAATATTGCAGGAGGAATTGAGAACAGTTCATAGTTTACTCTATTATTCGTTAACATCAGTCCGTCTCACACATTGTTTCTATCCCTTTAAATGAGAACAGCAGTGAAGGACAGTGCTCCTTTAAACAGCCAGCCTCTGCACATGCTCCAATGAGCAACTTAAAGCTGTAGCTATGCTTTCGTGTCTCCAAGGGAATGGGGAGAACCTGGAAAAGAGGCTGGATCACTGAGGAAGTGAATTTCCCAGGCTTTGGAGAAGCAAAGACAAAACTGCAGGACAGAGTCTGAGTGGGACTAAGTTTTTTTTTATCAATCGCAACTTTTGTTATTTTTTTGTCCCTCTGACTCCGAGCTCATCCCACAACGCCCAGCTCCAGCTTTCCCTTTAGTTCTTTGAACGTGAAAAACTTGAACAATGCAATGATCTCAGTTATGTGTCCAACTGTCATCATGATGCTGAAAGTAAGTTAGCAACATTTTAAACAACTTTGTGCACTTAACCAGCAGAACTGACACCTCCTCCATTACTTACACTTCTTGACCCATGATATCAGCTTCTATGACAGTTATAATTCTCTGACCACTTGGTTGGAGCCAGGTAAGTCAGTTCCAACAACTATTAATAGATCGTATCGAAAGAGGGTGCCCCTCAACTGGCATTCATTTCCCAAATGTGTTTTTTTCTTTGAAAACACTTGACATGTCTGGCAACCTGGCAATACAGCATACAGTAAATTGACAGTCTCAGTAGCCACTTCCAATCCATGAAGCAGCCAGTAACATACACCAGTGAATTGATTTCTAACAGCAGCATTGCCCTCTCAGGAGAGATTGAGGAGAATGAGGCTGTCTTCTTGAGCGTATCTAAACATGAAACACTTGAAATGAATATTTTTTTTAAAGAGCTCAATAGGATCGATACAGGAAGGATGTGCTCCCTGGCTGGTGTGTCTGGAATGAAATAAACACTAACTGTGGTATCTTTAACCAGCGTCCCCTTCAGTTGCATCAATATTGTGTATTTTTGAGCTCATCCAGTTTCACTCTTGAGCATTCCCATTGTTAACTGCTGTAATGTTGGGGGCCATTTGGAATTCTATTCCCAAACCTCAACCGTCTGTCATTCACTTTTACTCAGTGAGACACTCCTTCAATTTGCCCTCTTTACCAAACTTTCCTTCACCTGCTCTGATTTTCCCTTATTTGGCTCAGAATTAAGTGACCACAGAACTTTTATAGTGTAAAAGGAGGCGATTTGGCTCATCAGCTCCTCAAAGAATCCTCTTCCCTCAGGCTTTTCTTCTATCTTTTCCCCATTCTTCCTCTTCCGATGTTGAAGGGAGGCATGGTGGCAGAGTGGTTAGCACTGCTACGTCACAGCGCCTGCCACCTGGGTTCAATTCCCACCTTGAGCAACTGTCTGTGTGGAGTTTGCACATTCTCCCCATGTCTGCATAGGTTTCCTCCCACTGTCCAAAAATGTGCAGGTTAGGTGAATTGGCCATGCTAAGTTGCCCGTAGTGTTAGGTGTAGGGGAATGGGTCTGGGTGGGTTGCTCTATGGAGGGTCGGTGTGGACTTGTTGGGCCGAAGGGCCTGTTTCCACACTGTAGGGAATCTAATGTTCACTTCATTGTACCTGGCTCCATTAGCAGT
>NC_057714.1:30821774-30831912 GCF_004010195.1 Chiloscyllium plagiosum
CCTGGTTATCCAGCGAGATGAAGTGTGCGGGGACAAGCAGTGGACTTGATACCTTCCAGAACTATTGGACCCTTAGAACACAGGGTGTCTAACAGACACGGAGAAACACATTCTGATTCAATTAGACAGCTTCCCATGTCCCATTCCGTTGTTTTGGACTTTGTTGCTGATTTTGGTTTATTTTAAATTTTGGTTTATTTTAAATTGATTGGATTAAAAATTAAGTGTAGAAAACAGCGAAGAAGAAGCACTTTCAGGTCGCTATACAGAGGCTGTAAGCTCTCCCACTGACTGTATAGAAAGCCAATGGACTGTTCTCAGCCCCTGCCCAGTGCTCTCTCCTTTCACATTGGTGAGGGTGCTGACTGGGTGACAGGTTCCCATCCCTGATGAACATGAGTGAATCCTTTGGTAATTAAACAACAATCTGATAGGTTTTATGGTCACTATTCCTTACTGACAAACCCACCAATTACTACATTAATTCCCCCTGATTTCACAAGCTGCCTTTCAGTTTATTCTTTATCTCAAACATTGAAAAAATTTATGTCAATTCTAAAGTGTTTTACAAAATGGGGACATGCAGTTAACAGACAGATCAAACATCACCCCAAGATCAAAGAGAGATACTTCATTTAATATAAAATGAATAGTGCTAGCTTTTAGAACATTTAGAGTGAGGAGAAACTGTACTTATTCTGTGTTGTCTGGGCTTCACGTTAACATGTGCCTTTTTGAAACGAAACCAATGTTACATGGACAAGAAACTGTGGATATGGCGTGGAGACTGTGGGAAGGCTTTCAATTACCCATCCAATCTGTAAACACATTGGTACAGTCAGATCAGGGAGAAACGTTCACCTGGTCGAAGTGAGGGAAAGCATTCATAAAGTCCTCTCACCTCCTGGCTCAGCAGTGTCTTCGCTCCATTCTGCTGGTGTGTGTGACAAGGAATTCATTCAGACCTCCAACCTGCTGACACACCAGTGAGCCCACACTGGGGAGAGCCTGTTCCCCTGCTCTGTGTGTGACAAGGAATTCATTCAAACATCCCACCTGCTGACACACTAGTAGGTCCACATTGGTGAGAGACTGTTCCCCTGCTCTGAATGTGGGAAGAAATGCACTGTCATTCTTGGTGAATTAATTACCAGCGAGTTCCCACGGAATGACAATGATTGGATTTTTGATTTTGTTTGTTCACAGGATCATTGCATCCCTTTCTGGGGCAGCATTTATCAACCATTCAAACTATCCAGAGGATATTGAATAATCAACCACATTGTCATGTCTCAGTATTCACATGTCGGCCTGAGCAGGTGAAGATGGCAGCTTCCCTTCATGAAAGGGTATGAGTGAACCAAATGGGAATTCAAACCAATTGACAGGATACCATGAGGCGAACCTTTTTTAAACTCCAGAATTATATTACATGCGAATTTCACTATTTGCAAACTACTGTCAGTTGGAGTTCCTTAACCACACAATTTTACCGGGGCAGCAAAGTTTTATTTCAGGCAAAGTTGCATTATTGTTTAAGCAACTTATACTGTTAATAAGGTATAACAGTATACCTGCTTCATTATGTTTAAATATTGTGTGCGTGTTTTTACACTGATTATGCAGCACATGATTACCTGGAGCAGTTGATCAAATGGCACACTCCTGGTCTCGATAGGTGCAGGTTAATAAAAGTTTTGTTGCTATGTATGGTGAGCATGCAGTTTTGTTGCTATGTATGGTGAGCATGCAGTTTTAGTTAACCAGTAGTTAACTATCCAGATTCTATGTCACATAGCCATGAGACAAGAGGGTTCAAATAATTGATTGACACAGTAACAAACCAGCCTGAGAAGCAGAGTATTTCAGGGTTCAGTCCTGGATATGGTATATATATTTGAATAGCATATAGAAATAGATTGGAGAGCAGGAGGTTGACCTACAACCATAACAAGACTGCCCCATTATTCGCCATCAGCCAGTTTGTCTTCTGTATCAGTGAACCATTTCCAACTGTCACAATGGGATACTTTCTTCATATATCATTCATTTCTTAATTAGTTAAATGATTCATTCTTAAACTCAATAAATTCTTTGGAAATTGTGATAAATTGCCAACTGCATATCATCAGTAATTTTAATCATGAGCCACCTAAAACCAATAAACTCCATATCCCAAAAAATAGTCTGAGGTTGTGGATCAACTACATATTAGGAAGGATGGCAGGGTACCTGAGAGGTTGCAGATCACCCACACATTGGGAAGGATAGCAGGGCCCCTGAGAGGGGGCAGATCACTCACACATTGGGAAGGATGGCAGGGTCCCTGAGAGGGGGCAGATCACTCACACATTGGGAAGGATGGCAGGGAACCTGAGAGGGGGCAGATCACCCACACATTGGGAAGGATGGCAGGGTCCCTGAGAGGGGGCAGATCACTCACACATTGGGAAGGATGGCAGGGTCCCTGAGAGGGGGAGGATCACCCACACATTGGGAAGGATGGCAGGGAACCTGAGAGGGGGCAGACCACCCACACATTGGGGAGGATAGCAGGGCTCCTGAGAGGGGCAGATCACCCACACATTGGGAAGGATGGCAGGGTCCCTGAGAGGGGCAGATCACCCACACAATGGGTAGGATAGCAGGGCCCCTGAGAGGGGCAGATCACCCACACATTGGGAAGGATGGCAGGGTCCCTGAGAGGGGCAGATCACCCACACATTGGGAAGGATGGCAGGGTCCCTGAGGTGAGGACAGATCACCCACATACTGGGAAGGATGGCAGGGTCACTGAGAGGGGGGACAGATCACCCAAACATTGGGAAGGATAGCAGGTTCCCTGAGAGGGGGCAGATCACCCACACAATGGGAAGGATGGCAGGGTCCCTGAGAGGGAGACAGATCACCCATACATTGCAAAGGATGGCAGGGTCACTGAGAGTGAGACAGATCACCCATACATTGGAAAGGATGGCAGTGCCCCTGAGAGGGGCTGATTACACACACATTGGGAAGGATGGCAGGTTCCCTGAGAGGGGGCAGATCACCCATACATTTGGAAGGATGGCAGGGTGCCTGAGAGGGGGCAGATTATCCACTCATTGGAAAGAATGGCAGGATCCATGAGAGGGAGCAGATCACCCAGACATTGTGAAGGAAGGCAGTGTACCTGAGATGGGGGCTGATCACGCACACATTGGGAAGGATAGCAATGTCCCTGAGAGGCATAGATCACTCACACATTGGGAAGGATGGCAGGGTTCTTGATAGGGGACAGTTCACCCAAAGATTGGGAAGGATGGCAGGGTCACTGAGAGGGGACTGATGATCCACATAATGGGAACAATGGCAGGATTACTGAGAGGGGTCAGATCACCCATACATTGGAAAGGATGGCAGTGCCCTGAGAGGGACAGATCACCCACGCATTGGGAAGGATGGCAGGGTCCCTGAGAGGGAGACAGATCACCCAAACATTGGGAAGGATAGCAGGGTCCCTGAGAGGGGCAGATCACCCACACAATGGGAAGGATGGCAGGGTCCCTGAGAGGGGACAGACCACCCACACATTGGGATGGATTGCAAGGTTACTGAGAGGGGGCAGATCACCCATACATTGAGAAGGATGGCAGGTCCCTGAGAGGGACAGATCATCCACGCATTGGGAAGTATGGCAGTATCCCTGAGGTGAGGACAGATCACCCACATACTGGGAAGGATGGCAGGGTCACTGAGAGGGGGGACAGATCACCCAAACATTGGGAAGGATAGCAGGGTCCCTGAGAGGGGGCAGATCACCCACACAATGGGAAGGATGGCAGGGTCCCTGAGAGGGAGACAGATCACCCATACATTGGAAAGGATGGCAGGGTCACTGAGAGTGAGACAGATCACCCATACATTGGAAAGGATGGCAGTGCCCCTGAGAGGGGCTGATTACACACACATTGGGAAGGATGGCAGGTTCCCTGAGAGGGGGCAGATCACCCATACATTTGGAAGGATGGCAGGGTGCCTGAGAGGGGGCAGATTATCCACTCATTGGAAAGAATGGCAGGATCCATGAGAGGGAGCAGATCACCCAGACATTGTGAAGGAAGGCAGTGTACCTGAGATGGGGGCTGATCACGCACACATTGGGAAGGATAGCAATGTCCCTGAGAGGCATAGATCACTCACACATTGGGAAGGATGGCAGGGTTCTTGATAGGGGACAGTTCACCCAAAGATTGGGAAGGATGGCAGGGTCACTGAGAGGGGACTGATGATCCACATAATGGGAACAATGGCAGGATTACTGAGAGGGGTCAGATCACCCATGCATTGGAAAGGATGGCAGGGTCCATGAGAAGGGGCCAATCACCCACACAATATGAAGGATGGTAGAGTCACTGATGGGGGCTGATTAACCATACATTGCAGAGGATGGCAGGGTCCATGAGAGGGGGCATATCACCCACACATTGGGAGGAGAGCAGTGTCCATGAGAGGGGGCAGATCACCCACACATTGGGAGGAGAGCAGTGTCCATGAGAGGGGGCAGATCACCCACATATTCGGAAGGATGTCAGTGTTCCTGAGAGAGGGCAGATCACCCGCACATTGGGAAGGTTGGCAGGGTCACTGAGAGGGGGACAGATCACCCACATATTCGGAAGGATGGCAGTATCCCTGAGAGAGGGCAGATCACCCACACATTGGGAAGGATGGCAGTATCCCTGAGAGAGGACAGATCACCCACACATTGGGAAGGTTGGCAGGTTCCCTGAGAGGGTACAGATCACCCATGCATTATGAAGGATGGCAGGGTCACTGAGAGGGGGCAAATCAACCACACATTGTGAAGGATGGTGGTGTCCCTGAGAGGAGACAGATCACCCACACATTGGGACGGATGGCAGGGTCCATGGAAGGGGTCCAATCACCCACACAATGGGAAGGATGGCAGGGTCACTGAGAGGGGGCAGATCACCCATACATTGGGAAGGATGGCAGTGTCCCTGAGAGGAGGCAGATCACCCACACATTGGGAAGGATGGCAGAGTTCCTGAGAGGGTGGAGATCACCCACACTTTGGGAAAGAAGGCAGTGTACCTGAGAGGGGGCAGCTTACCCACACATTGGTAACGATGGCAGGGTCCGTGAGAGGGGCAGATCAACCACACATTGGCAAGGTTGGCAGGTTCCCTGAGAGGGGGCAGATCACCCACATATTGAGAATGATGGCAGTGTCCCTGAGCGGGAGAGACCACCCACACATTGGGAAAGATGGCAGTGTCCCTGAGAGGGGGCAATTCACTAACTCATTGGGAAGGATGGCAGGATCCCTGAGAGAGGGCAGATCACCCACACAATTGGAAGGATGCCTGTGTCCCTGAGAGGGGGCAGGTCACCCAAACATTTGGAAGGATGGCAGTTTACCTGAGAGAGGGCAGATCACCCACACATTGGAAAGGATGGCAGGGTCCCTGAGAGGGGCAGATCACCCACACAATGGGAAGGATGGCAGGGTCCCTGAGAAGGGGACAGATCACCCACACATTGGGAAGTATGGCGGTGTCCCTGTGAGGGGAAAGATCATCCAGACATTGGGAAGGATGGAAGGGTCCCTGTGGGGGGGGGGCAGATAACACACTAAGTCGGATGGATGGCAGTGTCCCAGAGAGGGACAGATCAACCACACACTGGGAAGGATGGCAGTGTCCCTGAGAAGGGTAGATCACCCACACTTTGTGAAGGATGGCAGGGTCCCTGAAAGGGGGAAGATCAACCACACAATGGGAAGAATGGCAGGGTCACTGAGAGGGGGACAGATCACCCATACATTTGGAAGGATGGCAAGTCCCTGAGAGAGGGCAGATCACCCACACAATGGGTAGTGTGGCAGGGTCACTGAGAGTGGGCAGATCACCCACACAATGGGCAGGATGGCAGGGTCACTGAGAGGGGAGAGAACATCCATGCATTGGAAAGGGTGGTAGGATCCCTAGGAGTGGGCAGAAAACCCACACAATGGAAAGGATGGCAGTGTCCCTGAGAGGGGTCAGATCACCCACACATTAGGAAGAATGGCAGGGTCCCTGAGATGTGGCAGATCACCCACATATTGGGAAGGATTGCAGGGTCTCCGAGAGGGGGCAGATCACCCACACATTGGGAAGGATGGCAGGGTCTCTGAGAGGGGGCTGATCACCCACACATTGGGAAGGATGGTAGGGTCTCTGAGAGAGGGCAGATCACCAACACATTGGGAATGATGGCAGGGTCCCTGAGAGAGGGCAGATCACCCAAACAATGGAAATTATGGCAGTGTCACTAAGAGGGGGACAGATCACCCATACATTGGAATGGATTACAGGGTCTTTGGGAGGGGGCAAATCACCCTCACAATGGGAAGGATGGCAGGGTCACTGAGAGCGGGACAGATCACCCACATATTGGGAAGGATGGCAGGGTCACTGAGAGAGGGACAGATCACCCTCACAATGGGAAGGATGGCAGGGTCACTGAGAGAGGGACAGATCACCCACATATTGGGAAGGATGGCAGGGTGTCTGAGGGGGGCTGATCACCCACACATTGAGAAGGATGGCAGGGTCCCTGAGAGGGGGCAGATCACAAACATATTGGGAATGCTGGCAGGGTCCCTGAGGGCAGATCACCCACATATTGGGAAGGATGGCAGGGTCCATGAGAGAGGCCAGATCACCCACACATTGGAAAGAATGGCAGGGTCCATGAGAGAGAGCAGATCACCCACATTGGGAAGGTTGGCCATGTCCCTGAGGGGGACCGATCACCCACACATTGGGAAGAATGGCAGGGCCCCTGAGAGGGACTGATCACCCACACATTGGGAAGAATGGCAGGGCACCTGAGAGGGACTGATCACCCACACATTGGGAAGAATGGCAGGGCACCTGAGAGGGGGCAGATCCCTCGCAAATTGGGAAGGATGGCAGTGTCCCTGAGAGGAACAGATCAACCACATTTGCGAATTGGAGAGTTGAAGGGAGTTTTGACAGAGCTTATGGGCTGATGATCGGTGTAAATAATGTAGATGAAAATGGATGGCGAATTGGAGAGTGAAGGGAGTTTTGACAGAGTTTATGGGCTTATGATTGGTGTAGATAATGTAGATGAAAACAGATTATTCCTATCAACTGATGAGATACAAACGTTAAGATTTTGGACTGATTGACAGGGTGGATTTGATGAAGTGGTTACACGGAAGGGATTCTATACCCATTGTATCTTAATGATAGATAGTTGAGCTGAGCATCGTGGAGCGCTGTATTTAATCTCCAGTTTCTGTCAAACCATGGGTTTGAATTATCCCAGTACCAGAACCACAAGTGACGTACCTCACATAGTCACATCGATGGGCCTGGGTAATTTCCAGTTTGTGATTGTTCCTTTTCCTCTGTGTGTTTGCAGACCCCTCAAACTCTCTGACACTCTCGGTGATGAAAGCAGAAAATTGGTGACAGACTCTGAAGACAGCGAGAGCTCCAGTTGTTCACCGCCATTCAGATCCCCGCTAACCTTCCTGCTTTAGAGAAATCGGCATGCCTAGTTGGTGGCAGGCTGTGTGGCTCAAATAAGCAGCAGCGGGCTGCAAGATAAAGGTTGGTAGTTTGAGACCATCCAGGTATGGAGCTTGGGTTGTTCCAGATCAGACTATGGGAATACCACTCTACCTCCATTCAAACCGGAAAATCCATGGCAAGATTGAATTGCAATCCAAACCATTGATGATTCTGTGTTCCCTGACCCCACACGGAGTACGATAAGGACAAACACTGCTCTCTCCAGTCCCCCCGCTGTCAACAAAAGGTGGCAACTGCAGCTCCCTGCACAGCCCTGGGACACAGCTTACAAAAACTCCCCCCTCATGAACGGCGCTTCCCGTGTGAAAATTTTACATTTAATACGGTTACGGCTGCAATCCAACCGCTGTCCCCAAAACAGCTTCTAAGCTGCAGGATTTTGTGATGAGAACAGTGTTATGACATTGAAGGTGTGCCCTCCACCTTTAAATGAGAGTGAATGCTGTTCAGAACTGACAGCTGACAAATACCTGTGATGACCAGCTAGCAGTCTCAGCGTGCACTGGAAAATTGGAAAAATGTAACATTTGGCTGTGAAACAAATCTGAGTTGGTTTCTAATTAGGAAACAATTCCTATTTTACCAATCAGTTTAAATTATGTCTCAGAATACTAAAATCCAATCGCGCTTCAATTTAGTGTTTGGCAACACTGCAGAACCGAGGACTTCCACTGACCATTCTCCATGAAACATGCCCAGGTCCTCAGCTGAGGAATTTTGCGGAGAACCTTAGCTCCTTGGCTTTGAACCGGGCCGTCTGCCCAAGGAAAGTAAATGTGGTACTGCTTTTAGTGGAAGGATCAGAGCACGGTAACTCAACTCTGAAATAGAATGGTCATCAGTGTTGTACACATCTGTGCATATTCAGAACCAGGTTGGAGAAAACCGTAACAATGTTTCACCTAGTAATGAAACAGGATTGCATTATTTTACACCACTCGAGCATGTATGAGCGAGAAAATTCAAAGTCACGTTTGCTGATATGAACAGCAAGTTAGAAAGCTCTGCTCATGTCAGTCTGAAAGGCTGCCATCGGGATTAAGGCTATTCGTGCCGGATTTTGACGCGGGGCGTTTATGTGTATGAGGTGACTCCAACACCCACTACACGACAGAAAGCATCCCCGCAAGTAGCTGGTCTTCAGAGTTGTCCAGTGCTAAAATTTACAGCCGTTCAACGCTTCATCTTTATGTTTCCAGGAGCTGGTTGTTCTCCAGCGTGACTGGCATCATTGAAAAAATAAGAAAATCACGTGAAATTGCTCACAAAGTATAATTGTCAGGGGCGCACAGTTTGGAATGTAGGGCTAGTCTGAAAATGCTGGGACAATTTTCCTTTCATCGGCAGGCATGACCTTAAGGAAGGTTTGTCAACGGAATACTTAAGTTTTTGCTTTCGGCAATATACGGTGAGTTGAAAACTGGAGAGCATAGGTTTAAGGTGAAATAGGTAAAATAGAAAAAGGATATGAGGCACCTGTCCCACACAGAAGTCTGTGCCTGTATGGAATCAGCTACCAGATGAAGTGGAGGAGGCTAGTACACTCAGAAGATTTCAAAGGGTGAATTTCTGGATAGGAAGGGTTTAGTGGGATAGGGGCTAAATGCTGAGAAATTGTTTAAAATGCACTTTCAGAGATTTCGAAGCATTAATGCTGTTCTGGGGACAGTCCGAGGGCAATCAGCCATAAACGACTCCCAGATCCTTCAGCAGAGCAATTCCATATTATGCTCCCAACATATATTGGAATCTTAGTGCACCGTCACCTCCCGAAAAACTCCGAAATTAGGGAAAACAAAGAACCGAATATGAAGGGGCCATGAAAAGTGAATATTCCCAAACACAGTCTCGTTTAGATTAGTTAGCCCATCCGATCAACAATGCGGCAGTGCCTGCTGCCCACGTCTCCAGAACAGAAGTGAAAGAAATGAGAGAAATGTAAGACCATATGACATCACAATGAACCGGAATTATTTTCCCATTCGCCAGAACACCAAATAACGAGAAGTAAAGTCACTGCAGGATTTTGTTTCACACCAGCGATGAAATATCAATCTACGTTCGGTTTCAGCAAAAACAGTGAACAACACAACTTGGCCGGAATATGAAGCAGTAGTGGAACCGCATGAGGCCCGGACTTTTCGTGTGGGAGGCGAATGTGATCACGACACCGTGGACACTGGCAGGTTGGAGAGGGTGCACTCTCCCACATCAGAGATACATTTCCAACAAGCAAAGTAAGCTAGTCGTGTTGGAATTTAAACACTGAACATCAACACGCTGTAGTAAAACCTGCAAAGTACACAAATGGTGGGATTCAAACACACGCCTCATTAGAGATTCGAGCCACAACACAGCGCCTCCGACCACTTGGCCACAAGACCAGCCGCCGCAGTCGCACATTTTCTTACACTTTCAATGATGCGCCTGCAAAACAACAGAAGCAAAGTCACAGGGAAAGAGATACCCCATTCCTGTCCTGCTCGCACAGCTGCTGGGATCTGCCCAGCTACAATATCCGTTTT
>NC_057714.1:30834364-30837226 GCF_004010195.1 Chiloscyllium plagiosum
ACAGACAAGTTCAGGAATTCGTGGTGCGCTGTGACACCAGCGCATCAGCTTCTTCCCTGTGTTTGAACCGAGCCGCCTGCGCAAGGAATGCAAATACGGTACTGCTTTTCGTGGACGGATCAGAACGCGGTAACAACACTCTCAAACAGAATGGCATATGATCAGAACCAGGTTGGAGAAAAACTTTACAATGCTTTGCACAGTAATGAAATGGAATTGCATTACATTTCACTACGAGAGCAGATTTGTTCAACAAGCAAATTCGAAGGCAGGTTTGCAGATGGAAAAGCAAACAAGAAAGCTTCGTTCTTGTCCATGAAAAAGGCTGCAGTTAAAGAACAAAGCAGTTTCTGCCCAGTTTCAAACTGGGGACCTTTCGCGTGGTAAGCAAATGTGATAACCACTACACTACAGAAACAAGCCACCAGAGCCGTTCCTGCGGCTCAGTGGCATCTAGCACTGAACGTTGAAGCTATTCTACGTTTCACCTTCCTGTTTCCAATAGCTCGGAAATTTCCAATGTCCAATTTCCAGTTTCCAATGTCCGGCGTAATTGACATCTTGAAAACGTAAAGAAAAAGACGTGAAATTGATGACAAAATATAGACAAAGATGTCGCCAATGTTTGGACCATAGAGCGAGGTGGAATAGGCTGGGACGACATTCCCTGCAGCGTAACGGCTGCAACATGATCTTATGGGAGGGTTGTCAACTGAGTATTTACGTGTTTTACCCAAGTTGGGGTGAGTTGAAAACTCGAGAGCATAGGTGAGCATAGGTGAGTGGGCTGAAATTGACAAAGGGCCTGAGGCACATTTCCCACACAGAAGGTTGTGCGTGTTTGGGATGAGCAACCAGAGGAAGTGGAGGAGGCTATTCCACTCAGAAAATTGCAAAGGTAATCGAATGAGTTTCTGGATAGGATGGGTTTAGAGGGATAGGGGCCAAATGCTGGGGAACGGGACTTGTTTAATTTTGGCTGTTTGGTGAGCATGGACTAGATACACCGAAGTATCTGTTTCCACGCGGTGTACCCCAATAACATTGTATTGCTTACACCGGCTTTAAAGGATTACTTTTTAGCGGAGCTTGCTGTCGCAGTCTGTGGCACAATCATTTAGTCTGTTCGACTGCTCACGGGAAAGGTAGTATTGTGAAACACTGCAGAAACGAACGACTTCCTTACTTTTGCTCTGACTGACCATACTCTGTGAAATTTTCCCAGATCCTCAGTTGAGGATTTTTGCTGCTGGAAGTTACCTCAGAAACCCTGTTAACTCGTAATGTATTGGGCAAATCGCAAAACAGAAAGCATTTAACACGGAACACAAACAAAACTGGCATACCTAATGCATTTTCAGAAACAGGGAAGCATGAATGCTAAATGTGAGACAGTCCGAGGGCATGAGTTGTAAAGTAATCTCACAACTAACAACAGGGCAATTCCAAACTACTCTTTCAAACATACTGCAGCCTTAGTGCACCACCACTTCCCAGACAATGCTGAAAAGAGAGAAAGAAAGAACATAATAAGAATGGGCCATAAAAAGTGAATTTCACCAATCGCAGTCTCGATTAGATTATCTTTCCTTTCCGATGTCTCCACGACGGAAATGAGTGAAATGGGAGAAATTCAATAACATACGACATCGAAATTCATTGGAACGATTTTCCCATTGGCCAGAAAACCAAATAATGACGAGTCGAGCCACCGCAGGACTTTGTTTCACAACAGCGATGAAATAACAGTCTCCATTCCGTTCCAGTAAAAGCTCAACTTGCCTGGAACAGCAGAGCTGCTTGCGATTTTCCGCGCGGGAGGCGAACACGATCATGCAAGCAGAGATATTTTGAAATATTAGGCACTATCCCACACCACCGTTAATTCCCCGGGAAGCAAACCCATTTTTCTTTTGTTTTCAATATCAAAAAAGTGGGGACTGAAACAACATTTTAACAAGCTGCAGTTGATTGATCGATCGACAGAAAAGGTAGTGGTGGGAGGCGAATCCACGCCCATTTCAAAACGGGAACCTGGAGTCCGCACCTCAGACCGCTAGGCCACACTACCAGCCGGCCCCATGCTCCCCATTTTCTTGAAATTCCAATTGTGCTCCTGCATAACAACAGATGAAAAGTCACGTGAAAAGGGTTCCATGATCCCTCTCCGACTCGCACAGCTGCTGGGATATGCCCGGCTACAATGTCAATTTCGCAGCAATAATGATAGCCCATCAATACAGACAAAAACCAATGTTAAGCTGTGTCTATCTCCTCAGACTCTTTTCAGCTACAAATGTATCTGTGAGTGCGTGAGAATATACGTTCGCTTATGATTTGGTCAAATAACCATGAACTGCTTGACATTACTGCAATTTCGATTCTTGCTTTGCTGAATGATTTCACCCATTGCTCGAAACAGGACGACTTTCACGTTTACACGGAACACAAAACAACATCGGACTACAGGGAAAATGCACAAAGCTGAGCAGGCCGTCTTCCACATCATACTATGCAGCATAGTTTCAGTTACTGCGACTGTTTTGCAGAATAAGCGTCCCAAAGAATGTTATCCACCTGAAAAGCCGAGATATAAGGACAATCCGAGAAGGACAGATCACATTGTGAGGATGCTCAAACCTTGGTGCCAGTACAAGTTGGCATTTCCTTGTCTTTCACCTTATCCATGCAACTTGCTGCAGAATGTCCACATCAGGACGTGAGCGACATGGCTGCTAGATGAGGTGGAAATTAATGAGGGAATCGATGGGAAGCGACTCAGAAAAGTTACAAAATTCCTTGGTGCTTATTAGGGAAGCAGTTTCTGTTCTCATCAATGTAAAAGATAGTTTCTGAACATAT
>NC_057714.1:30837664-30849767 GCF_004010195.1 Chiloscyllium plagiosum
GTTCTGCTCTTCGTGAAAGGATCAAAAGGCGGTAACTACACTCTCAAACAGAATGGCATATGATCAGAACCAGGTTGGAGAAAAACTTTGCAATGCTTTGCACAGTAATGAAATGGAATTGCATTACATTTCACTACGAGAGCAGATTTGTTCAAGCAAATTCGAAGGCAGGTTTGCAGATGGGAAAGCAAACAAGAAAGCTTTGTTCTTGTCCATGTAAAAGGCTACAGTTGAAGAACAAAGCAGCTTAGAACTGGGGACTTTTCGCGTGTTAGGCGAATGTGATGACCACTACACTACAGAAACAAGATGCCGGCGCCGCTCCTGCGGCTCAGTGGCATCCAGCACTGAACGTTGAAGCCATTCTACGTTTCACCTTCCTGTTTCCAATAGCTCGTTGTTGTCCAGTGTAATTGACATCTTGAAAACGTAAAAAAAACGACATGTAAAATTGATGACAAAATATAGACAAAGATGTCGTCAATGTTTGGACCGTAGGGCGAGGTGGAATATGCTGGGACGACTTTCCCTGCAGCGATTGTGCCACAGACTGCGACGGCAAGCTCCGCTAAAAAGTAATCCTTTAAAGCCGGTGTAAGCAACCCAACGTTATTGGGGTACACCGCGTGGAAACAGATACTTCGGTGTATCTCGTCCATGCTCACCACATAGCCAAAATTAAACAAGTCCCGTTCCCCAGCATTTGGCCCCCAGCCCTCTAAACCCATCCTGTCCAGAAACTCATTTGATTAGCTTTGCAATTTTCTGAGTGGAATATCCTCCTCCACTTCCTCTGGTAGCTCATCCCATACACGCAAAACCTTCTGTGTAGAAATGTGCCTCAGGTCCTTTGTCAATTTCAGCCCACTCACCTTAAACCTATGCTCTCGAGTTTTCCACTGACCCCAACTTGGGTAAAACACGTAAATACTCAGTTGACAACCCTCCCATAACGTTGGGTTGCTTACACCGGCTTTAAAGGATTACTTTTTAGCGGAGCTTGCCGTCGCAGTCTGTGGCACAATCATTTAGTCTGTTCGACTGCTCACGGGAAAGGTAGTATTGTGAAACACTGCAGAAACGAACGACTTCCTTACTTTTGCTCCGACTGACCATACTCCGTGAAATTTTCCCAGACCCTCAGTTGAGGATTTTTGCTGTTGGAAGTTACCTCAGAAACCCTGTTAACTCGTAATGTATTGGGCGAATCGCAAAACAGAAAGCATTTAACACGGAACACAAACAAAACTGGCATACCTAATGCATTTTCAGAAACAGCGAAGCATGAATGCTAAATGTGAGACAGTCCGAGGGCATGATCTCACAACTAACAACAGGGCAATTCCAAACTACTCTTTCAAACATACTGCAGCCTTAGTGCACCACCACTTCCCAGACAATGCTGAAAAGAGAGAAAGAAAGAACATAATAAGAATGAGCCATAAAAAGTGAATTTCACCAATCACAGTCTGGATTAGATTACCTTTCCCTTCCGATGTCTCCACGACGGAAATGAGTGAAATGGGAGAAATTGAATAACATACGACATCGAAATTCATTAGAATGATTTTCCCATTGGCCAGAAAACCAAATAACGACGAGTCGAGTCACCGCAGGACTTTGTCTCACAACAGCGATGAATTAACAGCCTCCATTCGGTTCCAGTAAAAGCTCAACTTGCCTGGAACATAAAGCAGCAGTTGAGCTGCTTGTGGATTTCCGTGTGGGAGGCGAGCACTACCATGACAGCACAGACACTTTGAGAAAATTTGCACTCTCCCACACCACAGTTAACTCTCCAGGAATCGTACCCAATTTGTTAAAACCTCAACTTGCCAGGATCGTAAATCAGCTTGATCCCACGATTTACCATGTGGGAGGCGAACACGATCATGAGAAGATGGACACTGACCCCCGTCTCCATAAAGCCAGCTCCCAGTCCTGCTTTTTATTTGAACACGCCGCAGCCACAGAAATTGCAGTGGGGGGACTCGAGCCTGAGTTCTGTAGCAGGAGCCTCCAGTCCTTGGCTCCCCTTTATAGGTCTGAATCGGTTTGAATATTGAAATTTCTTGTGTCTGATCCGCAGGACACCCTGCAGGATTTTCAGACAGCACCATCCTCCCTGTGACATGCACGAGCTGGATAACATTCTGTTGTGTCATGTGTCCCGGCTTTGCCAATATCACCGTTGTTTAACTCCCTACATCCTGTTGGTCGAACTGTGATTCCAGTCTGAATCACAAATGTGTAACAAAACACCTTAGCTGTGCTGTCTCTCTACAGATATAAATGTGCTTCTCTTTTCGTATCATTCTCTTGCCTTCTCCCTGTAACTCTACACATTTTTACTTTCAACATGAACATTGAATTAGTTTTTCAACAACTCGATTGAACCTGCGTCTTTGTCAATGTCAGACCCTAACCATTCCCTATGTGAAAACATTTCTCCTCATGTACATTTTTCTTCTTTTACTAATGTCTTTAAAACTCTGCCGAATCGCTCTCGATCCTTTCAGGCGTAGGGAGCATTCCCCCTTCCTTATTCCCTGTATCTAACCCACTCATGTCTTGGAAAGTTTTAACAAGGCCAGCTTTTGGCCTTCTGCTCTCCAAGAAGGCCTGTCCCAACTTTCCAAATTACCTTTACTGTTGACATTCCTCATATACCACACCATTCTCATCAACCTGTTCAGCGCTGTTTTTAATCATTTCACGTCCCCACTTCCTAAAGTTTCACACCCAGAACTGTGCGAATATCCAGATGGTGGATTTACTCAGAGTGGGATTCTGTGGGTGAACATCCTCTAACACTTGTTTCACTTTCACCAGATGTGGTACTGTGCCATGCCTACTACAATGACACTTCTGACCCCAAAACTCAAAGGTATTTCAAAGGGTGCAACTTAATGATTTACATCTTTTTATCAAGCAGTTGATAGGACGACCGAGCAAAAGTGAAATCAAACAACCAAGGATCGATGGCGACTTGAAGTAAGACATTCTCCCATGCCAGTATTAACACAAGGTGCTGAGTGAAGATCATGCCCTAGACACTCTTACATTGCCTACACCAAACCAGTTGAGATTCGGCCAGGTCCAACTACATCCCAATTTGTTCTCAGATTTCTAAGCATCAAAGTGTTTTAAGAATATCGCCTTGTCATTTTGTCTCCTTGTTCACAGAACAGTACTGTTTATCCCTTCTACTTGGACTAAGTTGTCTCCATCGGCAGAGTATTCAGCTTTCTCTCCACCGGCAAGCAGTGTGAGGAGAGGCAAGTGTGGTTACACTCTAAAGCTCGCTCTCATCGGCACGGCCAGTGCCATCAAGTGCTGGGAATCAGCAAGTTTGATTGGGAGCTTCCTGCAAATATCATTTATCTGAGCCAACGATAAAGATGTTGAGCTGGTGGGTAAGACACAAATGTACCCCGGACTCTCTACCCTCAGGTAAAGTCATGTGAGGGCAGCCTGTGCAGCCTGTTTGCTATTCAAAATCCACCTTCACACAGCAATCCTGCAGAAAGGCTTTTGTAACAGTAACATCGGCTTCTTTGCTGCAATCGGGCAGCAGTGAACAACTGAGCCCCAACTTTCCTAGATAAAGACAATCCGAGTGAAGGTCTCACTCACTGAGAGCCATCTCCACGTCCCTGAGCTGCAGGGCTGCAGACAGTTTAACGCAGAAGATAGGGTTAACAATGAGACTTTGTTTCACCATCAGCCACTCTGTCCCAGAGACAGGAAGAGGGACAGCATCAATGCATGGTGTCACTCACGCGCTGATAGAAGCTGTTCAGCCCATCGAGTCCATAGCGACTCTCTGACGCTTATATATCCCTGTGATTATTCATAGTTGGTGATGTATGTCCTAATGATGCGGAGCTGTCCCTGTATCGCAATTCTGTCTCCAACTAATTGATCCAATTGTAATTCACAGCTTTTCATTTCACAGGAAGAACACTGCTGTGTGAAACGGCGTGGGGAATAACTGCAGGGCGTCACGCGCATAGAGCACTCTACAACTGATGTGTCTCACCTTCATCAGTTTATTCCCAGCTCTGGCAAGAGATTTTGCGAATCAGTTCAGAGCACACCGACAGAGAACAGGAAAAGAGCTTCCAGAACTTCAAAAGTGTGTTTCCTCATTTGTGTAAATTTCCCGCGTGTATCAGTATGAAATATTCATTTCAGATACATTGAATGAAAGGAAGCGGAAAGTGAAACAACACGCAATGCGTAGAATGGAGATCTATTACAGAGAAACACTGGAGGGGACAGTACACACACTGAAACATGGAATTGTCAATGAGTAGAGGATGTTTTCAATCCATTAATTTCATGGTTATGAGTCCAATACGCTCCCGGTGGGCCGCTCTGTTAGCGCTGACCATAGCAGTTTCACACAGTCTTCAGCTTTTCGTCTGGCTTGTGGCATGTACCTCAGAGGATGATTTCAAAAGGTCTTCACTATTACTGTGTGACACACTGTGGAGCAGATGTATCCCGGCTGTGTCAATATAACCTGTGACTAACTTGCCACATTCTGTTGATTTAACTGTGATTTCACTCAGAATAGCAAAATATGTCACAATGCAATGTGAGGCTATGCAACCCCTAAACAATAAGGAAATATCGATTGATTGATTTATTTGATTGATTGATTGTCACAAGAACCTCAGTACAGTGAAAACTTTTGTTTGCGATTGGTAAAGGCAGGTCATACTAATCAAGATCACAGCATAAGTAAAACAAAATTTTGGACAGATTAAGGTTTTCAGGTTACTCCGCACAGGACGTGCACTCGGCAAAATCCACATTAACAGGATCAGCATCATTTGAAGTTAGGGAATCCATTTTTCAGTCTTGTAACGACCTCCAAGAAGTTGCTGTTGTGTGTCTTTAAGCTTCGGTACCTTGTTCTGAACTCGAGCTCATCAAAATTATACATTCTGAGTAAAAAATACAACCAAATGCAGAACTCCAGTGCTCAAGTGTGACTTCTCGCACTTACATCACCCACCCGAGGCGATATCACACCCAAGACCAACAAGCCAGAACCGCAACAGAAGCATGATCCATTAATCAGGCGAGTTTCCTTGTTTAAAAAATGGGGTTTTTCTGTTGTTTCGGAGGGAAGGCCGCACAGACTTTTAATAACAGCTCCTTGCCATTCTGACTTCCGGTTCCCCGGAGGCTGTGCTCGCCACTTCTTTTGCGAGCGGGCTCCCATCATTGGCAGCTGGACGAACTCATCTTCAACTGGCAATTAGTGTTCTGGGGGAAGAAACATAAACACGCTTTTCAGCCACTATCAAACACGGGGTTGTGGAGGGCGGGAGAGGGTTAGAGGTAGTGGGAGTTATGGAAATTCTGGAAAGCTGTACAAGAGATCGCGCATGCACAGGACTTAATATTCTTTCGGGAACCTTGTGCAAATAACGCCATCTGAGACAGATAGAAATGTGAAGAACTGCAGGGAAAGAGAGAATCTCTCCCAGTCATCTGTGTCTGTGTCCTTCTCGAAGTCACAGCGAGGGCTCTGCTGTCTGAATCAGCATGGGATGTAACTGCAGCGAGTCCTGTCGCTCAGGCACGTTGCACCTGATTTGTATAAATTTTATCACGTTACCGCCAGCTCAGAGAACAGATTTCACAGCTCACATCATCTCGGAGTGACAGGAACAGAAGAAAGCGATTCAGACCATCATCTTACCACCTGCTGGGGAGAAAACGGATGTGGGAGAGCAAACAGTCACGACCAGTGCATGTTCCCAGCATTTACAATTTTGGTCTGTGTGATAACAAAAGCAGGAACCAGGAACTGTTTATCTTGCTTCTTAAAACAGGCGTGAAAATTTGCAGAGCATAGATACATGCTGTTAGTGAAATGATGAAAAGCAGACTATAGTCCACCCAGTATGGTCTAACCTCTGGGCTATGGGGTCAGCACGCTCCAACTGTGACCCTCTGCTCACCGGATTTGAACACAATCAAAGAAATGACTCAGTGACAAAATCTGTTGAAACGTATTCTGTGAGGAATTGAAAGCGATGGAATGAAAAGCCCCTTGAGAGCGGGATGTAACATTATCTGTGTAAGGATCGTTTTCCAGACTCGAGGAGACTGCGCAGTGCTGTTTCCATGGGTCAAGAACACGATAGATAGATTGAATCAGCGTCAAATGTTATTGGAGGGAGCCCTGTCGCTTAGACACACTGCACCTTTTGTACAATGGTGCAAAAGCACGGACCTTTTCTGTAGAAGGGACAACTTCAAAATCGTTAATGAGGTACAATGCACAAATGAGCGAAACAACAAAGCAACCACAGAAATTGGTGTTACTTGAACAGGTAAACCCATCTCTAATGTAAACCGACAAAACAGAAAGGATTCACCCCGTGCTGTATTCTGTTAAAATTCAAGAGGCAAACAACGATCCCAAAAATCACCATTTAAAGTTAAAAATAACAACGTTATTTTTTTTTAACATTTGACAGAGAATAATCAACTTATAACTACTTTTAACTCATTTTCTCTCAACCGGTCTTTAACCTTCTGCTCTACAATACCTCCTCAACCCCGAGCCCATTAACATTTACAAAAAAATTCAATTGTAAAAATCACACTAGTTGTCGAATCTTCTCTTTGTATCTTCCTCTGTAGATTTTTTATCCAGGTGGGTGTTAATTTTTTTTTTCTATGCAATCTATTTCTCCAGATAGGCACCTCTTGGAGATTTTACTAACATCCTACATCTCTTAGTATTTTAGCTGCTCTCTTTGCTGTTCTTTGTCGCTCTGGGTAACTGTTCAAAATGTCCGGTATTTGTCCCACAAAACGTCGGATCATTGTAACATTGTAAAAATACCAAATTCAAACTTGATTGGGGCATAATTTAAACTAATTGGCCAAATTTGAATTTGTTTTTTTTGTATCCATGTATCGGAATTGATTTTTCAAAAATAAAAACATTTTAGAAGATGATTCCAGAATAGTTGAAAAACCACGTGCAGACACACAAAGAGCGAATTTAACAGGGACAGGGACTCTGGGCTGCCTGGATGGAGAGGCAAAAGTGACATACTCACGAATTGTTTAGCGTTCATCGGAAAGAAATTGCATAACACCTGCAACTGAACATGTTAAGTGTAAGAAGAGCTGGTGGTGCTTGAAAAGTGTAGCCACTGGTTCTACATGAACTACTACAAATTGTTAATGTGCTGAGCTGTTTGTTTTAGCTTTGCATTAAATGGAAGCCGGTTAGCTCAGTCTGCTGGCGAACTGGTTTATGGTATAGAGTGAGGCTAACAACGTGGGATTAATTGTCGCACTGCCTCAGGTTGCCATAAGGATCATCAGCTCCTCCGCTCACGTGATCTGTAATACAATGGTGACCCCAGTGAGTAGGAATGGACCTGTCGATGTCAAGCATCATTACCATTGCCATCTGTTGCCTTGAACATTTGGTCACAATGACCAGTAACGGGACTGAGTCCATTTAATACTCACTGATCTCTGTCCGAAAAATCCAGCAACAAGACTGGTCCTTATTTCTGTTTGAACCCTCTGTTCCACACAGCAGCAAAACTATTTGTCATGAATTTACCAGATACGCTGACAACATTCAATCTACCCAAAGAGATAAATCTAATTCCTTTCGAACGGTTAAGTGAGTTTGCAGCAAACAGGATTATATGAAACGAGTTGAACAGCCTTTTCAAGAATGTAATCCAGTGCAGTGTCAGAGATTTGAAAAAGGTCATCAAGCTAAAATATCACCTCTGTTTCTCGATCCACAGATGGATAATCACCTGGGGAATATGTGCAGTTTTACGTTTAATAATTGACACTCTTCCCAAAGACAGAACAATCCCACAAATCAGAAACTGGCGTTTTCGAATATATTCTGCATAATTTCAACTACGCTTCAGTCTGATGCTCCAATAATTCCTGATCAACGTCAGTAAAAGCAGCTTTAGGTAAGGATTGAAATTACACCTGCGGCGTTTTTACATGCTGTTAAGTACCAAGTGCTGATCAGTTGCTCCACTAGAGCCGCCGGCAGCAAGCCGATAACGTGCCCTACTCGTATCTCTGGGACCTTCGACCCGCCTGTTCTACTTTTGCTGTGGTTCTGAAATTAAAGCTAAGGCAGAGGAGGAGGAACTGACATGGATCTGTGACTATTCGAGCACCAGGTTCAGGAAATGGGACACAGAAAAATGGGATTGAAAACTGAGTTTCTGTGGCTCGCTGCGTTGTTTACAATGTGACATTATCGATGTCGCAGGGCTTCTCATTCAGTCGGCTTCAATTTGGCACAGAATTCGATTCATCGACACTTCCTGAACTTCCTTCTGCAAGTTCCTACCGACAACATGAAACATACTGCACTCATCACCAACCTTCACCATGGCTACATCCAAGGACATGTTGCACAGTTTTCATGAATACTGAAGATATAAGAATGTTACACAAGAGTAAATTAAATTTCAGTTTAAATTGTAAAGTGATAAGAATCCTGGGTAAGATACTGAATGTCCCAAATTCATGTTTATTACTGTGGCCAGAACTCTAGCTAGGCAAAGGGGAAATCTGTGCCTGAATCCCCAATATCCACACGGCCATTTGCTTCATGTACCCAGTTGGAAACCTGTGTGAAGGAGCATGCAGTCTGACAGAGCGCCTGGGAGAATCCTCCACTGTCTGATCTAAAGCTGCAACAGGAGCTGTGTATTCCAGCTGTGAGAGCAGTGGGATAAAGGGGAGGTCCTTGGTATTCCATGGTGTAGATTCACAGGGTCCTCATCATGTTATTGTTTAAAACCCTCTGTCAGAAACAGCACAGACAGAGGAATAAGAGGGGCCCATTTCACCCGCCAGCGCTACCGGGTCATTTGACATCATTATGGCTGACCGAACACATCAATGTCTTTTCCCAGCCCATCCACAACAACCTGTCGCCCAAAGGGAAAACGACACTGAATAAATCGAAAACCTCTGTGTAACTGTGGGAGGGAAATGTGTTTAGAGACAGTGGGCTTCTGCAGTGGGTTTTGAAAGAGCAGCCGATTCTGGGCTGATCATATTTCAAATGATACGATTCCTTCAAAACTCACCACGCAGAAACTGAGGAATCTTCTCTGGTCAGTCGCAGCGACGAGAAATCCAGACGATGGGAACTGATGATGAGTCAGCAGAACAATAATTGATTCAGCTGAAATCTGAACTAAACTTAGATTCTGTTGGGATTCAAACCCACAAACTTTGAATCGCAATCCTAACAATGCAGTAGATGTCCAACAGGTCTTTCATTGTGCCACAGAGCTGTACTAGCCTCCATTTTACTGTACCCAAAGTTACGGTGTTCAAGTTTTTCATCAAACATCTGTTTATCCTCGCCCCACTTCCCAAGACCTGGTCCTTATCCGTGCATGCTCTAGCTCCTAAAGTGTTCGGCTAAATTCTCCTGAAGACACCACACGTTCAAACAGTGAGTTCTAGACAAACAACACTCTCAGGATGTAAACATTCTTCCTAAATCTTCTCTGAACATCCTCTCTCCCGCGTTTCATCTATACCCCTGGTTATTAACACTTCCCATAAGAAGTTTATTCCTGTCACACATATCTATCCCCTTCCTGAGCACGTTAGTAAATTCCTCTCTCAGCTTTCTCCATTCTCAGATAAAGAGTCCCAGTCGAGCTTTGCAGTGGCGAGAGTGTAGTGCTTTAAAAGCACAGCAGGTCAGGCATCTGAGGAGCAAGATAATCAATGTTTTGGTCATAAGCCCTTCATCAGGAATGAGGATTTTGAGTCGGGGTTGAGGGAGAGGAATGGGGTTTTAGATTAGATTACTTACAGTGTGGAAACAGGCCCTTCGGCCCAACAAGTCCACACTGCCCCACCGAAGCGCAACCCACCCATACCCTTACATTTACCCCTTACCTAACACTACGGACAATTTAGCATGGCCAATTCACCTAACCCGCACATCTTTGGACTGTGGGAGGAAACCGGAGCACCCGGAGGAAACCCACGCAGACACGGGGAGAACGTACAAACTCCACACAGTCAGTCTCTGGCGCTGTGAAGCAGCAGTGCTAACCACTGTGCCACCGTGCCACCATGGGTTGGTGGTCAGGTAATGGGAAAGTGGATGAAGGTGAGGGAAAATGTGATAATTCAGAGGAGGGATTGATGGACGTGTCCAAAGAGCAGTGTCTAGTTGGGACTGGGATAATGTGGGGGGAGGCGAAATGAGGAAGCTGTTGAAATACATATTTATACCGTCTGGTTGCAGGGTCCCAAGTTGGAATATGAGACGTTCTTCCTCCAGGCATCGGCTGGTAATGAAATAGCGGTGGCTTGTGCCCGAAACATGGATTCTCCTGCTCCTCAGATGCTGTCTGACGTGTGCTTTTGCAACACTACACTGTCGACTCTTAGCTCCAGCACTTTCGCTTATCTTTGCAGGAGGAATGGTCGAGCTCAGGCACCACGTTGGTAAATCTCCTCTGACCACCCTCCCGTGCAAACACACGTTTCCTGAAGGCTGGCGATCAGAACAGAACAAAATTATCCAAAGAAAAGCAGAAATATCTGAACAAAATCAGCAGGTTTAGTGCATCCGGGAGAGATTTCCGAGCCAAACGATCTGCCTTTGGAACAAATGGTATGTGTAGGTGGGGCAGGAACGAGAAAGAAGATGTACAGTGTCTAAAATAATTGAACTCGATACTGGGTATTGAAGATTGCACGGTCTCTCAGCAGGAAATTATGTGCCGCTCTTTCAACTCATGCTGTGCTATGCGGGAGCTCGGCAGCAGACCAAACTGAAATGGAGGCATGGCATCATAGTGGGGTGTTGCAGTGACAGGAACCTGGAAGCTCAGGGTCTTTTTTTTGCTTGCAGAGAGAACGTAGGTGTACACACGTTTGTCACCCACTCTGTTTTTCTCTCCCCAGTCTGGACGAGATCACATTGTGAGCTGGAAAATCAGTTTGCTAAATTGAGTGATGGGCAGATAAATCACTGAACCTTACACAGTGAGGAGAGACATCATAAACGATCAGCATTACACCTTCTTGGATTTCGTGGAATGGTGCTATATGGGGAAGTGCTGGAGGTCAAGGAGGATTGGACGATGGCGTACAGAGAGAAAGTTTCCTGCATAGTGCCGGGATTCAGTGGTAGGGGCTACTGGAGAAAGGGCAGAATGTATATCTTTCTGAGCTACCTGCTCTAAAAAAAACAGCTCACTACGTAGCAAAAGTATTTAATGATTTTCATTCCAACACAGACACTAGGTACAGTTTGCAGAAGTCACGTGTTTGCACTATCACTGTCACTCTGTCTCCCCGGGAGCAGTAGTACGACAGAACAGTTCTTCGTGTGACATGTCCCTTCGAGAATGGAAGGACAGGTGTTAATAACCCGTCCTTGGAACGGAGTATCTGTATTTCTCAATAACAATTACTTTACTGTCCAAACTCCATTTCAAATAACTTGACCCATAGCCTTGTATGTCTTGGCATCACAAATTCAAATCTGGATATTTTGGAAAATTATGGGGATTTCTGCCTCTTCGATCCTTGCATACACTGTATTCCAGATTACAACCACCCACTGTTTGAAAACGTTTTTTTATGCATTCACTCTGATCTTTCCGCCTCTGACCTTAAATCGATGGCCAACCGTGATCGAAGTCTCCATCAAAGTATAACTTCGAGTGCGAGCAGCAGCTAAGGTAAGGCAGTTTGTTTTAAAATTACTTACTGGTAGCGGGCAGCGGTGTTTTTTTTTCTCTTTACGGAAAGAGCGGGAGCAGCAGGGGGAAGTGACGAAGACCGGAGGGGCAGCCGGGTAGGTTTTTTTCCCTTTAAAAGTGCGCAGGAGAAGAACCCGAAGCACTACAGAGGTAGTGTCTCCCACCCGCCCATCTCCTCTAACCTGAATAATAAGACCCGTTGTGGTAAGTAGGTAAGTGCTGCATTTTGCTTGTTGTATTCTTTAGACCCAGTTTTTTTTATAAAAGGTTACTTTCAGAGGGATGGCAGTGAAGGCAGTGCAATGTTCCTCTTGCAACATGTTTGA
>NC_057714.1:30852840-30879640 GCF_004010195.1 Chiloscyllium plagiosum
TTTTTTTGTGAAGAATGGTTGAAATAGAGGTGAAAATCAGTCTGCTGAAAGCTAATAACATAAGCAGCTCGTGAGGCCTTGGGTTTTTTTCAAATTTGGAGCAATCCTAGCGGCAAGAAGAGAACCCCAACTTTTAACTGTAACAGAGAGAGGAATAAGGGCTTCTACAACCAACATTAAGATCCCAGCAACTGCTGAAAACTAAAAATCCCGGTTCTGTGGGAGCTTGACCCCACCCATTCAGGCTGCTTCTATTGTTCCAACTTAAAAAGAAATGGCTTCATAAGCTTATTTAGCTTTGAGCAGACTGCTCTGTGCCTCTGTTTCAACAGTCAGAGTCATTGAGTTATGCAGCATGGAAACAGACCCTTTGGCCCAACTTGTCCATGCTGACCAGATACCTAACCTAATCTAGTCCCATTTGCCAGCACTTGCTTGATATCCCTCTAAACCCTTCCTAATCATGCACCAATCCAGATGACTTTTGAATGCTGTAATTGTACCATTCTCCACTATTTCCTCTGACAGCTCATTCCTTACACACACCACCCTCTGCATGAAATAGTTGCCCCTTAGGTCCCCTTCAAATTTTCATAACGAAAGGACAAAAATACACCTTTAAAAGCCATCTTAGCTACAATGAAAACCATTTGAGGTTCCATTTTGTGAAGACTCAAAAGTACATTTCTATGTTTTCACTGTCTCTTGCAGACCTTATCAATGTTGTTTCTTAGTTGGCTTCAGTTGGCTTTCACTTTAGGTGGCTTGGATCTAGTCAGCAGTTCCTAATTTTGCACTTTATGTTTTACAGTCACAAGTATCAGCTTTAAGGGGAGGTAGGTATAGGACAGATGTTAGGGGTAGGTTCTTTACTCAGCGAGTCGTGAGTTCATGGAATGCCCTGCCAGTAGCAGTGGTGGACTCTCCCTCATTATGGGCATTTAAGCGGGCATTGGATAGGCATATGGAGGATAGTGGGCTAGTGTAGGTTAGGTGGGCTTGGATCGGCGCAACATCGAGGGCCGAAGGGCCTGTACTGCGCTGTATTCTTCTATGTTCTATGTATTTCAATCTATTCTATCCATATCCCTCAGTACTTTTTACATCTTAATCAGGCCCCCCTCAATCTTCTCTGCTTTAAGAAAAACAAGTCTAGTTTGTCCAATATCACTTCTTCAGCCCAGGGAATAACTTTTCAAATCTCCCCTGCATCGTTTCCAGTGCTATCACATCCCTGCTATAATGTAAATTGCATAACTAACACACATTGGTCTCGCTTGAGCCGAATGAACAAGTGAAATAAATGATGTGCAATTCGACAAAATCTGATTTTTTTTTTTTAAATAAAGTTTCTTTTCCTCAATGCTGCCCTATGCCCTTTTCCTGAGCCTGATATTTCAATAATCGCTGGTCTATTTCAGTGAAAGCTGATACATGAGGATTGATCTCACAACTGCAGTATCCAAATGGATTAACTGGTTTGAAGGTCCCGATGGTGAGACTTGTGCATGGTCGCACAGCAACACCAACTGAACGGGGTCAATGTGAAAGTGATTGTAAGGGAAATGGGAGGGGGAACTTAAAAGAGGTAAGTGATTGCGGGAGGGAGGAAAGACTCCGAGAAGGGGTGAGTCTCAATCCTGATATGACTCGCAGAGATGTGTGTGAGAGAGGGGTTTGTTGGCAAAGTAATCATAATCTCTGAGAATGTTGTCATGTAAAATCAACTAATTTCTTTGTGTGTTTCCTCTGCATGAGTCACAAGGAATAAAATGCAGTGACTCAGATTCGTGCGAGCTTACTGTGGCCACAATGCAGAATATTTTATCATTGAAACCATTACTGAGTCATGCAGACACGTGTTTAAAAACAACAATAATTACAGTGACAGAAGATATGTTAGGAAGAGTAGCAGATGCACAAGAGGAATATTAGGCGAAGGATAGCAGACATGTGGGAATTCAGAATTGGCTGAATTTTAAATTCGATATCCTCAGACGCCATGGTGGTTCCATCGGACTGCATGTTGAAGACTGAGTATGATGGATATCGAGAAACAAAATGTTTCAGGGGATAGTGCGAGATATTGGTGCAATGTGTGTTTCAGTAACAATGAGTTTTAAAACTTTTGCTTCACTAACTTACCCACACAAGGAGGTACCCAGTGCTGCAGTTAATAACATAACCCCAGTTCCTAGAACCAGAATCAGGCAAACTTTGTTGCTCAGCCGTTAATATCAAACTGGAAGTGGGTGCGTAAATGAACACGTGAAGCTATTGTGTGGCACCAGTGACATGATTGGTAAAGGTGCGGTCATTGAGTCATAGCGATGTACAGCATGGAAACAGACTCTTTGGTCCAACCCGTCCATGCCGACCAAATATCCCAACCTAATCTAGTCCCACCTGCCAGCACTCTGCCAATATCCCTCCAAACCCTTCCTATTCTTCTACTCATCCAAAAACCTTTGAAATGTTGCAATTGTACCAGCTTCCACCACTTCCTCTGGCAGCTTATTCCATACAAGCACCACCCTCTGTATGAAAAGGTTACCCCTTAGGTCTCTTTTATATCTTTCCCTTCTCAAACTAAATCAATGCCCTCTAGTTCTGGATTCCCCGCCACCAGTGAAAAGACACTGTCTATATATTCAAGCATAGAAATGCTGAGGATGGGAATGCTTCTGGTCAAAGGCGAGGTGGAAGGGCATAATGGTCTCAATTTATTATACTATTAATATTCAGCAGCAGCATTAACCAACACTGAGGATTGGCTCAGAGGAAGCTTACTGAAGCCTTAAGTGAGAGGCCAATGTATTGAAAGCATTCTAAGAGATTTTCCTTAACAAAACGGTATTTTGTTACTTTGACAGTAAGAACTGATTTTGCTCACATCGTCTCCACATCAGTCTCTTGCTCCAGTAAACACTCCAATCCAGCGTACATTGCTTCCATTCCAACACAGGAACGCGTAGTATTCGCTCGCTATCTGTGACAATTTAAATTGATAATGTCATTCTTTGAATGGAGAAATGCAGCAGGGAGTTCTTAGTGCAGCGGCGATCTATTGGGCTAGTAATCTATGAAGACTGGAACGTGGCAGCTGCTGTTATTTAAATTTGATGAATAATAGCTGGAAAATGAACCCAATCTCAGGATCAGAGACAATGACTTTAATATGCTGAAAACTCATTCATTCATATCCCTTCGAAAGGGAAATCTGCCAACCATAACGAGTCCTGTTAACATGTGACTCCTGACCCACAACAATGTGATTCACCCATAAATACCCTCTGACTCAGTTCAAGGTGAATTATGAATGAAGAACTAATGGTCTTCACACCAATGATAACAACTTTTAGTGGGAGAATAAGGAAGCATAAAAATACATGGACAACGGAGGAAATGGGAATCGTGTCTGTGTGGACTCGAATTCAACTGTTTGTCAAACTAAGTAGACAAAAGGATACCCGCAACGCCAAGAAGTCAAGGCCATGGGATGACTGCTGGAAGGGATTCAATTACCTGCTGAGGTGTAAACTCACTTGCTCAGTCAGAATGCGCACAGGTCACTCACCACACCCATATGTGAGAAGTGATCACTCCGGAGAACAACTGACAGAGTGAACAGCAAGTTTACAAATGACAGTAGGAGTTCGATTCTGCTGTTATCGCAGCTGTTAACCCCAACCATGTTTGTATGCGTGTTTCCAGTGGAGTTCCACTGTTTTTTGATGTCGACCAATGATTTAGACTTAGTTGTAGGAGCTATGATTCAAAGGTTTGCTGATGATTCAACAATTGGTCGTGTAGTTGACCATGACGAAGAATGTCAGAGACTGCAGGGATGTATCAATAAGATGGAAAGGAAAAATGGCGAATTGCATTGAATTCAGACCAATGAGTGTTAACGAAATTGGAGAGAAGAAACAATAGCAATGAGTATTCTGTGTGGTGTAGACAGACAAAGTGATCTTGGAGTGGACATTCATAATCGCTGAAGATCAATGGACAGGGGAATCAGTTGGACGGAAGTGCGTACTGTAGATGCTGGAGATCAGAGTCAAGAGTTCAGTGGTGCTGAAGAAGCACAGCAGGTCAGGCAGCATCTGAGTTGCAGACAAAAAATGACGTTTTTGGCAAAAGGCCTTCATCAGGAATAAGGCTTGGAGCCTCGAGGTTGGGGAGATAAATGAGTGGGGTGGGGTTTGGGAGAATTTAGCTGAGACAGCAATAGGTGGATGGAGGTGGGGATAAGAGTGTTAGTTCGGAGAAGAGGTTTCGGGAGAGTGGTGGGGGGAGTTGAAGTGTTCGGTCACGGGGCATTGGGGTTGATTGTTGCCGGTGTCCTGGAGATGTTCTCTGAAGCGCTCTCCAAGAAGGTGTCCGGTGGCCCCACTGTAGAGGAAACTGCATCAGGAGCAACAGATGCAATAAATGGCAAGTGTGGAAGTGCAGGTGAATCTTTGATAGATGTGGAAGGCTTCTTTGGGGCAGTGGGCGAAGGTGGGGGGTGTGGGCGCAGGTTTTACAATTCCTGTGGTGGCAGAGGAAGGTACCGGGAGGGGAGTGTGGGTCATTTGAGGGCGTGGACTTGACTAGGTAGTCATGGAGGGAATGGTCTTTGCGGAAAGTGGATAGGGGTAGGGAGTGAAAAATATCCCTGGAGGTGAGTGTTACTAATATTTTTTAGAAACCCACTGACTCCCACAGCTGTCTGGATTTCAACTCCTCCCACCGCACCTCCTGCACCAATGTTATCCTGTATTCCCAACTCCTCCACCTCTGCCGCATCTGCTCCAAGAGGATCAGTTCCACAACAGAACACAGCAGATGGTCTTCTTCTTTAAAGAATGGAACTTTCCCTCCCATGTGGTTTAAGATGCCCTCTAACGCATGTCCCGCACGTCCATCCATGAACCCCATATCTCCAAACACAACAAGGACAGATCAAGGACAGAGAAAGTTCCTCAACTTCCATTCCACCAACCTCCGCAAAAATCACATCATCCGCTGACATTTTTGCTACCTCTAAATTGACCCCACCACCAGGGATATATTTCCCTCCCCAAACCCATTCATTTCCCTCAAAGACCTTTCCCTCCGTGACTACCTAGTCACGTCCATGCTCTCAAATGACCCACCATTCCCTCCCAGCACCTTCCTCTGCCACCGCAGGAATTGCAAAACCTGCACCCACATCGTACCACTCACATCTATCCAAGGCTCCAGTGGAGCCTTCTATATCCATCAAAGGTTCACCTATACTTCCACAGATGTCATTTGTTGTATCTGCTGTTCCAGATGCTGTCACCTCTAAACTGGGGAGACCTGATATCTTCTGACAGAGTACTTCAGAGAACATCTCCAGGATACCTGTAAGAATCAACTCCACCGCCCTATTGCCAAACATTTCAACTTCACCTCCCACTCTCCTGAGGAAATGCAGATCCTGAGCCACCTCCATCGCCATTCCCTCACTACCCAATGCCTGGAGGAAGAACGCCTCTTCTTCTTCCTCGGGACCCTTGAACCCCATGGCATCAATGTGATTTCATCAGTTTCCTCATTCCCACTCCCTCATCTTACCCCAGTTCTAACCTTCCAGCTCAGCACCGTCCTCCTGACCTGTCCTACCTGTGTATTTTCATTCCCACCTATCCATTCCACCTTTCTCTCTGACATATCACCGTCAACCCCCACCTCTATCCACCTACTGCACTCTCAGCGACCTTCTCCCCAAACCCACGACCTCCCATTTATCTCTCCACCCCATAGGCTGACTGTCTCATTCCTGTTGAAGGGCTTTTGCTGACGGACTTGCTGTGCTTCTCCAGCACCACTTTCATCTTGAAGGGAATAAGTTGATTGAGAGGGATTCTGGATTTTTCTGTTGTTGACCACAGACTGTTGCAGCTAGTAGAACTTTAACAAACACCAGTTTAGGGAATAGCTAAAGGTCTGAGCACAAGTCTGGTCACTGCATTAATCAACATTTATAAAGTTTTTAGATTAAAGATGGAGGGCTGAAGTATGCAACTTTGCCCATCAAGACTGATTCACCACTCAATGAGTTTATCATTGATTCCTTTCAAAGTCAGGCTGCTATTGGCCTTGGAGGGGAACTTGCAAATGGTGGTGTTTCGTTGCATGTTCCAACCTTGTCCTGGTAGTCAGTACAGCTGTTCAGATTTGAAGGTTCGGTCAAAAATTCTCGGATGATTTACTCCAGTGCATCGTGTAGTTGGTGCACTCTGCTGCTTTTGTGCCTTAACGGTGAAGAGAATAAATATTCAGGTTAGGAATCGGGTACAATCAAGTGACTGCATTGTCGTTGATGGTGTCCAGTTCCTTAAGTGTTGTTGAAGTCACACCCATCTCGGCAAATGGAGAGAAGGGCGGTATAAGGGACAGCAGAGATTTACAAACATGGTGCCAACCCTTTATAAAATGGAGCTCTATAATCACATAATAACAATTATAAACGTTCAATATTCGTGGGATCTTGACAGGGTAGATACGGTCAGATGGTTTGCCCTCTGGTATGAGGAGAGCACCAGAGGACATGAACTCAGAATTAGGTATTACCTATTTAATTCTGAAATGAGGAGGAATTTCTTTGCTCAGGGCCCAGTGATTCTGTGGAACTCTTTCCTGAAACTGTTGTTGAGGCTGAGTTATTGTGTATTTTCAAACTGTGCCAGATAGATATTTAACCAGAAAGTCGATGAAGCATTATCGAGGTTAGGCAGGAGAGTGGAGTTGAAGATTATCAGATCAGCCATGAGTTCGTTGAATGGTGGAGAAGCTCGATGGGCTGAATGGCCGACTTCCAATCCTATATCATTTGATGCAACGCCTTATTTTATTGATAAGTTTAGAATTCTGTGGGGATGGGGTGAAGTGATAGAAAAGGTTTCTCAAACTGATCAGACAGATCAGGAACTAGGCTCATAAGCTGATGAACAAGAAATGTGCTGTGGCTTGGAGGCATAAATGGCACTGGGCACACCACAGATGGGTATGTGCAGACGCTGTGATTGTTAAAGAAAATTCGTGGATGTAATATTGTTGCCAACTTGGTGATCACGCTGGCTGATGGATCGCGGTATGATTCAAACAACAAAAGGTTGTGGAAGAATGAATGATTCGTTTCATTGGAAAAGTTTCCTGCAGTTCCAATTCAATTGACTGTTTAAAATACTGATCAGAACTTTGTGTGGAGTGTGACATTAAAATTCACAAGTTCACTGGATAAACTATTGCACCCGATCTCTCTTTATGTGTTCCCCTTTCATTCGATGTAAATTCATAGAAAGTCAAGATGGAACGAAAGGAGGAAAGAAACGTTGCCCTCCTTTTCATTATCCCAATGTAACTTACAACAGAAACAAATTGCTTAATTACAACTTTGATGAGGGTATCGATTTATCACAAATCTCCGGTGCAATGAAGGGCAAGAGCAAGATTCTCCATCCAATGTATCCTAAAGATGCGAGGCACAAACGGAAACCACAGCTGCTTATGATGGAAGTAACAGCCCGAGTAGGATTCAAATCCACACATGCGCAATGAAAGAGCAACCCATCGCCTTAACCTCTGGGCCACTTCAGCCCATGGCAAAGGGGCTCACATGTGACCACATCAAGATTACATATGGTGCACCTATGGGATAAGAAATTCCCTGAGCGGAATCGAATCCACACCATTATGTTTCTGCTTTCAGCGGAATAATAATACCAGCAAAATCCAAGGGATTGACCTCATCCTTGGAAGGAATACCTTGTCCTTGATTTATTCCGAGTCGGAACTGTCTCAGAATGAACCAGCAAACGTGAAATTCCCGTCACATTCACACGCACATTTAGTCTTGATGCATAATTTCTGCAGACAGTTTCTCTCTCACGTGAAGAAGTATATACGGAGAGAGAAGTGAAGGTGATGGGCTTAGCTCGATGGGCTTTCTCATATGGCTGAACCTGAAGTGGATAACATTCCTGGAAATGCAGTGTTGTTCGTTTTATTTTATTAATTTTGCTGCAACTTCACTCTGTTCATTGCAATGATCGGAAGTGAATTGAATTTATGTGATTGGAACGTTAAATGTTGCATTCAATTTTGCTCCGAATTTATTTCAGTTTAAAGAAAATACTGATGAGAAAAACAGAAGGTTAAACTACAAAACAAGATGCCAGTTTTGATGCTCAGTTACTTTGGCAGATTTCAGTGGGTGTCAAATGAACCCAACATCATGGTGATTGTCCTCCCACCTTTAAGCCATGGGATTAAAGCAGGAAATCGATGTCCAAGAGACGGGTCACTTCCTATTCATTATGGAATAGCCTTCATTATGGAATAGACTGTGTGGAGTTTGCACATTCTCCCCGTGTCTGCGTGGGTTTTTTTTGGGTGCTCCGGTTTCCTCCCACACTCCAAAAATGTGCAGGTCAGGTGAATTGGCCATGCTAAATTGCCTGTAGTGTTAGGTGCAGGGGAATGGGTCTGGGTGGGTGCGCTTCGGTGGGTTGGTGTGGACTTGTTGGGCCGAAGGGCCTGTTTCCACACTGTAAGTAATCTAATCTAATCTTCCTTGACAATATACAAAATCTGCTCAGTTCAATTTATAATGCTTCTTGTGTGAATATTAATAGAAATCTTTCAAAACTCTGAGTTTTTTTTGATGAATCTTACTCACCTGCAGACGTTTCCGATATTTCTTTGCATCTGAAGTCGTCCAAATTAGATATTGTTTCCTCGCACCTTCTACCCCCACACCCCACTTTTACACTTTTACCTGGCCACAGGCTGTCTCTCTCCTGGTGAAACTCACTGTTTGTGTGTCTCTAAATGTGCCTTTCCAAGTATTTTGGAAACGGATTCTCTGAGTGACAGAAATTCTGCTCCCATAATTTCTTTGTCCTAATCGATGGTTTTGAAAACCTGACGTTCAGAAATATACGAACTTGAAAGAGTGAATTTGCCACCTATTTACTCTCTCCAAACGTCAAATACTCTGGAAAACTTCCATTCGGTTTTCCTTGGTTCAGTGTCAAATTTTCCAACACACAAATAAATAAAATGCCATCCCCACTAAACGTCGTCAGCATCGTTTCTAATGCCTTAGCAGCCCAGTAAACGCTGGCAGTGTCCTCTCTGATAGAATCAGAGATTCCCTACAATGCAGAAAGTACAGTTCAGCCAACCGAGTCTGTAGGAACACTCTGAACAGCATCTCAACCAGATCTAGCTCCCATCTCTATCCCCGCAGGCCTCTGGCTTGTGATTTCAAATAAACCTGCTGGAATAAAACCTGGCATCGTGTGACTGCTGACCTTATCACTGCGGTACCCATGGCTAACTCACTTAACTTACTGAATTTACTCTCTGGACACATCAGCGCAATTTAACATGACCAATCTACCTAACCTACAGACTTAATAGCAGTTCGAACCACTGAGCAAATGTACCATCACATTGAACACTATCTGTATCATTTACACACTGGTAACTCAGTCTAGTGAAAGCAAGCTGCGCCCATCAACCGGAATTCAATGCACTCAAACGCGGTTGCTGCTGGAAATGTTTCTGCCCTCAGGTCTGAATGGGTTTACTCTGTTTTCTTCCTCAGATTCCTGCTTTAAATAAACACATCAGTCAGGAACAACTCTATATAATGGTTTTCATTGCAACACAAACACAATGTGCAGTTTGCTGAAATTACGTGTTTGCACTTTCACTGACACTCTCCCCAGGAGCTGCAGTCCTTCCCCAGCTGATTCAGACAGCACTGTCCTTGCTGTGACATATCCAATCGAGAATGGAAGGCCAAGCATGAATAACCTTCACTGGGGAACAGAGCCACAGGTTTAAAACCTTTACGATGCCCCCAGCGGAGAATTGAGCCCTATGACAGGAGGGGACACTAACCACGATACTGTGGAGGACAACATCGAAGGAAGTCCTGCAGCCTGTTGTGGCCGCACTTGTCCAACGCAACTGCTTAACGACCTGAATCAAGTTTTCCATTGTTTAGCCCATAGTCTTATATGTTTTGGCATCGCAAATTAACATCTCAATTTTTTTTCAGGTTGGAAGGGTTTCCACCTCTCTGACCCTTTCCGCACATCTACTCAAAACTTTCTGCCTTTTCCCGAAATCTCTTGGCCCCAGTGTTCGATCCCTCCATCAATAAGAAACGCTTCTTTCAGTCTATCCTATCCATATCCCTCATTATTTTGTACATCTCAGTCATGTCTTCTCCAATCTCCTCTGCTCGGCGACAAACAACACCAGTCTGTCCAATCTCTCCACATAACCGAAACTCTTCAGTCAAGACAATATCTCATTGAATCTCTCCTGCAACATTCCCAGTGCGATCACATAATTGCTATACTGTGAATTGCAGAATTGCACACAGTAATCTAGCTAGAGCCGAATTAACTTTTTTTTCTATTCTGTTACAGTATGAGGGCGTCGCTGGCTTGGCAGTATTGATGGCGATCCCTAATTGCACAGCGGGCAGTTGAGACTCAACCGTATTGCAGTGAGTCTGGAGTCACATCGAGGCCCGACCAGAAAAGAATGGCAGGTTCCTTCCTCAAAGGACGTCAGTGAACCCGATGGTTTTGTTTTTTCAACAATTGACCATGGATTTATAGGTGTTATTAGATTCGTAATTCCAGATATTTATTGAATCTCAATTCTAACACCTGGCATGGTTGGAGTCAAACCCGGGTCCCTAGTTCATTTGCTTGGTGTCTGAATTAACAGTCCAGTGGTAATAGCGCTCAGCCATTGCAGAAAACCCGTGAAACTAATCTTTCCGAATGAAGTCGCTTTTCCTCGATATTGTCCTGTGTCATTTTTCTGAGCTTGATCCCCAATAATCGCCAGTCCATATCAGTGAAAGCTGCTACCTGAGGATTGGCCTCATCTGTGCGACCTCATTCCCATCCCGACTTCCAGTTGGATCTTCGCGACTGCGCCACTCAATTCCTCTGATTCTGGGGCTGGGAGTTGGGACTATGTGGCAGCAGTGGTTACTGCCTTGTGGGGGGAAACTGGTGATGTAACCAAATGGATCAACTGGTCTGCAGGTCCCGATGGTGCGGTTGGGGCACGTTCACCCAGCAACAGTGACCGCAGCAGCACAGACTGAACAGTATCAATGTGAGAGTCAGTGTTAGATTCTGCAGTGCCTTAATGAAATAGGAAATGACTCCACAACCACATGATGAAAGAGCAGCGCTCCGAAACCTAGTGCTCAGTTAAACCTGTTAGACTCTAACCTGCTGTTGTGTGATTTTTAACTTTGTACACCATAGTCCAACACCGGCATCGCTAAATTAATGAAATGGGATGTGGGACGGAAAGTTCAGTTAGTGATCGAAGGAGGGAGAGAAATTTCTGAGAACGGGTGGATTTGAATACTGACATATGAAACACAGAGATGTGAGCGAGCAGAATTTGAAGGGAAAAGATCACCTTGGAGAAAATTACCATGTTAAAGCAACTGATTCCTTTGTGTTTCACAAAAACTGGCACAGTTAGAGGAATTACTGCCGTGACTCGGATTCGAACCGAGGTTGCTGCGGCCACAACGCAGAGTACTAACCACTATACGATCACGGTGTCCCACAGACGCGTACACGTGCCGTATGAAATAAGTACAGTATCATAGGAAATGTTAGGCAGCGCACCAAATGCAATATATTAGTGCTTATCGAACAGTGGCAGATATGTGGGAACTCAGAATAGGCTGACCGTTTAATATCGGTTCCCCTAGAGGCTGTGGTGATTCCATTATTTATATGCTGTCGGCTGAGATAAATAGATTTCTCCCAAAATGGGCGGCACGGTGGCACAGTGGTTAGCACTGTTGCCTCACAGCGCCAGAGACCCGGGTTCAATTCCCGCCTCAGGCGATTCTCATTTGCACGTTCTCCCCGTGTCTGCGTGGGTTTCCTCCGGGTGCTCCGGTTTCCTCCCACAGTCCAAAGATGTGCAGGTCAGGTGAATTGGCCATGCTAAATTGCCCGTAGTGTTAGGTAAGGGGTAAATGTAGGGGTATGGGTGGGTTACGCTTCGGCGGGTCGGTGTGGACTTGTTGGGCCGAAGGGCCTGTTTCCACACTGTAAGTAATCTAATCAAACATCAAAAACTCCGGGGACAGTGCAGGTGTTGTTGAAATGTGTGCTTCAATAGTAATGCAGTTTAACATCGGCTACGTCACCAGTTTCCCCCCACAAGGCAGTAACCACTGCTGCCACATAGTCCCAACTCCCAGCCCCAGAATCAGAGGAATTGAGTGGCGCAGTCGCGAAGATCCAACTGGAAGTCGGGATGGGAATGAGGTCGCACAGATACTAGAACACTCCAGTGACACAACCGGTGAATGCAGGTCATTTCTATGACCGTTTAGAGGCGCAAGCAATTCCGAGGTTGGGAGCGCTCCTGGTCAAAGGCAGAAGGGTAATTTTTTTTTCCGTTTATCGCAATCTACAGTGCATCTTGCTGAGACAGCTGAGTGCCACAACTGGAGCGTGGGGCGGCTGGTTTGAAGTTTGAACTTGTTTCACTGTCACCAACTTTCACCTTTATTCATTTCCAATTGTTTAATATCTCCCTGCAGTCTGCGGCTTTCTTCCTCATTGTTAATTGCAATGAGGAAGACTAACTGTTGTATGATCTGCACACTGCTAAATCACGGCCACTACAAGTAAATATGAATCATATTTCCACACTGTAAGTAATCTAATCTAAATGCCGCAACAAGTCCACACCGACCCGCAACCCATCCATACCTCTACATTTACCCCTTTAACCTAACACTACGGGCAATTTAGCGTGGCCAATTCACCTGACCTGCACATCTTTGTGACTGTGGGAGGAAACCGGAGCACCCGGAGGAAACCCACGCAGACACGGGGAGAATGTGCAAACTCCACACAGTCAGTCGCCTGAGTCGGGAATTGAACCCGGGTCTCTGGCGCTGTGAGGCAGCAGTGCTAACCACTGTGCCACCGTGCCGCCCACTAACATACTTCATTGTTCAGTCCTTTGTGTATAGGAGTCGGGACGTTATGTTGAAGCTTTGCAGGACATTGATGAGGCCTCTTCTGGAATATTATGTCCAGTTCTGGTCGCCCAATTGTAGGAATGATATTATTCAGCTGGAGCAGGTTCAGAAAAGTATGCACGCATGTTGCCGTGTGTGGAAGGTTTGAGTTATAATGAAAGGCTGGATAGGCTGAGACTATTTTCAGATTCGAGATCGGGGTGCTGGAAAACCACAACAGGTAAGGCAGCATCCGAGGAGCAGGAGAATATTTTTTTTGCGCAAGTGTCGTTCATCAGGCTCTTCCCTGAAACGTCGATTCTCCCGCTCCTCAAATGCTGCCTGACCTGTTGTGCTTTCCCAGCACAACACTCTGGACTCCGATCTCTCATCTGCAGTTCTCACTGTCTCCTAGTTGAGACTGTTTTCACTCTAGGTTAGAGGTTTGAAAGGCGACCTGACAGAAGTTTATGAATTATTGAGAGGCAAGTTAGAGCTAACGATAGCTGCCTTTTCCCAGGATGGGGATTTCAAGGTGAGAGGGCATATGTTTAAGATGAAAGGGGAGAGATTTAAAAAAAATCATGTGAGGCTTTTTTTTTAAGGAAGGTGTTTTACGTGTGCAATTAACTTGCTGAAGAAGTGATGGATGGGGGTATGTTTGCAACATTTAAAGAAGAATTCATTCCAAACATGAATGGGAAAGTGGGATTTTTAAAATAAATTTATTCATGGCTAGTACATCAGTTATTTCCCAGAGGACATTTAAGAGTCAACCACGGTATTATACATCTGGAGTCTCCTGTGGGACAGAGCAGACGAATATGACAGTTTGCTTCCCGAACTGGCATGAGTGAATCAGATGGGATTTTCCACACAACTGATTCAGGTCATCACGAGATTCTTCAATTCCAGGTGCTTATTGAATTCAAACTTCACTATCTGTCATGCCAGGACCTGAATTCTTTATCCCCAAAATATTACCTGTTTTTTTGGATTAACAACACAATAATAAAACTACAAGGGCATTATAACCACTCAACGGGTACAGGAGGAGGCAGATGGGAGTAGATTAGTTTGGCAGTATGTTCAGCATGGATTGGTTGCACTGACGGGCCTGAATGCCTTCATGCTGTATGACTCGATTATTGACGCTATGGAACAAATAGCTGGTTGGGATTAACAGCAGCATTGACAGCATAATCGAACACCTGATGGGATATGTAATCCTGCTGGAGTCTCGGAGATTCTTTTGCTCAGTCATCCCTTCCCACACACGGGACTGGTGAACGGTCTCTCCCCAGTGTTACTGATTAAATGAGTTTCCATTTCTGTGGTTAATTGAATCCCTTCCAGCAGTTCCAACATTGCCCTGCTTTCTCTGCGGTATCAGTGTCCTTTTTTCTACACAGGGTGAACGATCCTTTCAAATTGTGACCACACAGGTACAAATCCCGTTTTCCATGTTGTTAATGTGTTTTCATTCTTTCTTATTCACCCACAGGGTGTGAGTATCACTGGATTGGATTGGATTAGATTAGATTATAGTGTGGAAACAGGCCCTTCGGCCCAACAAGTCCACACCGACCCGCCGAAGCGAAACCCACCCAAACCCCTACATTTACCCCTTACCTAACACTACGGGCAATTTAGTATGGCCAATTCACCTGACCCTGCACATCTTTTGGATGGTGGGAGGAAACCGGAGCACCCGGAGGAACCGGGTCTCTGGCGCTGTGAGGCAGCAGTGCTAACCACTGTGCCACCGTGCCGCCCACTGGTCAGGACAACATTTATTTTTCGCCCCTCGTCAGTTGCTGTCTGGCTACACCACAAACCTGGGTGCGATCCCAGCCTCGGGTGTCTGTCTGTGGGCAGTCTGCACATTTTCTGTGTGTTTGCGTTTTTATTTCTCCCTCTGACCAAAGGTGTGCCAGTTACAGGGATCAACAATGGGAAATGCAGGCTTATGGGACAGGGAATACCCTGGAGTCTGGTGGGATGCGCTTCCGATGTACCGTGTGTGGACTGGAAGGGCCGACAAGCCTGCTTCCCCACATGATGGGGATTCCTGAATTAAGGGTCAGCTCATGTTTTTTTTCTGGTCCTGGAGTCTCTCGTAGGCAGGACTGGGCGAAGATGGTAAAATCCCCTGCATAAGGGACATGAATGAATGAGATTGCAGGAAATTAAAATCATGATCTCTGTTCCTGAGGTCAGGCTTGTATTTCAGGTTTTATTCGTCGAACGTAAACATCACCTTTTCCGTGTTCCAGTCGCCAAGGATGACTAGTTTAAAATATCACCCCAACACCACCTTCTCCAGGTTGAAGTCTTGACTGTGTGGAAGAAACTGATACTGAGCTGATGCGAGCAAATGTAGCTGCCACCGTCAGTGTCGGAAACACAGATCCAAATAGCAAAATCATCTTTTAAACCCACTACTGCAAAGTTAAGGGCTCAACATGCTCCACTTGTGCCACTCAGCTGTCTTAGAAAGATGCACCGGAAATCGCTATGATAGTATAAACGGAGCAGGAGCACACGCAACTGAGGAATTTCTTGCGCCTCTATACCATCACAGAAGGACAGGACGCTCACCTATTGCATTACTGGAGCCAGAGAGTAACTCTGCGCACTCATTCCCATCCCCATTTTCGGTTGGATCTGGGCGGCTGTGCCGATGTTAAGCTAAAATGCTACTGAAGCATACATTTCATCAATATCCTGTACTGTCCCCCGAGTCTTTGATGTTTTGTCGAAATCGATCAATCTTATCTTTCAACATTCTCATTCAAGGGATCTCCACAGCCTCTGAAGGCATCGAACCGAAAGATTCAGCTCATTCTCAGCTCCCACATGTCTGTCACTGTTCGCTGAGTATTGATATTGTACATTTGCTGTTCTTCCGAACATTTCCTCTGCTAGTATACTTATTGCTGCTTGCAAGCATCTTGTTCTGTGGTTACTGTGATCGTGGTTGTCGGAATTTTGCATTGTGACCATAGCAACCTCGATTTGAAACCAAATCACGGCATTAAGTGTTCGCTCCGTTGTCCTTTTTGTGACATATGCTAAGAAATTAATTGTTTTACCTTCAAATTCCGCTCTCTTACATCTCTGCGTTTCATATATCAGAATTCAAACACACCCGTTGTCGGAGATTTCTCTCCTTCGCACGATCATTAAACCTCTTTTCCGTCCCTCCCCCCATTTCTCTGAGGCAATGCACAATCTATCTCTCTCTTTCACATTCATACTGTTCTGTCTGTGCTGCTGCTGCGGTGACTGTTATTGGGTGAACGTGCCCCAATCCCACCATCGGGACCTTCAAACAAGTCGATCCATTTGGATACCGCGGTTGTGAAATCAATCCCCATGTCGCAGCTTTTACTGACAATTGGAGCGTCAGGCTCATGGAAAATTCCCAGGGCAGTTTTGGTGAAAAGACATTTTATTGGAAAAGATCAGCTTTTTATGGCTTTCTGCGTTGGTGTTGTGATAATTTCATAGGACTGATAATTCAGAGACCGAGGTAATAGTCTGGGTACTCGGGCTTGAATCCCACTATGTCAGGATTGTCAAATTTGGATTCAAAAAATATCTGCAAGGAAGAATCTAATGACTACTATAGATCCATTGACAACTGTTGAAAAAAAATCTGTTCCACTGATGTCATTTCGGGATGGTATTTGCTATCCTTACTTGGTCTGGGCTGCATGTGACTTCAGACTCATAGCAATATGGTTGAATCTCAACTGCCCTCTGGGCAATTCGGAATGGGTAATAAATTCTGCTTAGCCAGAATCGCCCTCATACTAATCCAGAAATTTTAAAACAAATGCTCATTAGGCTCTAGCAAGAGTGTTGTGTGCAGTTTTGCAAGTCACATTATAAAGGAATGTGATCACACAGAGAAAATTGCAGGAGATATTTACCGGGATGCTGTTTGTGCTGAAGAATTTCAGTTGTGAAGAAAGACAGGACAGAGTGGAGTGTTTGTCGCAGTGCAAAGGAGATGTATACAAGACATGATTGAGTTAGGGTATGGACAGGGTTGACTGAACGAGTTTCCCATTGATGGAGGGATCGATCAGCAGGGGCTAGACACTTAAGGAGAAAGACAGAAAGGTTTGAGAAGATGTGCGAAAAAGCTTTATCAGCCAGTGGTTGGTTGGAATTTGGAATACACTGCATTTTTCAGAGCGGCAGAAACCCTTATAACCTGAATAAATATTCAGATGTGAACTTTTTATGCCAAGACATATAAGGCTTTGGGGTAAGCATTGAGAAATGGGATTCCGTTCATTAGGCAGTTGTTTTTGACAAGTGTGGCCACATTTGGTTGAAGGGCCTCCTTTGACACTCTTGTCCTCGGTAGTATAATGGTTAGTGTCCCCGCCTGTCACAGGGCTCAATTTTCCGCTGGGGACAGTGTAAACATTTTAAAACTGTCGCTCCATTCCCAAGTGCGGGTATTGATACCTGTCCTTCCATTCTCGATGGGGCATATCACACGAAGGACAGTGCTGCCTGAATAAAGGTGGGGAAGGACTGCAGCTCTCAGGGAGGCAGAGTGTCAGTGAACGGCCAAACACATGACTTCTACAAACTTCACCTTGTGACTGTGTTGGAACGAAAAGCATTTGACAGACTTGTACCGGATTGAAGTATTTACTAGAAGCAGGAAGCTGAGGAAGAAACAACATAAACGCATTCAAAAATGTGTGCAGAAACATTTGCCGCAGCACGAACGAAATTGTAAAGGACAGAGTAGCGTTTCGATACATTGAATTTGGGTTCATTTGTTTTGATCAGTTTTACCAGGGTATAAAACCATTAAAAAATGATACAGCATTTGCTCAGTATGATGGAACACTGTCTTAGTAATTCGCACTGCTGTTCAGAGGGAGGGTTAAGTTGATTGGCAAAGTTAAATTGCCCTCTCGTGTCCAGGGAGTGAATTAAGTAAGTTAGGTGAATTAGCCATGGGTAACGCGGCGATAAGGTCAGAAGTCACAGGACGTCAGGTTATACTCCAACAGGTTTATTTGAAATCATAAGGGGGAGGGATTCCCCTTCTTCAGGTGAAATATAAGGAAATAGGGAGGGGAACTAGGGGGTCTGGGTGAGATGCTCTTCAGAGAGTCAACACCGGCTCGATTGACTGAAATGCTCTTTCTGCACTGTAGCATTCTGTGATTCCATGAATTGATAATGACGGTGTTTACTGGGGTGTAAAGCCATTAGAGACGATGCTGATGGGGATGTACTGAGGATGAGATTTTATTCTCTTGTCTTCTTGGAAAATTGAGAACAGTTATCCGTGAACCAAGGAAGACTTAATGGTTTTTTTCAGGTTATGAAATGTTTGGACAGAGTAAATAGGTGGAAAATTCCCTCTTTGAAGTAAGTAAACATCTAGATGTCAGACATTCAAAACCTTTGATAAAACCTTTGAAGGACAAAGAAATGATGAGAACAGAATCGCTGTCACTCCGACAATCTGTTTTTCAAAATATTTGGAAATGCACATTTGGTGACATACAAGGAATACTTTTCACAAGGAGAGAGGCAGCGTGTGGCTATGTCAAGGTGCAGAGGTGGGGTGTAGTCGGTCGGAAGTTGCGGGGAAACAATATCTAATTTGGTTGACTTTAAATGTAAAGAAATTTCTTTAATGTGTGCAGCTGAATAAGATTCGGTTCCAAAACTCTGCATTTTGAAAGATTTCGCATAATATTCCATTGTAAACATTGTAAATGGAACTGAGTGGATTTTTATTTATTGTGAAGGGAAGATATTACATAATGAATAGGAAGTGACCAGTTGCTTGGAGATCGACTTCCTGCTTTCATCACATGCGTTAAGGGTGTGAGAACAAACACCATGATGTTTAGTCCATTTAATACTCAGTGAAATCTGCCAAAGCAACGAGCAACAAAACTGGTGGGTTTTCTTTTGCACTTTAACCCTCTGTTTTTCTAAGCAGTATTTTCCTTAAGGTGAAGTAAAGTCAGAGCAAATTTGAATACAACATTAATCGTTCCAATGAGATAGATCTAATTAACTTCTGATTATTACAATGAACATTGTGAGGTTTCAGCAAAATTAAAATGAAACGAACAAATCAGCATTTCTTGTGATTTAATCCAATTCAGGTTCAGCCATATGAGAAGGGCCATTGAGCGACAACATCGCCTTTATTTCATTCACCATGGCTGCTTCATCACGTGAAAGAGAAAGTGACTGAAGAAATTATGTGTCAAATGTAGGTGTAAATATGACGGAAAGTTCTGACTCAGAATGTATTAATTACAGCTATTCATTCTGACCAGCATGGCTATTTATTGGAATTTGCTGTTATTATAATTCTAGTGAAAGCAGAAACACAATGGTGTGGATTCGATTCCGCTCTGGAACTTTCTCATCTATGACTTTCAGCACATGTAACTTGATGAGGTCACATGTCACCCCTCTACAAAATGTGCAGAGGAGACCGAAAGATTATGGTGGTGGGTTATTATACCGCTGTGCTCCACATTCACGGGTTCGAGTCACACTCTGGTTGCTAACTTTATGCACCGCTCTAGCAGTTTTCCTTTGCACCTCACAATCTTGTATACACTGGATCGAGAATCTTGTTCTTGCCCTTCACTGCACGGGAGATTCACAAATAATCGACACCGCATTAAAGTCGAAATGAAGAGTGAGAGCAGTCATTCTATTCAATTGTAGATGAAATTGGTGTAATGAGAAGGAACGCATTTTTCTTTACGCCCCACATTCCATCTTGTCTTTCCATGAATTTACATCGAAAGAAAGAGAAAAAAATAACAAGAGATCGGGAGCACAAGTTTATCCAGTGGGGTTGTTCATGAGTATTTTAACCTAACACTTCACACAAAGATCTGATCAGTATTTCAAACAGTCACTCGTAATTGGAACCGCAGAAAATTTCTCCAATGAAACAAACATTTCATTCTTTCACAAATTTCTGCTGTGTGTGAATCATACAACGATCCATCATCCAGCGTGATCACTGACTTGCAAACTGTATAAGATCTAGCAACTTCCTTCAGCAATCACAGCTTCTGTACACAGCCACCTGTGATGTGCCCAGTGTCATTTGTTGCCCCCAGGTCACAGCACATTTCTTCTTCCTGAGTTTGTGAGCCTTGTTCCTGATCTATCTGATCTGTTTAATAAACCTTTTCTGTCACTTCATCCCACCCCCTCACAATTCTGAACTTATGAATAAAATAAGACGTTAGACGAAATGTTAAACCAAGTGGAAGTATGCTATTCAGCCCAAGGAGTCTGCTCAACCATTCAACAGACTCATGGTTGATCTGATTTGGAGATGCCGGTGTTAGACTGGGGTGTACAAAGTTAAAAATCACACAACACCAGGTTATAGTCCAACAGGTTTAATTGGAAGCACATGAGCTTTCGGAGCGATGCTCCCTCATCAGGTGGTAGTCACCTGACTATCACCTGATGAAGGAGCGTCGCTCCGAAAGCTAGTGTGCTTCCAATTAAACCTGTTGGACGATAACCTAGTGTTGTGTGATTTTTAACATAGTTGATCTGATAATCTTGAATTCCTTTCTGCTCACTTAGCTCGACAAAGTTTCATCATCTTTCTGATTAACTATCTGGCACAGTTTGAAAATACCCAACCACACAGTCTCAACAGCGGTTACTGGAAAATGCCACAGATTCTTTGACCCCTGAGCAAAGAAATTACTCCTCATTTCTGAATTAAATGGGCAATATCTAATTCTGAGATTATGTCCTCTGGTGCTCCCCTCAGTGCATAGGGCAAGCCACCTGCCCGTATCTACCCTGTCAAGATCCCACGAATATTGAACGTTTATAATTGTTATTATGTTATTATAGAGCTCCCCTCCTCCTCCTTTGTTTCAAGGAGAATAATCCCAGCCTAACCAATCATTCCACGAAGTTCTACTATATACAGAGTTAGCAACATGTTAGTAAGTCTGCGCTGTCCCTTACAGCGTCCTTACATATTTTAAGACAGGTGGAGAAAGTTCGGCGAGGAAACGGGTTGAAATTTCAGGCACAGACGGGAATTGGAACTTGAAATCAGAAAGCGATTAGAAGCGGATTGACCCACAGAAGGACCAAATACAGCGAAGATAACTGACAAATGAGAATCTAATCATATTCGATTGACATTCAATGGCTTCATTGTAACTGAATTCCTCAGTGTAATCGTCCTGGGAGCTAGTATTTAGAAAAAATGGAACCTGACCGCCCATATAAAGAAGTTGACGACAAAAACCTGTCCGTGGGTCGAGTTTGTTTGATTATTAAATCAACTCTCGTCTCCGTGAAACCTACATCGTCCGCAACGCACAAATTGGATGTTTAACTGAACTCTCTCCATTTGCCGAGGTGGGTGCAGCTTCAATGCCACTGAAGGAACTGAGCACCTCCACGACAATGCAGTCACTTAACTGTATATTGTTCAACACCTGACTATTTATTCCCTTAACTGCTAAGGCATTATTGCAGCAGAGTACACCACTTAGAAGATTCACTGGAGTAAGTCATCCAGGCTTTGTTGACAGAACCTTCAAAGCTCAAAAACTGTACTGGCTATAAGGACAAGATTGAAGATGCACTGAACCTTCACCATTTGTAAATTACCCTCCAAGGCACATACCAGCATGACCTGGAGAGGAATCAGTGGTAAATTCATTGAGTGGTGAAGTAGTTTGATGGGCAAAGATTTATACTTCAGCCCTCTATCTTTCATCTTTTAATTTTTAAAAATGTAGATTATTGCATGGACCAGACTTGTGCTCATTCCTTTAGTTGTTTCCTAAACTAGCAGTTGCTAAAGATTGAATATCATCCACAGTCTGTGGTCAAAAATAGAAAATATCCAAAAACCTCTCGAACAACTGATCTCCCTGTCCAACAATCTTCAGGGATCTGTGAATGTCCACTCCAAAATCTCTTTGTTCCTGTACACCACTCAGAATCCTCACTGTTATTGTTACAACTCCCCAAATTCACTACCACTCATTGGTCTGGATTCAATTCCATTCGCCATTTTTCCTTTCCACCTGATTGTTACATCTCTGCGGTCCCTGACATTATTCATCATAGTCAACTACATGACTATGTATCGTCAGTAAACTTCTAAATCATGACTCCCAAAAAAAAGTTTGAGTTATTGATCTACATCAGGAAACAGTGGTACTTCACTTGGAACAAGCATCCAAACATGGTTCCTTGCTGCATGGGATGAACAACTGCCATGTTCCAATCTCCAAGGGTTGCTAGCCCACTATCTCACCACTACATTTTCAGATGACACAATGATTGGTGGAGTAGCTAGAAAACATAGGGGACTGTCAAAGAATGAAGGGGAATATAGATAGACAGAAGAGTTGAGCGGAGAAGTGGCAAATGGTGTTCCATCCAAGCAAATGTGAGGTGATGATCTTGGGAAGTCTAATTCCAGAGCCAAGTATACAGTAAACAGAAGAGCCTTGGGTAAACTTGATGAGAAGAGAGATCTGGGAGTTCAGGTCCTTTGTACCCTGAAGGTGACTGCACAGGTGGATAGAGTGGTCAAGAAGGTATATGGCATGCTTGCCTTCACCGGATAGGGCATTGAGTATAAGAGCAGGCAAGTCCTGCTAAAATTGTACAAGAGTTTGTTTCGGCCGTGTTTAGAATACTCTGTACAGTTCTGGTCGCCAAATTACCAAAATTATGTGGACGTTTAGGAGAGAATGCGAAAAAGGTTTACACAGATGTTGCCTGGTATGGAAGATGCAAGCTCTGAAGAGATGTTGAGTAGGTCACTTCTGCTTTCATTAGAAAAAACGAGATCTACAATATCATGAAGGATACAGACAGGGTGGATAGAGATCAGCTTTTTCCCAAGATGAGGGATTCAATAATGAGAGGTCACGCGTTCAAAGAGAGAAGTGAAATGTTTAAGGGAGATAGACATGGAAAGTATTTTACACAGAGCGTGGAAGGTGCTGGAATGCGTTGCCAGCAGAGGTAGTAGAGGCAGGCCATGGTAGATTCATTTCAGGTGCGTCTGGACAGATGCATGAGTAATTGAGAAGCAGAGGGATACGAATGCTTAGAAATTGGGCGGACATGTTTAGATAGTTGATTTGGACCGGTTCAGGCTCGGCTGTCCAAAGGGCCTGTTCCTGGGCTGCACATTTTCTGTATTCTTTGTTCTTCTTTGTTCATTACACTACCAACTGTGGATTACAGGTGAAGTAGTGTTACAAAGTTTGTGCGAAGATTTGTAGCTCGGGTGCTCGTTGTTGTGGTTCTGTTCGCCGAGCTGGAAGTTTTTGTTGCAAATGTTTCGTCCCCTGGCTAGGCAACATCATCAGTGCTTGGGAGCCTCCTGCGAAGCGCTTCTTTGATGTTTCCTCCGGTGTTGAGACAAGCCAGGAAATGGGAATCCTGCGCTAACCGACTAAGCGCCACATACGAACAACTCCGGTTCCTGCATGAATGCCGAAAGAATCGAATCCTTCCACCGTGGGCGGCACGGTGGCACAGTGGTGAGCACTGCTGCCTCATAGCGCCAGAGACCCGGGTTCAATTCCCGACTCAGGCGACTGACTGTGTGGAGTTTGCACATTCTCCCCGTGTCTGCGTGGGTTTCCTCCGGGTGCTCCGGTTTCCTCCCACAATCCAAAAAATGTGCGGGTCAGGTGAATTGGCCATGCTAAATTGCCCGTAGTGTTAGGTAGGGGTAAATGTAGGGGTATGGGTGGGTTGCGCTTCGGCGGGTCGGTGTGGACTTGTTGGGCCGAAGGGCCTGTTTCCACACTGTAAGTAATCTAATCTAATCTAATCTAATTACAATGTATCAGATACAGACCGCCAGTACAGCGGACAGCTGAAACTGACAACCGGAAGCGGCAGGGACAGACCACTATAAACACCGGAGGAAACATCAAAGAAGCGCTTCGCAGGAGGCTCCCAAGCACTGATGATGTCGCCTAGCCAGGGGACGAAACGTTTGCAACAAAAACTTCCAGCTAGGCGAACAGAACCACAACGAAGTAGTGTTACTTCTGCAATCATAACTACTTATGCAAGGTAAATGAACTTACACCAGTGTACAATTGTTTCAACCAAGAGCTGAGTCAACAAGAATGAAACCTATATGAAGGAAATATATAATTGTTTTCATATTAGCTAAAATGTGCATACAAGAATGAAAGGTGTCTGCAAACAATGGCATATGGTACAGACAAATAGATAAGGTGCTGTGAGGATGTAGGTTAAGCAAGATATGCATGTACAAGCAGTAGTTATAAGCATTTGTTTCCCATTTCTGCAAAAACAAAAAACAAACCCCAATTAAAAGGTCGTAAGGTTCAATATGGTTGGGGAAATGGAGGAAATGTCACAAGTGCGGGAAATAGATCGCAGTGAAGGAGGATATACCTAACAGTTGACCACAGCCAGGATGTGGTGAAAAGGCCAAGTAAAACCTGCACTTTGTTATGCACAAGGCCGGATAAGGCAAGAGAGAAACAATAGTAATGGGCACCGGGTTTGGAGTAGTGAATCCTATGTACTTGCTAAACTCTGCGAGTCTATTTCAGGCACCACGCTTGCAAACATATAATAAACATAGTGATTGCTTCAGATCTTGTCTCGCACTGAAATTATTGAAGTGAGTGGGCTTAGTTTCTCACAATTGGGGGATCATCTATGATATTCTTCCATCGCCGGGGGGGGGGGGGGGGGGGGCGGAGTGGCTGGCCCTGGACACTGGGAAGATGCCTCCAATTCACAATTGAGGAGCGGTTTCTTGTCCCGGTTTTGTCCGCTCCCTTGGGCGGCTGGTACGAATCCCACAAGAGAGACATTTGAATCAGACAGTGAAAGGAGGTCGATAAAAAATATGGAAAAAAAGGGGCCAGGCAACTCTGTGCACAGACCAACTTCAGAAAACTGACTTTTAAGTATTAACTTGGTGGCCGGGAAAAGGGATATTTAATCGCTGAGGGACTGGTGAGGGCCCCGAGAAATGGGGGATGTGGCAGAGTAAGTCGAACTGTCACGGAGTAAAGGAAGAAAAAGTCCCTGGTAACATTCCTCCTGAAAGTCCGTTGGGGAGGATGTTGAGGAAATGGACAAGTAACACTTGTACAAGGGAAAAAGATAAAAAGAAATTGATTAAATATTGTTGTTTAGTATGGACCAAAGAACCAATCCTTCATCCAGCTGTTTTCTGGCCAAAGTATGATTCGGATGAGGATTGGGTATGTCAGTATTTAGATTTGTATGCGAATAAAAAACAAACTTTTAGTCAAGAGGAGGCGGACTATGCGTCCTGTTGGAAGGGCAGTTTGGGAATGATGGTAGTAAAGCCAAAGAATTCCCCCTCTGCCCCACCCAGTCCCTGGGATCCTTTTGCCTGTTTTCATTCCCGCTCCCCCATACCATAAAATCAGATTAGGTGAAAATGGGGGAGGAGGAGAGACAGACAGATAGGGACAGGGAACGGATGACCCACAAGAGGAGAACGAAGGGGCGGTGGACGGGGATGTTGTTGTTCCTGACCCGCAATCCCCAACAAAAGGAAGGGAAGATAAAGTAGATGTAGAGGAGGCCTCTGGAGTATCTAAACGAAGCCTAAGGGGGAAAAACAAAAACAAAAAAGGGGAAGAATATAAAGACTTATCCCCTTCGGGAGGTACCAATAGGGGACAAAGAGATTAGGTTTGTAAGTGCCCCCTTCACCAGTGGGGAGGTCAGAACCTTTAAAAAGGAGATGAAGGTCATGGTTGAAGATCCGGTACGGCTGTTAGAACAAATTGATCAATTCTTGGGACCCAGTCTGTATACATGGACTGAGTTAATGTCTATTTTGAATGTGCTATTTACTGGGGAAGAAATGGGACTTATACCAGGAGCAGCCATTAAAATATGGGACAGGGAACTTCCCATTGGGGATGGGGATACTGGACAGGGAGAGACGAAGTTTCCGCTCTGAGACACCCAGTGGGAAAATCAAAACCCAGAGCATAGGAAAGAAATGATGGAATTGAAAGACCTGATTCTAAAAGGAATAAGAGAGGCAGCTCCGAAGTCGCAGAATTTGACTAAAGCCTTTGAAGTTAAAGAGGAGAAAGATGAGACTCCCTCAGCTTTCTTGCAAAGATTAAGAGACTCAATGCGGAAATACTCTGGAATGAACCCTGAGGACCCAGTGGCACAGGGTCTTTTGAAAGTATATTTTGTGACAAAGGCATGGCCAGACACAGAGAAGATACTGAAGATAGAAGGGAGGAGCGAAACGCCATTGGATGAATTGTTAAGAGAGGCACAGTAAGTGTTTGCAAAGAGAGAGGATGAGAGACAAAAACAGAAGGCAAAAATGATGGTAGCTACGATTGATGAGGTAGTTAAGAAAAGAATGGAACCAATAGTGAGCAACCAGAGCGGCGGGTGGCAGCATGTAGGACAGAGAGGAAGAGGGAGAGGGAGAGGAAAAGGGGGAGCATTTGATGGAGGGTTCGGGCGACAGGGGCAGAGATGGAAGTCTCCACAGGCAGGGTGCTCTTATTGCAGAAACTCGGGCATTTTAAGCGGGAGTGTCCTGATCTACAAAGGGAAGAAAGGGCAATTCCGCTTATGAATTTTGATGAAGAATAGGGGTGTCAGGGGTTCCTGCCCCCGAAGAGCCACCAGGAACTCTTGATAAACTTG
>NC_057714.1:30880140-30908069 GCF_004010195.1 Chiloscyllium plagiosum
GTAGGAAGGGCTGCTGAAACTGCAGGGTAGTACTAATGTAGGGAGGGACGTGGATCCTGCAGGAGGTTAGAGGGAGCGGGATATATAGGACCTGTAAGATGGGTCTGAGAACGTGTTGTGGAACCTGAACGATGTTACAATTTGAACCACAGATCTTTTTTGACTGGACCATTGGACTGATCTTGATGTCCTAATTCTGGACATCTTTACCAGAATGGGTGAGCACAGCTTCAGGTTCCCAGGCTGGGAGATGTGAGTTCAGATGTGAATCTATTTGCCCATTCTGTCTGTGTGCCTGACACTGACCTGGTGCTGCTCTGGTAGAAAGCACTCTCATTGTATCTGGTAACCTCCAGATCCACAGGACTGACCAGGGCTCACCTCATCAAAGACTTCGTTTGGAATGTTCTGTATTTTAATATTTTTAAGTGGCAGTTACGTGAGATGCAATAATCAGGGAGTTTCCATTGTGAGAGAATTAAGCTTTTATCATTGACCCTGACCCATGCAGTGGAGTTTTGTGGATTCTGTTGTTATCTGCAGACTGTCACTCAGAAGATTGTATAAGCAGGGAATCTGAGAGCACGTGGTCTTTGCTTGGAAGAGTTTGAATTTACCAGTTAATGTCGGCTAGGACACAGTGTTCCTGGAGAATGTATAACTGTGTAAATACCACACCGACTGGTTCAGGGGTGAGTGCACTTGGCCCTGAGTACCAGGATCTGGGAACCCTCATGCTGTTTGTACTTAGGGCTTGGCACCAGACTGGGTGAGAGTAGTTCCCTGAGTAAATGACAGGTACGGAGCTTGGGATCCTCCTGCTGTGTTTGACCTTGTGCCATATCGTTATCTCCCTCTCATGAGTGAGCGTGTCATGTTCTCCAGTCCTGACAGTGTCCACTCCCTGTAAACCCTTCCAGCTGTTGAACATCTCCCTTCTCTCTCACTCCCTCCATCGCTTCTAACGTGGCCTGCGTCTCGTATCTCCTGCAGTCCCAACGGACCTTGCTCTTTGTTATCGCATTGCATTGCATTGAGCTGTGTGGGAACAAACCTGGAGTAGGTTTGGGCCAGTGAGAGAAAGATAACTCCCCTTTCTCCACTTGTGTCAAACAGAGCCTGCTTGTTTGTGTCTCTCCCATAAGAGGAAGGAACCATTCTTTCAGCATCCACCCTGTCCATTCCCCTGAGAGTCTGTACATTTTAATGAGGACAACTGTATTCCTGATGACCCTCAGTGACACAGCACCAAAGTGACATGTTTACGTTCCTCTATTCTCTGCAACCACTTCCATTTGCTCTGTCCCTCCCTCATTCTGAACCCTTCCTCGAGTCTGGACAGTGCTCCAAACCACTAATTACTGAGAAGGCACCAACCTCCCTATCTCTGTAAACTCCTCACACTCCTACAATCCTCCTTATGTTTGTGTGAACCCCTCCAGCTTCTCCAGTCCTTCCAAATTATTGCATCGCCTACAGACCTCACCATCTCTGTATCTTCCAGTTACTACATTTCTCCATGCCTCTGCAAACTGCTTCAGCCCCTCCAAATCTGCCTATCTCTGCAAGTTCCTGCAGTTCCACAAAACATCCCTCTATGCGGAACTTCCACCAGAGAGCACTACCCTCCATATCTGTAATCCCTGCTGATCCCTCTATCTCTGTTCCCGGCTTCAGACCCGACAATCCTACATCCACGTTCAACTTCATCAAGTCCCTGTAATCCCCCTGTGGAATCACCAGCAGATCTTGTAACTCTCTCATGATCTCTGACTGCCTGCAGTAATCTTAAACGTCCACAATTCGATAACATCTCCAGTCTCCGTGCCCCTGCCGATCATGGTGAGCTACTCCAAACCCCTCAAACTTTCCTGCCTGTGATTATCATCAAGTTGATACATCTCTTCGCATTTCTGTAGTGCCGTGTAGACTCTACAATCCTCCCTGTTTTTGTGAATTCTGCCTATCACTAGTACTGTCCCTATCTGTGTAAATGCCTCCAGTTACTAGAACCCCTTTAACTGTGTAGCCCCCAACAGACCCTAAAGCCATCGCTATGTGTGTAACCTCCTTCAGGTCTATATCCTCCAACTTGCTGAAACCTGCTCTCAGCATTGCAACCGCCATTATTTCTTAAAATTGTTTAGTCTCTAAATCTATCCCGATCAGTGTGATCTCCTCCACTGTGAACAACACTCCCGGTCTATGCAATGGGCGATGTGTGGTTTTATAAAAGGGGAATATTTCTAAATCTCTTGGATTCTATATTTTGGTGTGACCATAAATGGCAGAATAGATAAGGATGGGGGAGGCTAGTAGTGGTCGAGGCATATTTGAAATTTCGGAAGCATTTTGACATGTTTCAACAAGGGCTAAAGATTAGTGAGGGAGAGAATAGGGCCCCTGAAAGATCAATGAGGCTGTCTGTGTGGAATCACTGCTGATGGGGGAGATCCGAAACAAATATTTTGCGTTCGGATTTACTGTGTGGGGGAGATCCGAAACAAATATTTTGCGTTCGGATTTACTGTGGAGAAAGACATGGAAAATACATAGTGATGTCATGAACAGAGTTTACATTTGAGAACAGGAGGTACTGGATGACTTAAAATCAAAAAGGTTGATAAAACCTTGGGGACATGATCAGATGTATCTCAGCGCCTTGTGAGAAGCTAGGGAGGAAATTACAAGGCCCCTCGCAGAGATATTTGTATCATCGACAGCACAACAGACCTGTGCACAGACCTGTATCACTTACAGAGACAGTGATATTCTGAGCTGGAGCAGATGACCCAGACTGGGAGGCTTTTGGGGACTGGGGGTGGTTTCACAGGAAGGGAAGGCCGTAGAGCCACAGGAGGTTACAGAAATTTGGAGAGCTGGAGGGCCTACAGGGGTTTCATGGAGATGGTGACATTGGGAGGATGGTATACTTTACAGAGATAAGGATGTTGTTCGGTTGGGGAGGTTTACACAGGAAGGGATTGTTTAGGGAACAGAGCAGATGACAGAGATAAAGACGGTTGTACAGATGGGAAGAACATTCAGACTTATGGAGGGTAGTCGTGATAGTAGATGTTTATAGATAGAGGAAGGCTTAGATTCTGCAGGTTATTTAGACATGGAGGATGTGGAATCGGACAGATTTTCCAGGAGATAACAAGGGCAATTTTGGTTGGAGACAGTTTCACAGATAAGGGAGCATTAGTAACCTCCTACAGTTTAGTCAAAGTGGGAAGGGTGTAGGGGACGGTGACATTTACACAGATAGGGGTGTAAGAGCTGGAGAAGGTTATAGAGATGGGTGGACAGATAGAGAGACTTGAGGAGCTTGCATTGACAGGGTGTGTGCTGGCGACGGTTGGATGTCACACAGATAGGGAATCTTATAGGAACTGGATTGGATGTGTCACAGGCATTGGAGCGGGTTCTACAGATCGGAATGTTGCAGGGACTCGAGAGGATTGTAGGGTCTTCACAGATTGATTGTGTCAATCAGTTTGGTGAGCTAGGTGAGGTAGATATGGAAAGCTTAAATCCAATGTATACCATCTTCATTTTCCAGACCAGAACTTCAATATCCCACATAAGCTACGAATCCCTAAACCTGCCAGCTTTTCCCTTCACTCTAACAGGGAAAACTTTGCCCTGGATTCTTTATATCACACTTTTAAAAGGCTTCCATTTGCCAGTCATTCCTTTTCCTTTAAACAGACTCACCCAGTTGACGGTAGCATGATGTGGAGGAGCCGGTGGTGACTGGGATGGGCAAAGTTAAAAATCACACAACACCAGCTTCCAGTCCAGCAGGTGTATTTGGGAGCGATTGGTTTTGGTCCGCTGCTTCATCAGGTGGTTGTGGAGCACAATCATAAGGCACAGAATTTATAGCAACAGGATTGCAGTGTCATGGAATGTATTACTAAACACATTTAGTTTAAATTTTCATCTTTTAGGATGATCACCTTCACTTTGAAAGCTGGTGCTGTGAGATAAACCTGTTGGACTATAACCTGGTTTTGTATTATTTTTAATTCACCCAATTGACCTCTGCTCGATCCTGCCTAATGGCCCCAAACCTGGCCCTGTTCCAGTTTCACACCTTAATCTGTGGACCTGTCTGATCTTTTTCCATAACTATGTTAAAACTAAGACAGTTGTGGTCACTGGACCCAAAGTGCTCTCTGACTGACTCTTCAGTCACTTGCCCGACCACATTTTCTGGGGGGAGGTCCAGTGTTGCACCCGCCTGAGTAGAGTAGGGCCTTGTTAGAGTTGCATCTTGATTTAGGAAACTTTCTTGGACACATTTGATAAATTGCACTCAGTACGGGCCTTTTTCTCTCTGGGTGGTCCAGTCAATACTGGGAAAATTAAAGTCTCCAGCCAATACTACTTTATTATTCTGACAGGTATCTCCAATCTCTCGACACATCAGCTCCTCTAGTATCTGCCGGCTATTTGGGGGTCTATAATACAGTCCCAACAGAGTGACCACCCCTGGTTTGTTTCTAAGTTTTAAACATGTGGCCTCATTTGTTGACTCTTTAAGAGTATCCTTTCTAATCACTGTTGTTATGTCCTCCCTTATCAAAAGGTCAACTCCCCTCCTCACTTACTTGTCCTTCTGTGCCGCCTGTAGCTTCTGTATCCTGGAACACTGAGCTGCCAGTCTGGCCCTTCTCTCAGCCATGTTTCGGTTATGGCCATAATATCCCAGTCCCCAGAGCTAATTCATGCTCTGAGCTCATCTGCCTTACCAGTCAGGCCTCATGCATTGAAATAAATGAACTTTAAACCAGAAGTCTTTTCCCTCCTTCGTCTGTGCCCCTGGATATCCTGAATATCAAACTTGCTCTCAATGGCTAATGTATTTTCACCTGACTTTTCGATGTTCCCTCTCTTAGTCAGAGTCCCAACCTCCTGCCAAACTAGTTTAAACCTTTCAGGGAAACACGAGCAAATCTTCCCGCAGTGATACTGGTGCCCCTCTGGTTCAAGTCTAACCCATCCACCCACCCGAATACAGGTCACCTCGACCCCGGAAGAGATCCCAATGATCCAAGAACTGAAAACCCTGCCCCCTCCAACAGCTCCTCAGGCATACATCCACCCGGCCTATCTTTCTATGTCTATCCTCACTGGGCAGATGGCACTAGGAGTAATCTAGAGATCACTGCCCTTGAGGTCCTGCTTTTTAACTTCTTACCTAACGCCTGAGACTCATTTCACAGGACCCGGTCCCATTGTGTTCATGAAGAGGGATTAGTAAAAGCAGCAAGTCCAGCGAATACAGATCAAGCGATATCATGAGTTTGATGAACAAAACACAGTGCAATAAAACCAGGTGAAGCCATTCACAAGTACAGGGAGTGCAACGGGGTCCTTAGAAATGGCTGTGAAATATCCTTGTCAGATACTATGAAGGAAAAGCCACAAGGTACTTTGTCAGTATAGTTAGAATAAAAGGGTAACTGAGGAAAGGGTGAGGCCTATTAGAAACCAAAGAAACAATCTGTGCATGGAGCCAGAGGAAGTAGGTGAGATCTTCAATGAATACTTCCCGTCTGTATTCACACAGGAGAAAGGCATTGTAGCCGGGGATTTCAGACAGGATGGTGAGGTTCTATAACATGTTAAGAAAAATAAGGAGGAGGTACTAAATATTTTAACAGGCATAAAATAGTGAAGAATTCTCCAGTGCCCAATGAATGTATCCCAGGCTGCTATGGGAAGTAAGAGAGGAGATTGCTGGGGCCCTGGTGGATATATTTAATGCTTTGCTGGCAACAGGTGAAGTGCCGAATGACTGGAGGATCGGTAATGTGGTTCATTTGTTCAGGAAGGGCAGCAGGGATAGGCCAGGCAATTACAGAGCAGATAGTCTGACAGCAAGGGGAGGGATATTATTAGATACCACCCTGAGGATGAATCAACACTTGCAAATGCAAGGATCAACTCGGTTTAGTAATCATGGATTTGATAGAGGAAGATACTGTCGGAGGAATTCAGTTTAGTTTTTTTGAAATGGTGTCTAAAAATACCGAAGGGGGCAGTGCAGATGATGTGGGTTACATGGAGTCATTAAGGCCTTTGACAAGTTCCCACATGGAAGGCTGGTCCAAAAGGAAAGAGCCCATGGGATCCAAGGCAAGTTGGTAATTTGGATACGAAATTGGTGGATAATCTTTTTTGTGTTTGAAATTGTTTCACCAGCGGGTGAAACAATTTCAAACACAAGGGATCTGTGCAGGAACGATCGCTGGTTATTCTGTGGAATAATTACTCTGACGTGAAAGCAGAAGATATCATTAGTCAGTTTGCAGATGACATGAAAGGTGAGGGTGTTGTTCAGAGTGAGGTGGATAGTCTCTAGCTACAGTCTGATGATGATCAGATGATAATCTGAGCAGAGTTGAGTTCTGATCAATGTGAGGTCATACCCTGTGGGAGGTACGATAAGGGAAGGACAGACATAATGAGTGTTCGGACCTTGTGGAGTGCTGAGGAACACAAGGACCTGAGTGGACAATCCAAAGATCCCTGAAGGTGTCAGCACAGGTGGACCGGGTGGGGAAGGCACCTGAACTAGGAGCGGGAGGGGGACCCACATCCTGGTGGGGCGAATTGCTGGAGCTGCTAGAGAGGATATAATATAATCTGGCAGGGTGTTGTATCTTAAACAGTCAAAGGGTCAGAAAGAAGATTGAGGCTGGTACACAAGTTAAAGAGAGCCATTTCAAGAGATAAGGCAGGCAAGAACATAGCAGGGAATGGGGGAAAACTGATGATTAAACTGCATTTATTTCAATGCAAGGGGCCTGACAGCTAAGGAAGATGAAATCAGGGCATGGGTTGGAACATGAAACTGGGATATTAGTTATTACAGAAACACAGCTGAGGGAGGGGCAGGACTGGCAGTTCATTGTTTCAAGGTAGAGAGACCACAGGAAGCATTGAATATGAGGCAAGAGAGGACGCGTGGTGATGTGTTTTGATTGCATGACTCATTCCAGCAGTACTTAGAGAGGATATTTCTGTGGGATCACCCAGCGAAGCTATGTTAGTGGAACTGAGAAATAAGAATGGGTCATCACTTCGATTTGTTTGTCCTACTAATCCCTAATAACAAGTGCCAGACTGAGGAACAAATATGTCGGGAGATCCCAAATGTCAATCATAATAATGGGGCTGTTATGGTAGATGTTTTTTAACTTTCCATCTTAGACCGGGGCTGCCAGTGTTCAGCATTTGCAAGGGAGAAATTTGGTAATTGATTTCCAGTAAACTCCCAATCAATATATAAACGGCCTGAAAACAGAATTGGGCAAAGTCTGACCTCCCTTTGTGAAACAAGGTAGGGAAAGGGACTGAGGTTAGTGGGAAAGCATTTTGCCAAAGTGACCACATTTCTATTAGTTTGAAAACAGGGATGGAAAAGTACAGGCCTGGTCCACAAGTTCAAGTTATAAAATGGGGCCAGCCCAATCTTGATCGTATTAATCAGAAACTTTCAAAAGGTGATTGGGGAGTCGATGTGCAGGGAAAGGGAAGTCTGGCAAGTGAGAATATTTTAAAAGCGAGTTAAATTGAGCGATCAGTGCCAGCATGTTCCTGTTTGTGTGCAGGTCAATGCTGATGGCATTTGTAAACACTGGCTGTCCATTGAGGGTCTGGTTAAGGAAAAGGGGGCACATGTCAGGTATAGCCAGCTGGATCAAGGGAATCCCTGAGGAGCACAGGGGCTGTATGATGGGAATCAGGACTGCAAAAAGGGGACATGAAATCGCATCGGCAAAGAAGGATGAGGACAATCCAAAACTGATTTTAGATAATATAGATACAATAAGAGTAAACGACTAACTCGGGACCAAGTAGGGGCCCTTAAGGATCAATGAAGCCGTCGGTGTGCATGACTTCTGGATATGGCTAAGATCCGAAACAAATTGTTCATTCCAGGACTGACTGTGCACCAAGACTGGGGAACTCAGATTACTACGTTACAACACAATTGGAGTACTCTGTGCAATTCTAGTCTCCCTGCTGTCAGAAGGATGTTGTGAAACTTGAAAGGGCTTAGAAAAGATTAATAAAATGTTTCCAGGGTTGTTGCTGAATAGGCTGGGGCTATTTTCCCTGGAGCATCGGAGACTGAGGGGTGAACCTACAGACATTTATATGAACATGTTTATATACAGTTCCCCCTTCACCTAACACTATGGGCAATTTAGCATGGCCAATTCACCTAACCTGCACATTTTGGACTGTGGGAGTAAACCGGAACACCCGGAGGAAACCCACACAGACACGGAGAGAATGTGCAAACTCCACACAGACAGTTGGCTGAGGCAGGAATTCAAGCCGGGTCTCTGGCGCTGTGAGGCAGCAGTGCTAACCACTGTGCCATCGTGTCACCCCTCGCAGGGGAGTGGACAAATCCTGGTAGTTATAGACCTGTGAGCTTTACTTTGATTCTGGGTAAAGTGTTGAAAAGGCTTGTAGGGGATAGGATTTATAATCATCTGGAGATGAGTAAGTTGATGAGGGATAGTCAACACGGTTTTGTGAAGGGTAGGTCGTGCCCTCACAAACCTTACTGAGTTCTTTAAGAAGGTAAACAAAGAGATGGATGAGGATAAAGCAGTTGATGTGGTGTATATGTATTTCAGTAAGGCGTTTGTTAAGGTTCCCCATGGGAGGCTATTGCCGATAATACGGAGGCATGGGATTGTGGGTGATTTAGCAGTTTGGATCAGAAATTTGCTCACTGAAAGAAGGCAGAGGGTAGTGGTTGATGGGAAATATCGATCCTGGAGTTCTGTTACCGGTGGGTACTTCCAGGATGTGTTTTGGGTCCACTGTTGCTGTCATTTATATAAATGACCTGAATGAGGGCATTTAAGGATGGGTTAGTAAATTTGCAGAAGACACTAAGGTCGGTAGAGTTGTGGATAGTGACGAAGGATGTTGTAGGTTACAGAAAGGTATAGATAAGCTGCACAGCTGGACTGAAAGTTGGCAAATGGAGTTGAATGTGGAAAGGTGTGAGGCGATTCACTCTGGAGGGAGTAACAGGAACACAGGGTTCTGGGATAATGGTAAGATTGGTGGTAGTGTAGATGAACAGAGAGACCTCTATGTCCATGTACATAGATCCTTGGAAGTTTCCACCCAAGGTTTATGGGTTTTTTAAGAAACCATTCAGTGTGTGAGCTTGTCTTGATAGAGGGATTGAGTTTCGGAACCATTAGATCATGCTGCAGCTGTACAAAAGTCTGGGTGTGGCCACATTTGTTCAGATCACTGCATTACAGGATTAATTGGAAGCACACTAGCTTCCGGAGCGACGCTCCTCCATCAGGTGACAGCGGAGGGCTCGATCGCAACACAACATCCACAGCAAAAATTTACAGTGTAATGCAACTGAAACCACACATTGAAAATTTGACTGTTTGTCAAGGCTTCCATCTGCTAGAACACAGTGACAGTTTCGCCCCTTCCATGTGTAAATCACAAAACCCCTTCCAAAAGTTGCATTCCCGGGCTAGCCGTCAACAATGGTGATAGCTAGACAACACGCTGAAGGTGTTGGCCCCCCGCTCCGGAAGCTAGTGCGCTTCCAATTAAACCTGTTGGACTATAACCTGGTGTTGTGTGATTTTTAACTTTGTACACCCCAGTCCAACACTGGCATCTACAGGATGGATGTGAAAGCTTTAGAAATGATTCAGAGGAGATTTACTAGGAAGTTACCTGGTATGGAGGGAAGGTCTTATGAGGAAAGGCTGAGGGACTTTAAGCTGTTTTTGTTCAAGAGAATGTGTTTGAGGTCAATTAATTGAGATATATAAGATAATCAGCAGTTGAGATGGGTTGGACAGTGAGAGCCTTTTCTCTTGGATGGCGATGCCTAGCACGAGGGGAGATAGCTTTAAATTGAGGTAGATATTAATATTAATAAATAGATATGGGACAGATGCCAGAGGCAGGTTCTTTACTCAGAATAGTCGGGGCATGGAATGCATTGCCTGCAACAGTGGTAGACTCGCCAACTTTAAGGGCATTTAAACGGTCATTGGATAGTTGTATGGACATGAATTGGAATAGTGTTGGTTCGGTGGGCTGCAGATTGGTTCCACAGTTTGGCGCAAAATCGAAGGCCGAAGGGCCTGTACTGCACTGTCATGTTCTGTGTTCCAGTGGGCCTAAATATGAGATGACGGAGGAAGGACTTAAAAGCGATTTTAGGAGAAAATTTTCTACACAGAGGATGGTGCAGTTATGGAATGAGCTTCCAGGGGAAGTGGTAGAGAAAAGTACAATTACAACATGTAAAAGACATTTGGGCAGGTACATGCGGTTTGAAGGGATATGGGTCAAACACAGGGAAACGTGACTTGTTCATGGACTCTGGTCAGCACGGACTAGTTGGATTGAAGGAACCATTTCCGTGCTGCATGACTCTGTCTCCAGTTATTGGAGGAGGAGACTACCGAGATAAGGCATGTTGTAGACACTGAAGCAAGTTAGAGCGATAGAGATGGTAGTCTGGAATGCAGTACATTTCAAATATGTGGAGTGACTTTTGGGATAGGACAAGGTTACAGAGATAGGATCTGTTATAGGAGTTACAAGTTATTGAAGACACTGGTGCACAAGAAATGCCATAGATACACTGTTGCAGAGTAGTGAGTCTTAGTACAACAGAACATACAGTAGGAGTGGTGATTGAGCCTGGAGTGTGTGTGTACTGTGCTGCACCTCCAATACTGTATCGTGTCATGTCTTGTTAGCCGATGTTTGGAGCCCTCTCATTGCTCCCTGCTGTGTGCACTAAATGATCTTACCTCACTGCAGGATTTATTGAAGGCTCCAGATCTCCCTGCCCTTTGTCTCTCTGGCTGACCAACCATCTTCAATGTGGTTATGGACGAGACTCCCAGCAGCTGGGAAGGTAATCGAGTCTGAATCTTTCTGAGTACCCTACAGGAGACAGAGAATAGACAGAATGGGAAATTAGACCGATACAGTGAGGATTAAAAATGGCACTGAGTACCACCACAGTAATCTGGAAAATCCCAGTCTCCATCCCTGGCCTGTGCTGCCTCGTCTCTCTGGAGTGGAGAATTCTGTTGGCTCAGGATCTGGCATAGGTGCAAGAGAGAGAGACAGTGAGAGCGAAAGCGAGAGCAAGAGAGAGAGCAAGACCGAGATACTAAGTGATATCACCAGAGTGCTGGAAGATATCAGGATCACACAACTGTGTTGGAAGAACAGGTTTTGCTTCATTATGCACTGGTATAACCAGTCAGGAATGAGCAACCTGTGAGCAGGTGAAGTGATGGCTTAGTGATATTATTGCTAGAGCATATATCCCAAACCCTCAGCTAATATTCAAGGAAGGTCGGTTGGAATCCCACCATCAAAAATGGTGGAATTTGAAATCAATAATTTTAAAAATAGTAATTAACAATCCACAAATGAGTATGAGATCATTGCTGCTGTACAAAAAAACCCAAACACTTGTCCTTTCGAGAAGGACATCTGCCCCTCCTCACGTGGTCTGCACAACATCCCCACAGCAAAGTGTTTGCCTCTCAATTACCCTCTGAAATGGCCGAGCAAGTTACTCAGCTCAAGGGCAGCTAGGGCTGGGCAAGAAAGGCTGGTCATCCAAAAACACCCACATCACATGCCTGATTTTAAAACTAATCCTTTCGGATGGCCCCATTGGAACTGTGCTGGGACCAGGGTCCTGGTCAACCATGTCGGTAGGTTTCTGGACAGGGCTTTCAACTGACAGAGAGGATGCAGGGACAGTGTTCAGGTGCAAGGAGCTTTCCAAATCCAAAGAGAAAAGGTGAAGTATGGGAGCAGCATGGGAATGTGGCTGAAGACAAGCAAAAAAAGAACAGGATGGGACAGAGTTTAACTAAAACTGTACATCAGTGAATAGATTTGTGACAGGAAATTGTGGGAAAGAGTAAGTTATTTTTTTTTAATGAACAACGTCGCTTCAGTAAGGTAGAGAAGATCACCACAAAATACTTAAAGGATTTGTGACAGAGCTAAAAGAGATTTAGACACCAGAGAGACATGGATAGAGGGGGAACAAAAATAATCAGTCGGTCATATTCTTGTGCAAACTCAGGCAAAATGGGTAAACCAAACAATTAATGTCAACAAAGGCATTACAGAGAAAGCATTTGGCCACAGACCATGAAGTAGAGTCAGTCTGAATGTAAATTCTGGCTACTACTTGCCAAGGACACAAGCAGCAGAACAGTTTTAGCCAACGAACTGTATTCCATTGCTCGTCACTGCATTACTCAGGAACTCATTGGATTTTTAATAAAGGCATTATGATAATTTTGGAAAACTTCAATATTCGTATAATCTGGGACGATCACACAGACAGCATTGATATTGGAAGAGGAGTTGGGTTTTTTTTCAGTGTTTCTTTGAAAAACACATTGTGCAACTGGCTAGGGACATAACTATCGCAGAGCGACCGTGTGATCAAAGTTAGTGAATGAGTCATGTCACCTGCAGAGATCCTTCGGGAAATTGTGATAAAGTGAATTTTAAATAAACATAAAGTTTGAAAGTGAATCACAGAAAGGACAAGCTACAACTAGAAACAAAAATAGTCAATTACATGAGTTTGAGAGAACTGACCAAGGTAAACAGGCTAAACAGACTGAAACATGTGTCTGTAAATGGACAGTGGGAAACATTTAATGGAACAGTTTAAAACACTCAACAAAAGGACATTTTATTGAAACAGTAAAAACCTCAGCAAGAAATCTCCACTGGTCCCTCACTCAGGACAAAAGGGATCGTACTAGATTATGAGGCTGAGAAGATCACCACAAAATACTTAAAATCCTGAAGTGAGAGAGTGCTTCAGGAGTAAATGTTAAATGGATTGCAAAGGGTCTGCTAGCAGGCGAGGGCTATGGGAAGGGGAATCATTGTCAGGGTTTATTGACACGACATGAACAGGGAGAGGTGAAGGTGCTGGAGGTGGTGAGGTGTTACAGAGAGTGGTCAGGGCCTGAATGGTGTTACAAAGCCAGTACAGATTGCTGCAGCTGGAGGGGTTTGCAGAGGTAGGGAGGGACATAGGTATTTTTATTCATTCATTCATGGGATGAGGGTGTCACTGCCTGTACGAACATTCTTTGACCCCACTGGTAATTATCCAGAGGGCAGCTTGGAGTCAGCCATATTGCTGTGGGATGGAGTCACATATCATCCAGACCAGGTTAGAATGTCAGATGTCCTTCACTAAAGGAGGCAAGTAAACCAGATGAGTTCTTCCTACTGAACAACAATGTTTTTATGATAGCCTCACGAATGTCTTTTACAGATACACCATGACGTCCGGACTCCTACTCTCAATGCTCTCCCCAATGAAGGTAACCATCCCAAAGGCCTGCTTCACCAGCCTGTCTCCCTGTGACACCACATTCAAAGAACTGTGTACCTGCATCCCTGGGTGTCTAATTGACAACACTACCCAGGGCCCGAACATTAACTGTCCAAGTCCCACCCTGGTTTGTTTCACCAAAATGGAACACTTCACATTATCTAATTAAACTCCATCTGCTATTCTTCAGCCACTATCCCAGCAGGACTGTTAATCTTGTTGTATCATATATAATCTTCTCCACTAACCACTTTACCAGCAATGTCAGTGTCATCCAAGAAGCTTGCTTACCAAGAAACCAAGATTCCCATCCAAACCATTTATCCAAATGACAAACACCAGTGGACCCACTACACAGCTGGTCACATGCCTGCAGTCAGAAAAACAACATGTCACCCATCACTCTCTGTCTACAACCATCAAGCAAATTCTGTATCCAGTTCACTAGCTCCTCCTGAATGCCATATCCTTTTTGCAATGATCTGAGTTTATTACCCAGTTTCCCAGACAGAACATAGAACACAGAACAGTTCAGCCCAAGACCCTTCAGCAATGATTTCATGCCAACCTGTTATCCAACTGTAAGATCAAACTAACCTACATACCCTTCATTTTACTATTATCCATGTATCTGTCCAAGAGTCTATTAAATGTCCCGAATGTGTCTAATTTTACGATCACCATTGGCAGTGCGTTCCAACCACCTACCATTCTCTATCCTCGTATCCATCCTCCAATCACCTTAAAATTATGCTGCCTTGCAATAGCCATTTATTCCATAGGAGGAAAAGTCTCTGACTATTCACTCTCTCTGTGCCTCTCATCATCTTGTTCACCTCTACCAAGTTACCCCACCCCCTTCTTCACTCCAATGAGAAAAGCCTTAGCTCCCTCAAACTTTCTTCATAAGAAATGCTTCCATTCCAGGCAGCATCCTGGTAAATCTCCTGTGTACACTCTCTAAAACTTGTACATCCTTCCTGTAAAAATGGGACCAGAACAGAACAAAATATTCCAAGTGTGGTCTCACCAAGACGCCATAAAGATTCAATAACACCTCACGGCTCTTAAAATCGATCCCGTTGCTAAGGAACACAACATATGCCTTTTTAACAACCCTATCAACATGCGTGGCAACTTGAGGGAATAATGGGCATGCACCCCATGATCTCTCTGTTCCTCCACACTGCCAAGTATTCTGCCTTTCACCCAGTAATCTGCATGCCTGCAGAATTCGACCTTCCAGAATGAATCACTTCACACATTTCCAGATTGAACTCCATCTGCCACTTCCAGCCCAGCTCTGTTCCTGTCAATGTCCCATTGCAACCTACAACAGCCCTCCACATTCCCCACCACTCCAACTCCATCTGCCACTTCCAGCCCAGCTCTGTGTCCTGTCAATGTCCCATTGCAACCTACAACAGCCCTCCACATTCCCCACCACTCCACGAACCTTCATGTGATTGGTAAACTTACTAACCCACTCTCCAACATCCACATCCAAGTCATTTATCAAAATCACAAAGAACAGAATCCCAGAGCCGATTGTTACAGAACACCATTGGTCACTGAGCTCCAGGCTCAATACTCTCCAACTGCTGCTACCCTCTGTCTTCTCTGGGCCATCCAATCCTGTATCCAGACAGATAGATTTCGCTGTTTCCCAATCATCCTTCTTTTCTGAAGGAGCCATCAACGTATTCTGTCATATCCTCAAAGAATTCAATAAGGTTTGTGAGACATGACCTGACCCCTCACAAACCCATGCTGACTGTCTAAAATTTAACTATGATTTTTCGAGCAGTTATAAATCCTGTATATAGAGTCCCCGCCAATAATCTGCACACAACAAACATTAGACTAAATCTGTAATTTCCAGGATTCTACCTCCATAACATGGCCCAGACTCTACAAACCTTCACTCCTCTGCTAAGTTCCCCAGAAGGGCACTGGAGGGTGGAGGGAGTTACAGAGATAGGGAGGAATATCAGGACAAGAGGGTTTTGCAGACATTAGGAGGCTTGCTGGGCCAAAATGAGGCTTCAGTAATTGTGAGGTTTTATGGTGATGAAGGCATTTGAGGAGGGAGGGAGGATTGTAGGGAAATGAGAGGTTTCACAGTTTATGTGTTTTGTTAAGACTTCAAGAGGTTACTGAGTCGGGGAGGTTTAAGCACTGGAGGTTGTTAATAAACATGGTTTTGGTTGCAATGGCAGGAAGAGGATGCAGGAAGCTGGAGAGTATGGGGTCTGAACAAGGTTACACAAATGGGAAGAGTTATCAGGAGTGGAGGTGTTTGCAGAGACAGCAATGAGGACGGAGGGATAGAGCAGCTTATAGGGATAAGGAAGTTGGTAGGAAAGGTCTGATAACAGACAGGGACTATTCAGGGAATGTAGCAGGTTACAGAGATTATGTAGGATGAATAGACTATAAGAAAAACACACATATGGAGGGTAGTCGGGACTGAACAGGTTTAGAGATATCGAAAGGCTTAGGTTCTGGGGTTATTTAGACATGGAGGACATGGAATCAGACAGATTTTCCTGGAGATAAGAGCAGCAATTTTGATTGGAGACAGTTACACAGATAAAAGAGCATTAGTAATCTCCTCCAGTTTGGCCTAAGTGGGAAAATGTTGTAGGGGAGGTTGTTGTTAACACAGGTAGGGGTGTAAGAGCTGGAAAAGTTAATGCAGATGAGGAGATGGGTGGATATACCGGAAGAGTTTACATTGACAGGGTGGGTGACAGTGATGAGAGCATGTTACACAGATCGCGGTTCCTTTAGGAACTGGATCGAGACAGTCACAGGGACTGGAGTGGGTTCTACAGATCGGAGTATGGCAGAGGCCTGAGAAGATTATAGAGTCTCCACAGATTGATTGTGTCTTTAGGGCTGGAAGAGTTTAGGTAGATACGGAAACCTTAAACCCAATGTATACCATCTTCATTTCCAGACCAGAGCCTCAATATCCCTCATCAGCCAGGGATCCCTAAATCTGCCATTTTCCCTTCACCCTAACAGTTACATACTGACCCTGGATTTTCAGTATGACACTTTTAAAAGCCTCCCATTTTCCAGTCGTTTCTTTCCTTCACCCACTCAACCTCTGCTAGATCCTGTTTCATGGCCCCAAAACTGGCTGTGTTCCAGCATAGCTCCTTAACCTGTGGACCTCTCCTATCGTTTTCCATAGTTACGTTAAAACTAAGACAGTTGCGGTCACTGGACCCAAAGTACTCTCCGACTGACACTTCAGTCACTTTCTGACCTTGTTTTCTCGGGGGGCGGGGGGGTCCAATGTTGGGCCCACCTGAGTAGAATAGGACGGTATACATATTGATCTAGGAAACTTTCTTGGACACATTTGACAAATTCCAACCCATACGGGCCTTTTATCCTCTGAGTGGCCCAGTCAATCCAGGGGAAAATAAAATCTCCAATCAATACTACTCTTATTCCTACAGCTGTCTACAATCTCTCTACACAGCTGCTCTTCTCATACCCACTGGCTATTTGCGAGTCTGTAATACAGTCCCAACAAAGTAACCATCCCCTTCTTCTTTCTAACTCCTAACCATATGGCCTCATTAAATGACTCTTTAGGAGTATCCTCTCTGAGCACTGTTGTTATGTTCTCCCTTATCAAAAGCGCAACTCCCCCTCCTCACTTACATGTCTTTCTGTCATGCCTGCACCCTCTGTATCCGGGAACACTGAGCTGCCAGTCCTGCCCTTCTCTCAGCCATGCTTCTGTTATGGTTATAAAATCCCATTCCCCAGAGCCAATCCATGTTCTGAGCTCGTCTGCCTTACCAGTCAGGCCTCGTGAAATAAATGTCCCTTAAACCAGAAGTCTTTTCCGTCCCTTGACTGTGCCCCTGGATATCCTGAATAGGAAACTTGCTTTCGGTGGCTGGTGTATTTTCCTCTGACTGGCCAATGGTCTCTCTCTTTTTCAGAATCCCAATCCCCTGGCAAACTAGATTAAGCCCTCCCAGGTAACACTAGCAAATCTTCACTCCTAGGTTGCTACTGCCCCTCTGGTTCAAGTCCAACACGTCCCCCTTGTCCAGGTCACCTCTACCTCAGAAGAGATCCCAATGATCCAAGACGTAAAAACCCTTCCCCCTCCACCAGCTCTTCAGGCACTCATCCATTCGCCTTATCTTTCTATTTCCATATTCACTGGCGAGCAGCACTGGGAGTAATCTGGAGCTCACTACCCTGTAGCCCTGATTTTTACCTTCTTACCTAACTCCCTATACTCACTTGACCAGAACCCATCCAACTGTATCTATGTCATGAGTACTGATGTACACAATTACCACTGGTTGTTCACCTTCCCCCTGGAGAAAGGGGCAAAACCTGACCTCCCCTTGGGGAAAAAGGTAGGGAAAGGGACTGAGGTATTAGTTGGGGATAGTTTTGACAAAGTGACACAACTCTATTAGGTTGAAAACGGTTGTGGAAAAGGACAGGCCTGGTCCACAAGTGAACCATCAACATTGTCCTGCCCCAATTCAGAAGGTATCGGTCAAGAGCTTTTAACAGTTGATTGTGGAGACTATTTGCAGGTAAAGGAACCTCAGGCAGGTGCGAAGCTTTCAAAAGAGCGACAAAATGAGAGTTCAGGGTGAGGATATTTCTGTTCGTGTGAAGGACAATGCTGATTACAAGTAGAAAATTCTGGATGACTGGGGATATTGAGGCTCTGGTCAAGAAAAAGGCAGTCCATGTCATATATGGCCAGCTGCATTCCTCGAAGAACATTGTGGGTACAGTAATACACTGAAGAGGGAAAGCAGTAGGGCAAACAGGAGACCTGAGAAAACTTTGGCTGATAATGCTGAGTAAAATCCAAAGGAATTCTACATGAATACTAACGACAGAAGATTAATTAGAGACAGAATGTGCCCCATTAAAGATCAATGGGGTAATCCAAATGTGGAACCACAGAAGATGGGTGAGATCCTTGACGAAAATTTCACATCAGTACTCAAAGATTGGGGAAGTCAGGGAAATAAAGTCTTCAAAAGACTCCGCACAACAGAACATGAGGAGCTGGAGTTTTAAAAACGTATTAAAAAAAAGACAAATCCCTCGAGCTAATCATGTATATCTGAGGACATTGGGGGAAACTCAGGAAGAATTGCCCCTTAAAGAGGTATTTATATCAGTGACAGCCACGGATGATGAGCAGGAAGCCTGCAGGGTGTTTAATGTTGTGCCAGTGTTTCAAACTGCTGTGAGGGAAAGCCAAAAGACCAATTGGCTTGATGTTAGTGATGCGTACGGTGTTGGAGGGGGCTCTGAGGGACAGGAGTTACATGCATTTCGAAAGGCAAGGGTTGATTAGGGACAGTTAACGCAAAGTACATGAGTAGTGCCTCACAAACTTGCCTGAGTTTGTTGAAGACGTGACTAAGAAGATAGAAGAAGACAGAACAGGAGACTTAGTCTATACTGACCACAGCAAGGCCTTGGAAAGGGTTTAGCGTGGAACACTGGTTAGTAAGATTAGATCACATGGGATCAGGGAGAGATAGCCAACAGGATACAAAATTGGCTTGACAGTAGGAAACAGAGAGTGGTGGGAGAGGGTTATTGTGTAGACTGGAGGCCTATGATCAGCGGTGTGCCATAAGGAACAGTGCTACATCCACTGTCATGCATCATTTACAGAAAATATTTCTGTAAGAGCATAGGAGTTATTGTTAGTAAGTTTGTTGATAAAATTCCGTATATAACACGGGTTATAGTGGGCTGGGAATACAGTTATCGAAGGGGATCGCGAAAACTGAGCCAGTGGGCCAAGGAATGAAAGATGGAGTTGGATTAAGGTGATGGATTTTATAAAGGCAAACTAGGGAGGACTAACAGTTAATGGTCGGGCCTTGGGCAGTGTTGTCAAACAGAGAGAGACCAAGGGGTACAGTTACATTGTTCCTTGGGAGTGGCATCGCAGGTGGACAGGGTGGGGAAAGCGACATTAGGCACACTTGCCGTCATGGGTCAGAGCATTGAGGACATGAGCTGGTACATCATGATACGGCTGTACAAGACATTGCTGGGTCCCCAGTTGGAGTACTGCATAGAATTCTGATCCTCCTGCTTTAGAAAGCATTTCCTGAAACTGTAAATGGAGCAAGGATTGACGAAGATGTTACTGATACTAAAGAGTTTGAGAGAAATGGAGAAGCTGGATAAGCTGGAAAGCAACATCGGGGAATGAGATAGCTTTGGCTGGTAAGGTTAAGGAGAATGCAAGGAAATTCTACAGCACACACATACAAAAAGCAACTAGAGAGACAATAGGGCCCCGCAAAAATCAATAAGGCCATCCATGTGTGGAACCACAGGAGATGGGTGAGACCCTAAATGAACATTTTATGTCAGAAATTACTGCGGACAAGTCAGTTAAAGAAACAGTGATGGTTTGTAAAGGGTCCCCATTACAGAAGAGGTGGTGCTGGAGGTCTTCAAACATAAAGGTAGAGAAAGCCCTAGGTCCTGAACAATTGTATCCCAGAACGTGGTAGCAAAGTAGTGGCAGGGACCCAAGCAGAACTATTTGCATCATTGTCCTTCGATGATCCAAATTGCAGGACGATGATTAAAACCACGAGGGATACAGGTAAGGTGATTAGCCAACATCTTTATCCCAGGGTAGTGGAGTCCATAACTAGATTGGATCGAAGTGCAGAAGGAGGAGGTGTTAGCAATTCTGCAAAGTCCAAAAATAGATAAGTCCCCGAGGCCGAATGGGATTTATCCTTGGATTCTCTGGGAATCCAGGAAGGAGATTGCCAAGCCTTTGGCTTTGATCTTTATGTCGTCATTGTTTATAGGAATAGTGCCAGAGGGTTGGGGGAGAGCAAATGTTGCCCCCTTAGATTAGATTACTTACAGTGTGGAAACAGGCCCTTCGGCCCAACAAGTCCACACCGAACATCTGATGAGCAACTCACCCAGACCCATTCCTTACATTTACCCTTCATCTAACACTATGGGCAATTCAGCTAACCTGCACATTTTGGACTGTGGGAGGAAACCGGAACATCGGGAGGAAACCCACACAGACACGGAGTGAATGTGCAAACTCCACACAGACAGTTGGCTGAGGTAGGAGTTGAAGCCGGGTCTCTGGCGCTGTGAGGCAGCAGTGCTAACCACTGTGCCATCGTGCTACCCCTCGCAGGGGAGTGGAGAAATCCTGGTAGTTATAGACCTGTGAGCTTTACTTTGATTCTGGGTAAAGTGTTGGAAAGGCTTGTAGGGGATAGGATTTATAATCATCTGGAGATGAGTAAGTTGATGAGGGATAGTCAACATGGTTTTGTGAAGGGTAGGTTGTGCCCTCACAAACCTTACTGAGTTCTTTAAGAGGGTAAACAAAGAGATGGATGAGGATAAAGCAGTTGATGTGGTGTATATGTATTTCAGTAAGGCGTTTGTTAAGGTTCCCCATGGGAGGCTATTGCCGATAATACAGAGGCATGGGATTGTGGGTGATTTAGCAGTTTGGATCAGAAATTGGCTCACTGAAAGAAGGCAGAGGGTAGTGGTTGATGGGGAATATCGATCCTGGAGTTCTGTTACTAGTGGATACTGCCAGGATGTGTTTTGGGTCCACTGTTGCTGTCATTTATATAAATGACCTGAATGAGGGCATTTAAGGATGGGTTAGTAAATTTGCAGAAGACACTAAGGTCGGTAGAGTTGTGGATAGTGACGAAGGATGTTGTAGGTTACAGAAAGGTATAGATAAGCTGCACAGCTGGACTGAAAGTTGGCAAATGGAGTTGAATGTGGAAAGGTGTGAGGCGATTCACTCTGCAGGGAGTAACAGGAACACAGGGTTCTGGGATAATGGTAAGATTGTTGGTAGTGTAGATGAACAGAGAGATCTCTATATCCATGTACATAGATCCTTCAAAGTTGCTAGCCAGGTTTATGGGGTTTTTTTTTAAGAAGCCATTCAGTGTGTGAGCTTGTATTGATAGAGGGATTGAGTTTCAGAACCATTAGATCATGCTGCAGTTGTACAAAACTCTGGGTGTGGCCACATTTATTCAGGAAGGATGTGGAAGCTTTGGAAAGGATTCAGAGGAGATTTACTAGGAAGTTACCTGGTATGGAGGGAAGGACTTATGAGGAAAGGCTGAGGGACGTTAAGCTGTTTTTGTTCAAGAGAATGTGTTTGAGGTCAATTAATTGAGATATATAAGATAATCAGCAGGTGAGATGGGTTGGACAGTGAGAGCCTTTTCTCTTGGATGGTGATGCCTAGCAGGAGGGGCGATAGCTTTAAATTGAGGTAGATATTAATATTAATAAATAGGTATGGGACAGATGCCAGAGGTAGGTTCTTTACTCAGAATAGTCGGGGCATGGAATGCATTGCCTGCAACAGTGGTAGACTCGCCAACTTTAAGGGCATTTAAATGATCATTGGATGGGCATATGGACACGAATTGGAATAGTGTTGGTTCGGTGGGCTGCAGATTGGTACCACACGTTGGCGCAAAATCGAAGGCTGAAGGGCCTGTACTGCGCTGTCATGTTCTGTGTTCCAGTGGGCATAAATATGAGATGGGGAGAGGAAAGGCTTAAAAGAGATTTTAGGAGAAAATTTTCTACACAGAGGATGGTGCAGTTATGGAATGAGCTTCCAGGGGAAGTGGTAGAGAGAAGTACAATTACAACATGTAAAAGACATTTGGGCAGGTACATGGGGAGGAGAAGGTTTTTAGGGATACGGGTCAAATGCAGGGAAACCTGACTCGTTCATGGACTCTGGTCAGCACGGACTAGTTGGATTGAAGGAACAGTTTCCGTGCTGCATGGCTCTGTCTCCAGTTATTGGAGGAGGAGACTACCGTGATAAGGCATGTTGTGGACACTGAAGCAAGTTACAGTGATAGGGATGGTAGTCTGGAATGCAGTACATTTCAAAAATGTGGAGGGACTATTGGGCTAGGAGGAGGTTACAGAGATAGGAACTGTTATAGGAATTACAAATTATTGAAGACACTGGTGCACAAGACATGCCATAGATACAGTGTTGCAGAGTAATGAGTCTTAGTACAACAGAACTTACATTAGGAGCGGTGATTGAGCCTGGGGGGTTGTAAACTGTGCTCCCCCTCCATCACTGTACCTGTGTCATGTCTTGTTAACCGATGTTTGGAGCCCTCCCATTGCTCTCTGCTCTGTGCACTCTTACCTCACTGCAGGATTTATTGAAGACTCCACATCTCCCTGCCATTTGTCTCTCTGGCTGACCAACCATCTTCAATGTGGTGATGGACGAGACACCCAGCAGCTGGGAAGTTAATTGAGTAACTACAGGAGACAGAGGAATCGATAGAATGGGAAATTAGACGGATGCAGTGAGGATTAAAAATGGCACTGAGTACCACCACAGAAATCTGGAAAATCCCAGTCTCCATTCCTGGCCTGTGCTGCCTCGTCTCTCTGATTCTGTTAGCTCAGGATCTAGTGTAGCTGCAGTCGAGAGTGAGAGAGACAGAGAGAGAGCGAATGCGAGAGCAAAAGCGAGATACTAAGTGATATTACCAGAGTACTGGGAGATAACAGGATCAAATAATTTTGTAAGAAGAACAGGTTTTGCTTCATCACGCACTGATATAACCGGTCAGGAATGAGCAACCTGTGAGCAGGTGAAGTGATGGCCGAGTGGTCTTATTGCTAGAGCATATATCCCAAACCTCAGCTAATGTTCAAGGGAAAAAGTGAGGACTGCGGATGCTGGAGATCAGAGCTGAAAATGTGTTGCTGGAAAAGCGCAGCAGGTCAGGAACAGGAGAATCGACGTTTCGGGCATAAGCATTTCCGGGCACTTCCTAAAGAAGGGCTTATGCCTGAAACGCGATTCTCCTGTTCCTTGGATGCTGCCTGACCTGCTGCGCTTTTCCAGCAACACATTTTCAGTAATGTTCAAGGGAGGCAGGTTGGATTCCCACCATCAGAAATGGTGGAATTTGAAATCAATAATTTTAAAAATAGTAATTAACAATCCACAAATAAGTATGAGACCATTGCTGATGTACAAAAAAACCCAAACACTTGTCCTTTCGGGAAAGGCATCTGCCCATCCTGACGTGGTCTGCACGACATCCCCACAGCAAAGTGTTTGCCTCTCAATGACCCTCTGAAATGGCCGAGGAAGTTACTCAGCTCAAGGGCAGCTAGGGCTGGGCAAGAAAGGCTGGTCAGCCAGAGACACCCACAGCCCATACCTGATTTAATAAATAATCCATTCGGATGGTCCCCCTGGGACTGTGCTGGGACCAGTGTCCTGGCCAGTCATGTCGGAAGATTTATGGGCAGGACTTTAAACTGACAGAGAGGATGCAGGGACAGGGTTCAGGTGAAAGGAGCTTTCCAAATCCAGAGAGAAAAGGTGATGCAACATAACAGCATGGGAATGTGACTGAAGACAAGCAAAAAGGAACATGGTGGGACCAAGTTTAACTAAAATTGTACATCAGTGAATAAATTTGTGACAGGAAATTATGGGAAAGAGTAAGTTTTTTTTTGAATGGACAACGTCGCTGCAATAAGGTAGATGGATTTAAGACTCAGAGATAAAAGAGATTTAGATAGCAGAGAGACATAGCTACATGGTGAACATAAATATTCAATGGTTCATAATCTTGTGCAAACTCAGGCAAAATAGGCAATGCTAACAATAATGGATAACAAAGGCATTACAGAGAAAGCATTTGGCCTCAGATCATGAAGTAGAGTCAGTCTGAATGTAAATTCTGGCTACTACTTGCCGAGGACACAAGCAGCAGAACAGTTTTAGCCACCGAACAGCATTTCATTGCTCATCACTGCATTAAACAGGAACTCATTTGAATTTTTAACAAACGCTTGGGGATAATTCAGTGAAACTTCAATATTCGTATAATCTCGTATCATCGATTCTCTTGCTCCTTGGATGCTGCCTGGCCTGCTGTGTTTTTCCAACACCACATTTTTCAACTCTGGTACTCCAGCATCTGCAGTCCTCATTTTCTCCTATTCACATAATCTTGTCAATCACACTGACAACAGTGACATTGGAAGAGGAGTTGGGATATTTTTTTCAGTGCTTCTTTGAATTACACATTGTGCAACTGGCTATAACGTAACTACCTCAGATCAACTGTTGTGTGATGAAACTCAGTGACTGATTAATGTCACCTGGAGAGATTCTCCGGGAAATTGTGATAAAGTGCAGTTTAAAGGAATTTAAAGTTTTAAAGTGAATCACAGAAAGGACAAGCTACCACTAGACAGAAAACTAGCCAATTATATGAGGTTGTGAGGAGAACTGACCAAGATAAACAGGCTAAACAAACTGAAATATGTGTCTGCAAATGAACAGTGGAAAACATTTGAAGGGACAGTGAAACATACTCAACAAAAGGACATTCCATTGAAACAGATCAAACCTCAGCAAGAAATTCCCACCCGTCCCTCACTCAGGACAAAATGGATCATATTAGATTATGAGGCTAAGAAGATCACCAAAACGTACTTAAAATCCTGAAGTAAGACAGCATTTGAGGAGTAAGTGTTAAGAACATAGGACATAGAACAATACAGCACAGAACAGGCCCTTCGGCCCACGATGTTGTGCCGAACATTTGTCCTAGCTTAAGCACCTATCCATGTTCCTATCCAATTGCCGTTTAAAGGTCACCAATGATTCTGACTCTGCCACTCCCACAGGCAGCGCATTCCATGCTCCCACCACTCTCTGGGTAAAGAACCTACCCCTGACATCCACCCATACCTTCCACCCTTCACCTTAAATTTATGTCCCCCTGTAACACTCTGTTGTACCCGAGGAAAAAGTCTCTGACTGTCTACTCTATCTATTCCCCTGATCATCTTATAAACCTCTCCAATAATCTGCACATCACAGACAGAAGACTGACAGGTCTGTGATTCCCAGGATTATCTCTATTCCCTTTCTTGAATAACGCATGGCTGATTCACCTAACCTGCACATCTTTGGGCTGTGGGTGGAAACCAGAGCACCTATTGGAAAACCACATAGACATGGAGAAAATGTGCAAACTCCACACAGACAGTCGCCTGGGGCTGGAATCGAAATCACGTCCCTGGTGCTGTGAGGCAGCAGTGCTAACCACTGAGCCACCGTGCTGGCCCATGTAACTCTCTAGAGCCCCGCTTCTGATCCTTGGATCCTCAACGTTAAGTTAACTTCCTTCTTCCTCTTGACTAGATGTTCTACATCGCTTGGAACCTTGTCAAATGCTTTGCTGAAGTTCATGTCAACAACATTGACTTCTCTGTCTTCATCTATCTCTTGGCCAATTCCTCAAAGAGTCAATCCGGTTTGTGAAACACAGTTTCCTACTCACAAAGCCATGCTGACCATCTCTAATCAGCCCTTGCCTTTCCAAATATATCTAGCTCCTTTCTCTCAGAATCTCCTCCAACAACTTACCCAGCACTGGGCTCAAGGGGCTGTAATTTCCTCGTGTTTCCCTGCAGCCCTTAAGTGATGGAACAGCATTAGCTGCCCTCCAGTCTTCTGTTAACTCATTGTGTCTGTTGATAATATAAATATCTCTGTTAGGGACACCTCAATCTCTTCCCTCGCTTCCCAAAATATTCAAGGATAGACCTAATGAGCTCTGAGGATTGATCTACCTTTATTTGTTTTCAGATTCCAGCACTTTCTCTTCTCTGTTGAGGATTCTTTCCAAGACATCATTATTTATTTCCCCAAGTTCCCGAGCTTCCATGTCTTTCTCCACAGTAAATTCTGACAACACTATTTTGTCCAATATCTCACCCACCTCCTGACAGTTAAGGTGCCCTATTCTCTACCAAGTTACTCTTTAGCCCTTATTGAAACTTGTGTAAAGGTTTCTGAAAATTCAAATAAACCGTATCCTCGGTACAACCACTCCTACACCTGTATCTATTCTGCCATTTATACTCATACCAATAAAAATACAATCCAACAGGCTCAAAACCACATTCTCTTTTTATTAAATGCATTATAAGGGCCAAGTTATTGTTTACTGACATATCCTTTCTCACACATTCCAGCTCCCGACTTACTGTCAGGTTAACACTGCTTGGTTTCAGACTGGCAGCTGAAAGGGTTATGGGAGTTCTTGTTTATCAATCTGAAAAAGGTAGCTTAGAGGTTCAACAGGTAATGGAGGCTTTGGAAATAGGGAGGGTTGTGGGGACTGAAGGACATTATGGAGATAGGGAGTGATGTGGGTACTGTATGAGATTATGGACATAGAGAGTGCAGTGGTGACTGAAGAACATTATGGAGATAGGGAGTGCTGTGGGGCCTGAAAGAGGCCAAAGAGATCTGCAGGGCTGTTGGGACTGAAGGAGGTTGCACAGATCAGGAGGATCGTGGGGATTGAAGGAGGTTGCTCTGAATGGGAGGGTCGTCGGGTCTGGATGAGATTATGGAGATAGGGAGGGTCATGGGGCCTTTTGGAGGTTATGGAGTTAGGGAGGTTTGTGGGGAATGATTCAGGTTACATGGATAGGAAAGGTCATGGGGACTGAAGGGGTTTATGGAGATAGGGAGGGCTGTGGGGACTGAAGGGGCTTACACACATGGGGAGGACTGTGGGGACATGAGGGAGGTTTTGGAGATAGTAAGTTTATAGAGAAGCACAGGAAAGAAGAGCAGGTATCGGCCATTTGACCACAGAGTCGGTCCCACCATTCAATATGATCACAACTGATCATGTAACCCAGTACAGTATTCCTGCTTTCACACCTTACTCTGGTATTTAGCGATGCAGCAGGCTGCAGTCCCTTGGGCAGGGGTGTGTCTTATAGAGATAGGAAGGGTTGTGGAAGCTGGAACAGGTGACAGATACAGGGAAGGTTTTAGGAATGGCAGGACTTTACATGGATTTGGAGGAATGCAGGGATGGGACATGGTAACAATCACAGGAAGGATTTTGGGAGCTCAATCTGAGACGGGTACAGCTGAGAACAGAAGTGAATCAAACAGTCAGGGCAGGCAGGGACAAGGTAGGATTAATAAATTAAACTGCATTTATTTCAATGCAAGGGGCCTAACAGGGAAGGCAGATGAACTCAGGGCATGGTTAGGAACATGGGACTGGGATATCATAGCAATTACAGAAACATGGCTCAGTGATGGGCAGGACTGGAAGCTTCATGTTCCAGGATACAAACGCTACAGGAAGGATAGAAAGGGAGGCAACAGAGGAGGGGGAGTGGCATTTTTGATAAGGGATAGCATTACAGATGTGTTGAGGGAGGATATTCCCAGAAATACATCCAGGGAAGTTAGTTGGGTGGAACTGAGAAATAAGAAAGGGATGATCACCTTATTGTGATTGCATTACAGACCCCCCAGTAGTCAGAGTGAAATTGAGAAACAAACTTGTAAGGAGATCTCAGCTATCTGTAAGAATAATAGGATAGTTACGGT